>NC_089780.1:17290165-17305165 GCF_040412425.1 Macrobrachium rosenbergii
TGTATTGAATCTTTCAATGTTTCCATCTTTAAAATTCCATCTGGTTTTCGAAAAGATCTCCCCGACCATTACGTGAACCGACCGCCTTTTGTTCTTTGGCTTTTTACGGAATGGACAAGAAAATACTAAAGGGAAAAAGAATAAATAAAAAATAAAAAAAATGTAAAAAATCACGATGGGGATGAATAGAGGCCATGAGAACGAAACACAGGCAGTTATTGAAAAGAGAAATTGGTACGTTTTGTGGGAGAAGAATGTTAGAAGTTTGTGTTATCTATTTGCGTTGAATGCCATTTGTTAATTACCCTAATAAGGGCAAATGCTAAATAATTAAATGCTGAATGGCAAAGAGACACGAAGACAAACAATCAGACACTGAAACAATGGCACATTTGCCACCCCCCCCCACAACCCAAAAGCTAGCGTGTTTGTCATTTAACCTAATTAAAAAATTCTCCCCCGAGTTAGAATTAGATTGTAAATAAATATGCATAAAAACAAGGAAAGTACTTTGCAGCTAATGAAGAAAACAGAATTTTTCAATACTTTCTTAGATTTCAAGATACCAAAGAAACGACGGACGTTTTGTCATTAAAATGGACTGCGTGGGTGTTCATTGACCTATGCATTATATATAACAGTAAATGGCTCCTAATCGTGGTGCTTTGAGAATTGTTTGCTAATCAACTACTGTCGTCTACTTACCCTCATGGTAGAGCTTTCGGCTGAATTGTTAAGTTTCATAGTACACACCCGATACAGTACCTCCAGTTCATCCAGCTGCTAGTGGGTACTTGCACCTGTTCGGATAAGAAAACAAAAGGGTGGTGTTAGCTCCCTTATTCTCAAAAGCTTGCTGAGATAGACTGACACTCACACACACACACACACACACACACACACACACATATATATATATATATATATATAATATAATATATATATATATAAATAATTGTACGTGGGTGTATTTTCATTTGTACTTATGAAATACATAATATGTATTTATATGTAATTAGGAAAAAAGAATTACATAGTTCTTATGTACAGTACATCTAAATATACACATTGCTGTTTGTGTGTGTAAAATTCGAAGCCATCATTAATTATTAAGCTTACTAATCATTGTGACATGCCATCAACACAGAGTTGTGCTGATCCTTAATCAGAATCACCTCATCCAAGCTCTTCACACATTAGAACTGTTGACTACAATATCATTTTCATGACAAGTCTAGTTCATTGTACTACCTGGAAAAAAAAAAAAGTTTGTTTTAAATTCATGTACATGTAGCTAATATGCTATAAAGTAGCATTATCTTTCACTTAATTTTTCAACTTTTTTTTTTTCAAGTAAATCGAATCTTGTGACCCTTTTATAATGACCAAATTTACGATCAGTGACCCTTATTCTTGTTGCCATTAACTGAATTTTTCCCCTTCTGTCCCTTCCCCCGTTCATCTCTAATGGCCTCGGATATAATGGCCTTTAAATGATAAATAATCATTTTTCAATAACTCAAGGTTACACTGCTGATGAGATTTAGAGCGCCGAGTGAGAGAGGTTTTAAATTTTAAATGGAATATATGGTTCCAGTTTCATAGATAACATCACTTGCTAAAAGTTTTAACCATTGCAACAAACGTCTGTAAGAATTTTGTAAAGTTATGCATAATTTGAATATAAAATCATAATTCCTTTTAAAATCTCAATAACATCATGCTGAAGGACCTCAGTGTAATCCATATTCGACTCGAAAATAAATCACTTCAGTTTCCTAATAATTTCACCTAAATTTCAGCTCCTTCGTTCAATCTGCCATCTCGTACTGCCATATCCATTCTCTCTCCCTCTTTACTTCTCTTGTGGTGGGCACGTGAGCCCTGGGGCCTGGCCTGGGTGTTCAGTGGCCCTTACGTATGCTTTCAAGCAAATGAACTTCTTGTGCTTCCATCCACTCAAGTGCCAGTTCAACCGGGGCTTTGGAAGGCTTCATTTTCACTAGAAGACTTCCTTGAGTGGCGAAGGTGACGGTGGAAAGCAATCTGTATGTGGTTGTAATGGTTGGTATCGCTGTGCTTGGGGGGTGGGGAGGGGGCCTTGTTCGCGTTAGTAATGGCACTTCTTTGTGGGTATTATTGGTAACTGTAATAAGCAGAAATGTTTCTGCAGATGTTGAAGTCGTTTTGGTTCCATATTAGTCGAATTTGGTTTTGGTTGTATTTTGTTTATACGACAGAGTGGTGAGTCCTTCATAATTTTCTGGATCTTGACCGAGAACGTATCTAATTTTCTCTCTCTCTCTCTCTCTCTCTCTCTCTCTCTCTCTCTCTCTCTCTCTCTCTCTCTCTCTCTCTCTCTTTTACGACTGGTGATAAATTTAACATCTCGAAAGAATAAACAAACTTCTATTTGTAACAATTCATTTTCATAGCTACGGTGGATCAAGTCATCAAGGAAGATTTTAATCATTTTCCCATTGAAGTTAAGTTATTAATCTCATTGAAATATCTTGACACATGTTATTAATATATGGTTGAAAAACTGAGACAACTTTCAGTACCTACGATGAATACAAAAATAAGGAAATTATAAACCAAACCTTCTTGCTAGGATGAGTATAAAAACTAATAAAGTTAGCACATAAAGAAAATTGTATTACAAACGGTTGAAAGCTATCTAATAGTAACCAGCGAATTTACATGACTTGATTAACCTTTTATAATTTCACTCAACGGTTACATATAAAATAAAAAATGAGAAATAAATATGGAATAAAAAAAAGATACTGTCCAGGGAAGGGGAATTGATGTTGTGAGCCAGCAAACTTAGAGTTTTGTTAGGGTTCAAGGGCAGTTTTCATTATTTGCACCATATAATAATTTTAGGCAAATCGCCGTTGAAACTAATCAACCACCATCAAAGGATAGGATGTAACATCATCTGTATAAATAACCAACTTGCTTTCTGGACTAAGCCAAATATGCGTAAACAATGTAAACAGCAGTGGGAAAAATAGAGTAAAATAGAAATTTAGGCCAAAGGCCAAGCACTGGGACCTGTGAGGTCATTCAGCGCTGGAAGGGAAACAGTGAAAAGGAATGAGAGGTGTAACTGGGGAAAAGAACACTACCCTGGCGAACACCATAGGCAACATTACGCAGTCAATACAATGCCCATGTATAGACATTCTTGACAATTTGCTTGTTAAGAATTCCATAATATTATCAAGAAGTGCTTCTTCTACTCCCATGTGTCGGAATTTATACAATTTGGATAAGTCACATTTGAGAACGTTCATCTTATTTTTGATGATATTAAGAACACAAATTAATTTTGCATTTTTATCACACTATTAGCTTACATATTTGTTGTGTTACGTTTAAATTACGAAATATATAGTTTGTTTTTGTAGTTAACATTTTTTCTAATTTTTGTTTGTGGCCACCAAAGTTAACAGTAGCAGAAAAAACGAAATATGGTTAGTTTAACGAACTGTTAAATAAGTTTACAAATTAAAGCATAGTTTAAAGAACTGTTAGATGAGCTCATAAATCAACGCATATAACGGAAGAGTTCACCCAACTCACACAAAGAAAGAGTCCAATCACTTTTGACGTGCGCTATTAAACAAAGGCTTTTAGATTTCATATTATTACGTGAAATCTGCTCTTCATTCCCGGCGAAGTTATAAAAAAGAAATCACAAAGAGAAACGATGTTAAAGTTCAAGCAGGAATATTAATGATCCTTGAGCTAACAAATGATATCTCGTCGATTAAAAATGGAAACCGATTTTGTTCAAATAACCCGAATAAGTGGAATCAAGTCGAGGGGATTAATGAGAGATTCGTTCGGTATCTCTCTCAGAAGAGAAAAGTGAGAGCCACTTTTTTTTATGGCCAATATCTAGGTATGATTCGTTAACCCTGAATTGTATTTTCTTTATTAATTACTCATTATCTATTATTTCTTCTCGTATTCTCTGTGGTTTTATTATTATTATTATTTATTATTATTATTATTATTATTATTATTATTATTATTATTATTATTATTGTGTAAAAAAATCCAAAATTATATAGTGGATTATATTTCTATGTAAAAAAATAAAAGCAAATGCTTTCGAACAACTGAACGGTATTCCTCATCAGTGTTTACATTATTATTATTATTATTATTATTATTATAATAAAATTATTATTATTATTATTACCATAAAAAAATTACGTAATATGAAAATGTTCAGACTTCAGTCCTGTTATAGGGATACCCCTTATTGTGGTGAGATTATCATTTTCCTTATCTCGCTGCCCAACCACCCCAACTCCCTCTTCTCACTGTCATTAGCACTTAATGGCCGAAAGTGCCCCTTCAGTGCTTGGTTTAATATCCCAAATTTAAATCACTGTTCCTCCCCGTCACTCTCCACAGACTACACCGTCCTCCCAAGACTTATTTATCCTCAAGTCCTTCCCTGTCCTTTCTTTCCTCCTCTCTCGTCCTTAACCACTTATGCCACTTGGGAGAACAATAGAAAGACGTTCCGACGTCATTTAATTGTCGATGAACCTCCTTTTCGAACCGCTGAAGATTACTCTTGCGTTATTTTTTAAAAAAATCCGTTTTTAAAGTGACGGAAAGATTTTGTTCCTTTTTACGTGGGAATTATAAAATTATTTGACCGTATTTTATTTCTTGAACGCGGCGAGACAAAGAAACTGACTTATTGAGGATTTGTGTTTAATTATTTATTGATGAAATGTTCACTGAAGAACTTTGTTACGTCAATGCATTTATTTCCACTAACTAAAAAATAACGAAGTGGAATTATAAAACCAAGGATAAAAGCAGGTAACGAAAGCAAGCGAAGTTAAACACATAGGAACAGTTTTAATTTTACTGACATGGAAACGTTGTATATGACATCAAAAATATGGTATCGGTATTCTTCAAAGAAACCCATGTCATAAATATAAAAACGCTAGATATTTACTACTCCATCCTAGAGAAACGGCCATAACAATCATCCCTGATAAGCTTCCCTATCAAGAGAGCAAGATGCATTTCTCTTTAACATCATCCGTTTCATCATTAGCACAGAAGGAGAGAGAGAGAGAGAGAGAGAGAGAGAGAGAGAGAGAGAGAGAGAGAGAGAGAGAGAGTCTTCTTGCCAAAAAGCAAACTGCCCTAATTGTAAGGGGGAAATACTGAACTACCCAAAAAGAAAAAAAAGTAAGTAAACGCACGCAATGAATGAGAAATTGGCAAGGAAAGAAAGAGGACAAATGATTATGAATGGCGGTACAATGAGGAAGAGGCGCAATTTGGCGGTCGAATAGAAATGTAAATGCGCAGAGGGAGACTGAATGGCGAGAGGGCTAACGGGAACAGAAAGGAAAGGGAAGTTATTTTCACTGGAGATCTAATAATAATAATGAAAAAAAATACACACACACAAGTGGGACAAATTAAGCGGTGTGAAGTTTGAATGAATAATTAACAGAATAAAAGTTGATGAGGGAATAAGGAGTTTGGGAAGGGTGAAGGGAGAAAAAGAAAAACACAAGGGAATGATGGTAATGATTAACACGAGAGAGAGAGAGAGAGATAGACAGAAGGGGAGGGAAGGTTGTTTAACACTCTTTTGTGATCATTTTTTGACAAGAACGTTTCAAACGTTTAAATACAAAATGCAAACGTCGTGTGGTTTACTACGTTTAGTGCTGATCTCTTTTCAGTAAGTAATTTCACTATTAGGGTCCTTATAGGATTCTTGGGCTCAGAAAACGTGGATTCCCAAGAAACGTACAGCCCACCTACATTCCCTATACGTTTTTTTTTTTAAATAAAACATTGAGCCCTAAGAGTCTACACGTCCAAGGATGTGATACACATGAGTAGAAATATATGACAGTGGATATATTCAAGGTAGGAAAGTAAGCTGCTATGATACTTTATTTAATGTGGTTGGACGCATCTGGATTTGTTTAACTTTAGGAAAATAAGATGCGATAACACTGTTTAATACAGTTGAAATATTTTGATTTTTTAACTGAAGAAAAGCGAAGCTCCAGTTGTGACAGGAAGACTGGAACAAGGTGTGAGAGATTACCAGTAATCTAAGCAAAGGACAATGTGACTGAAATATAGAGCAGAAGCACAAGGGTGTGATACAGTCTAAAAGGCTAATGACTAAACAGAATGCAATCGAAAAAAGAAAAAATTGAAAAGTCTGAAACTGTTGTTCTGAGCTTTTCGCAGTACGAGAAAGGTAGGATGCAGTCGAAATTTAAATACAAAGGGCGTCTGTGATGGGAATGCACGGTAAACTAAAAAGCTACAAAGGGTTCTTACGTTTCCCAGCGCGAATTTCCTCATACTTCATAATTCCACTTAAGGCATGGCGACAAAGGGGAATTAATACAAAGGGGAATTAATAAAATGACGGAGTTACATCAAAAAGGGTGATAGCATCGGTTGTAGAACATTTTTATTATGTTTAATGATTTGCTCAAAGGAGGCATAATGACTGTATTTAACTGCCATGATTTTGTGATTTTGTCTAGCAAGCAAAATTCATATAAATAAATATATGTACATATATGTATATATATATATATATATATATATATATATATATATATATATATATATATATATATCATGTATTTATATACATTGATATATATACAGTCTATATACACATAAATATACACATATATGTATATATACATATACATATATACATATCTATATATAAATTCATTTAAACACGTACACACACACACACACACACACACACACACACACATATATATATATATATATATATATATATATATATATATATATATATATATCTTACACCAAATACCATAGAGCAACAGAAGTTCACCAGACACCCATGTGAGAGCGAAGAGAGGACGCAAAAGCGAGCAAGGAAAACAGGACGTTATCAGCCCCTGATGACTGACAGTCCTTCCCCAACGTCCCCGCATCAAAAATATTCATCGTATCACCAGAGATGACGTAAAAGAAAGAATTCGCGTGACATCCTTGATGCTATGCCGAAAACACTTCCGCTGATATGTTAATTTTGCTCTTAAATTACAGTGGCGTTTATTTGGTGTGATTTTTTCTTTATTTTGTTTTGTTCATTTTTGGTAAAAGGTTTAGAATTCATTTTCTTTCTGTATTTCACTTTACTTCCTCTTAGTTCTTCCTAATGAACACCATAATACTCTTTGGAAGCTTGAATTTCAAGTCAATGGCCCCTTTGGTGGGCTTGTTCCGTATGAATAGGTTTCATCTACTGAATAATAATAATAATAATAATAATAATAATAATAATAATAATAATAATATTATTATTATTATTATTATTATTATTATTATTATTATTATTATTATTTCCCATTTATATTTCTATTATCTTTTGAGTATTATGTTTCATTCAACTAAACGTTCTCAAACAGGTATGTAATTTAATTTAATCTTTTATTCTGATATCTTTAATTTAAATCTGGTATAGACGGATCGGTTCTGCATTCAGTACTATCAAATACATCCAACTAAACAAAGAACTCCGCATCACGTGAAAAACTAATTTTATATATATTTGCACTAAAGGATTCGTTAGGCCATCTGTATTCTTCGTTTCTTTTATTTTACATTTCTCAAGCTACGTCAATATCAAGTCTGTTTTTACTCTGTCAGATGCATATAAGCACTTGCTCACAGTGTGTGTGTGTGTATTCATGCTTTCTCAAAATTAAAACCACGCTATAGGTAAAGGAACCGTAATTTTATTGATGTAATTCTGCTGTTATTCCACCTTTTAGTCAACAGTTCACTTCAAGGTATTGCTATTACTTTTACACTCATGCACTTTGCATACACACACGAGAGAGAGAGAGAGAGAGAGAGAGAGAGAGAGAGAGAGAGAGAGAGAGGGGGGGGGGAACTCTGAATGTAGAGATTTTACGGCTGAATAGGGAATTAAGTAATAAACTCTCTAGATATTAATATTTTCTTTGTCTTTTATGCAGTAATATTTTCTGCAATGTTCTTTTATGCTTTGCAAACAAAGCTCTTGAAGAGCATCTTAAGATTTTGACTAAATTTCACATGTTCTGTATTTGAGGTCATACGATTCTTGCATTTATAAATTCCTGTTTTTCTCGCTATAAACAGATTCTGATATGTAATTCAAATTATCAAATACTTTAGTTAGGTACTTCCAACGTCCACATACAACACTAAACATTCATTCAAAAACTCTCTAATTTTAAATGTAAAAAGTGATTTTAAATGCAAAACGTATTTGCTACAAGTTTTAATCACTGCAACAAACTTCTGTAAGAGTTTTGTAAAGTTATAAATATGAACAGTAAATCATAATTAAAGTAACTAACACGATGAGAATTAAAAGACAGGACTTTCATCAGGGGAAATATCAACAAAAACGGAATCAAATCGCAGATCAGCGTCCAATAAAGACCCTCCCGGTCGCCAGCACCTCGAGAACAGCCTCCTGGAACGAGTCCCTCCTGGAACGGGTCCCTCCTGGAACGGGTCCCTCCTCTCCCGAAAAAGAGGCTCCGGACGCTCGTTTACCTACGGCAGGACTGCCTTCAGATTACTCTCCAGCGCTGCCCCTGGGAATTCGTAGAGAGCCTCTTGCCAATTTCCTGACACCTAACGCCTCTACAGTGGGGGACTGTTGAGTGGATAGAAACACAGGAAGTTCATTTCTTTGAGAGCCTCCTGATGCTGGGGAGGCTAGTGGCCTCCCCCATGACTCCTAGGGCCTCTTCGCCACTCTCTCTCTCTCTCTCTCTCTCTCTCTCTCTCTCTGTCAGTCTGTCTCTCTCTATAGCTCTCTCTTTTTCCTCTTTCTCTCTAGGTCTCTCTGTCTCTGTCTCTGTCTGTCTGTCTGTCTGTCTCTCTCTCTCTCTCTCTCTCTCTCTCTCTGTCTGTCTGTCGGTCTGTCTGTCTGTCTGTCTGTCTCTCTCTCTATAGCTCTCTCTTTTTCTTCTTTTTCTCAAGGTCTCGCTCTCTCTCTCTCTCTCTCTCTCTCTCTCTCTCTCTCTCTCTCTCTCTCTCTCTCTCTCTCTCTCTCTCTCTCTCTCTCTCTCTCTCCCGAGAGGATTGCCCCCTCCTCGCCCACGTTCCAGAAAACGAATAGGAGGAGGAAGAAGAAGAAAAGGTATTTTCCTTAACGGAGAAACATTGACGATGAGGGGAACTCTGCATTAGGAGGTTGCTGATGGGGAAAATGGCACTAGATGAGGACAAAAGATGGAGAAGCAAAGGCTGATTACCAAAAAGAAAGAAAAACAATATATACACATTGGGAAGAGCAAAACAATGTCTTGAACTGAATATAATGTGACTATGGAAAAGATAATTAATATTTCCTATTGGCGATCCTTTATATATTAACACTTATAGAAGTATATATATGCAGACATGCGCTGTATCATTATATCAGATCTCTAACATTTTCAGCCAATCTGATTCCTTGCCTTTCAAAAATCCACATTTATGAACGTATATGTTATTCACTTCCTAAGTTTAGTTATCTTTATCAAACAGTAATCGTTTAGAGTTGCAAAGTAAGAGTATTACTTTCTAAATGAATAGCATCTTTTCAATAGCAGAGCAATCTAATTATGCAGAGAGGATGTAAGCGAATATGCGAAGATTAACGACACCCTTGAACGCACTGCTAGACTGAAGCAAAACTCCGTGAGCAA
This sequence comes from Macrobrachium rosenbergii, assembly GCF_040412425.1. Lineage (NCBI taxonomy): Eukaryota > Metazoa > Arthropoda > Malacostraca > Decapoda > Palaemonidae > Macrobrachium > Macrobrachium rosenbergii. The sequence continues at coordinate 17,299,927 of NC_089780.1, forward strand.
CAGGAGAATGAGTTACAGGGTTCTTTAAAGGCGAATTTTGTGAAATGACGAAATGAAAACGTCCTTCCAACACGAAATTCAAACTGATTTAGAGAAGTTCACATACCTTTCAAATCTAGAAATGCTAAACCTTGAACTGCACCAACCAAAATCTTATACCCTCAGCGAACTCTTAGTGATTACAAAATTGAATTTGCTCTTGCTAACTTCAGAAGCCTTTCCCTTAGCTAACTAAATACACAAGGAAAGACTATATATTCTGTCCTCTCTGTAAAGTTTATATATATATTGGCCATAAAGAAAAAAGGACTCTTAATCAGTGATACATATATAACCATGCCTTAAATCTAAATCACATTTTAATCCTTTCAATAAAAACTGCAGTGTGGCTTTAGAATTATCTACGAAGACCTATGTCCAATCATAACAAGTAATTTATTTCTGTCGCATCCTCTTTCATTTAAGATGGCAGCATCGGAGTGCGTAATAACAACGTAATAACAATGCCAACAGCCTCTAACGAGACTCTTGTTGATAAAGGCACTCGCATTGGATGTCATCGTCTGAGAAAGGCTGGAGACCATCTCAGGATACTTGGCAGTCTTTTATACTTCATCAGGGACATTCTACTCTTCTGGAGGATCAGAGTATTTCCCAGATGATGAGTTAGTTTGAGGAAACAACATTCTCGAGGAGATCGTGACCTCCCCGGATGGTAATTCTCTCTCTCTCTCTCTCTCTCTCTCTCTCTCTCTCTCTCTCTCTCTCTCTCTCTCTCTCTCTCTCTCATATGGATAGGAGCATGCTGAAAAGCATGAATTCGGTCATAATTTGCTACAAGATATTTGCGGAAAACGCAAGACCATGTGTCTGTACAATTTGTAGAGTTTTTCATATATTAGAATTTTGTTTGAACTTAATGTTTTGCAGAATAATGCAGTTACCTCTTTATGGTATATCTTGATCCAACAGACCAAACCCACCAATAAAAAAATTGTGTGAAATAAGCAAATTAACAGGACAGGATACTAGATACAATCACAGGTAGAGAAAAATAGATAAGATTGCATTAGAGACTTTTGTACTTAACAAGTGTCTTAAGAAAATTATTAGGATTTTATAGAGCAAAAAGTTTTGTTTCCTCACACTACTGTACTGTTAATTAGTTAAACTCTAACCATCCTCGTAAAAATAATGTGTATTAGTTCAGTGCAACTTACATAATGACACACGCACATTCATTTTTAGTTTTCCGAAAAGAAAACTATTGTGCCGGCTTTGTCTATCCGTTCGCACTTTTTTCTGTCCTCACTTTTTCTGTCCGCCCTCAGATCTTAAAAAGTAATGAGGCTAGAGGGCTGCAAGTTACCCTCCAATCATCAAACAGAGCAAATTGCAGCCCTCTAGCCTCAGTATTTTTTAAATTTTATTTAAGGTTAAAGCTAGCCATAATCGTACTTCTGGCAACGATATAAGCCAGGCCACTACCGGGCTGTGGTTAAAGCTTCGTGGGCCGCGGCTCATACAGCATTATACCAAGACCACCGGAAGACAGATCTATTTTCGGTGGCCTTGATTATAAGCTGTAGCGGCTGTACAGAAAACTCGATTGCGCATCTTTTACGTGTTGTTTCTTCACATTACTGTTATTTAGATAAATTCTTATTAATATTGCAAAAAGTATGTGTATTAGTTCAGTGCAACTCGCATTACGACACGTACGTACAAGCACGCAAGCAAAGAGCGATGAAGGAGAGTAAATATTCTCACGAGTTAGATATTTGCATGTCAACAAAAGCAGCGAGAGGAACAGGATGAAGCCCGAATTTACATAATGTAATGAAGGGCAGTTCCTTGTAACGTCTGAGGTGTTTGCCAACAAAAACCTCCGTCCAGTTGCAATTTGCATTGCAGAATATTCCTGCGCTTTGCTTTTGCGATTAGGTGCCCCTGCAACGTGTTTTTGTGGGTTATAACAGGGTTACGCGGGTTGATTGATCTGTGTGCGCTGTTGGATCTATAATAATAATAGTTATAATAATAGTCATAATATTAATATGGTGTATGCAGAAAATTACTGTCTACGCATTTATAAACTCACATAATAATAATAATAATAATAATAATAATAATAATAATAATAATAATAATAATAATAATAATAATAATAATAATAATAATAATAATAATAATAAATGCACAGCCAGTAATTTTCTCCATATATCTTATTATTATTATTATTATTATTATTATTATTATTATAAGATATATGGAGAAAATTACTGGCTATGCATTTATAAACTCCCATACAACTCATATACTGTACTGATATAATACATATGTCTCAAATCTAAACAAATGGAGATACACATTCCATTATATCAGGTCCCAGTGCTTGCACTGGGACCTATGAGGTCATTCAGCGCTGAAACGGAAATTGGCAGTAAAAGGTTTGAAAGGTGCAACAAGAGGAAAACCTCGCAGTTGCACTATGAATCAGTTGTTAGGAGAGGATGGAATGTAAGACGTAAGAAAGAGAATATGAAAGGAGGTACAGTAAAAGGAGCGAAAGGGGTTGCAGCTAGGGGCCGAAGGCACGCCGCAAAGAACCTCAAGTAATGCCTACAGTGCACCGCCTACAGGGTCATCGTGACGAAGATTAAAGTTTACTCACAAAATCAGTCTTGATGTTGTGTCATCCATTCGAAAGTGGGAATTTTACTGGTGCTGGAATGATTGCAAACTTTAGCCTTTTCAGAATTTTCCTTCTTTTATCTTCGTAGTTCCCTCTTCGAGGTCATTACCAGCGGTGGGAACTGAAAAATAAGACAGCTTTATTAACAGATTGTAATTAGCCATTTAAATCCATATTGAATATATTTATAATACAAATGGATTTTTTTTTGTGTTTCCCATTAAGATAATAAAAAAATGGATAACTTTACCGTTATTTATTTGTTTGCACTATCTGCATTTCTTATTTTCTTTTTATCTTAAAGAGAAATGGGAAAGATCACGCAATACTTTTTAAAACATTATTCTGCCAACCCTCATCAATTAAGTACACAGAACACGTACGAGAATATATTTTAGAATTTCATATTTTTCTTCGAAAAAAATATTTACCCAGCAATATTTACCACAAAACCGGACACATCATATTAAGTAAATACATTCCAGCATCAGTAAAGTTATCTTTCACATCCCAATAACCTCTCTCTCTCTCTCTCTCTCTCTCTCTCTCTCTCTCTCTCTCTCTGTGTTTATTTATCTCTTGACACTGACAGATTGTTCGACAAAGACTGAAATACAAGTCTATCAGCCAAAGGTCATGCCTGCATATTTACTACGCCATTCTGGGTTTAAATCCTAATTTACCTAATTGTTCTGTTTGTTGTCACGTACCTTCTCATTTGCACTTTTTCTATTCCTCCTGAGTTTTTACGCCATTCGTTCTCGCGAGAAAGATTTGATTATGTTTTCAAGGGAATTCAATACAAGATTGAGCAAGTGGTCTACGTCAACGAAATTTGCAAAGTATAGATTTCAAGTATGTAAGTAATTTTAGCCAATACTTTTTTACTCTAAATATGTACGAAGACCGTTTGGAAGAATAATAATAATGATTTTCTTGAAGTATGCAGTAAAAACAAAATACGAATCCTTAGAATATATTTATTGCTTTACAGCCGTCGGTAAAAAGTATCCTTATAATGTTTTTATTTTGTTTTCAACGTTACATCACCATAATAAATAGGCCAGTTATTTAGGTATACACAAGATTATTCGAAGTAATGATGATAACAGGTCCATCCTTCTTTGTTACCAGACTAAGCATGGTAATCATGCAATAATCATCAACACTAGCGGATCGTGGGGGGAGGGGGATCTGGGCAAGCCACCCCCCAATGAAAAATAATGACAAAATAATAATATTGAAGATTTACATAATAACAATATAAATGAGAAATATAGAAATGTGGAAAAAATGAAAAATCTATTATAGAAATAAATATATATATATATATATATATATATATATATATATATATACATACATACAAATATACATATACTCGTATATATGTATGTGTGTATTTGTATGTATAATACATATGAAAATTAGTGGGCCCCCCGTGAAATTTTTCTGGATCCGTTAATGACCATCAAATAATCGGAAATAATTCCCTCATACCCTTCCCCTACAGCATACTGATCATGTAAATTCTATTTGTCATCTAAATTCAATCTCCTAGACGTTGTTTTGACAAGCGAAGGGAAGAATTACCCCTCGATATCATTAATTCTAACACCCACTGGGCATGACACTTCAGCACTTAATGAGATCACTGGTACTCAATATTCTAAGTCATTTGATATTAATTGACTTTGTTTATTTTACTTTACGCCTGACGCGCAGAAAGCCATTTCCACAATTGTAATGAAATTAAACTCTTTGTCATATTTTTATATTTGTATATATCCCGATGTCTCAGTGTTCGTGTGAGCTTAATATCGTACAAGACTTGAGTTAAATCGACCCTAATTATTTGTAATTTCTTTGATTTTCTGATAAGGTAAATATTTGAACTATCGCCGTGGAAAGTGTATAATCGCTAAGGATGCAACAGTAGCCTTATTCAAGTATAGTATTGTTTTTCATTGGGAATATTAATGATCAAATCCATTTCATTATCTTCATGAGCTCTCAGTGTCAGTATCTTTGTAAATCATTTTGAGTAACATGTTACCGTTATGAAATTCACGAAGGTTGGTATTCGTATATAAATGTCTCGTGTACTTATTAGCAAAATAAAAAAAAACATCAGTTGATACGGATCACATTTTTCCTAGATTCGGTGTTTATGTATATATTTTTTTAAACCAAAACGGACTTGAGCAGAAATGTATACGTAGATACTGTAGAAAACTTTGGTGAAATACCACAAAACCGTACAACTTTAGCAAACCATTTATAAACAAGATAGAAGCTCATTTCATATCAATGTAATTTAAAGGTTGATTTTCATTCAATTCCTAATTTTTATAACGTATTGAATAATGTCTCTTTCCCATACATTTGGAATTTTGAATTAAAAGGATTTCTTACTTACTGTATTACGTAAGGTCTTGTTTTAGGACTGACAACAATGCTTGGATATACAAAGAAACGTCTCTAGTTCCTCTTTTTATAAACAGCATATACGAGTCGAGAGGAAAACTGAAAAGTAATCTTTGA
>NC_089780.1:17310165-17335165 GCF_040412425.1 Macrobrachium rosenbergii
ACTAGTTCAAGAAAGCGCATTTTAATTTCAAGTAAATCTTAAGTTACTATAACAAAAATATGAACTCGCGAATAAAAATATTTCTAACGACAATTACGTTACAGTACCTTTAATCACTGAACTTCATTACGAGTTTCAGTACAGATAAGCAAAGATAAAATAAAAGCAATAAAAACGTTAACCTCCTCAAGGTCGTCATGGTATCCAATTTGTTCTGTTGGTATGTCCGCAAACCAAGGCAGCGTCACAAGAAACCCTACAAAAACAAACCGCGCCTAATAGCTCGAACACTTCATCAACGTTAACCACGAAAATATCCACAACACGAATACTTAAAAAACTCAAAATATATGACAACACGACCAAGATTCGACGAAGCCTAAGTACGGAATGACCTGGGACATTACTCATTAGGTTATTACTGAACTCAGTTATCACTGACGTCACAAGTAAAGTAATGTTGGTAGACGACGACGATGTAGAACAGAAATGAAACTTCCCTATTTCTTGGTTTGCTAGGGGAGGAAAGTTGACATATGATGGTGGGGGATGGAATAGAAAATTGACGAATGAGTGGCCCAAAGCCATTCTTACCTTCAAGGGGAAACCAGAAAAAAATTATAAATGGTATCCTGGTTAGCATTTGATTCTGTTTATCTCTACTGAAAGACATCGCTGAATGCTTTGTAGCCAACAGATGGCGTTGTGATCGTAGGTTTGCTCGAATTCATAAAATTGTGGGTTTGCTAATTTGCTTTCTATGTCCTGTTAGCAGGTCCAAGGACTTGTTAAGAGGTTCGTAGGAGGTCCTACATCCAAAAGAAACCAATTTGATTTCTTGTGAGTGGTGTTTTTAGTTGTAATATTTGATTTCATGATTTAAGGCTATTTCTCAAAAACTTAGAGTTTGGTTCTTAAAGTAGTTTATGTAAATTTATTAAATTGTATTGGGTATCAAATTACGATTTTTTTTATGTTTTGGCACATTCCTTTCGGAAGTAAAAAAAAAGCTTTGTTTTTGAATGAAACAGTAATTTTGTTTAATATTCAAGCTTAATCCCCTCCAGCGCTGACTACTCCTTCATGTGAATATTAAGGCCTCTAGTGATGGCTATCCATAAATATAAAATTAAATCTTACTTTCCTTATGAGCATTGGCCTCAAATAATTCAGGTCTTCATTGACGTAATTCAACTTTAAGCCAGGTCGTCCTAGTTTATTTTTTTTAAACTTTACTTTGTTTGAAGTGGTGTTTTCAGGGTTTATATGTAAGTTAGCCATAGTAATTCTGTGTGGTTCATAAGTTATAAACTTAATAGGCCACTGAACTGAATCAGTTCAGCTGGAAAGAAAGTTGCTATAGAATATCCCTTTAATTATATTACCGTAGAAGATAGTTTGAGTCTGGCTGCTTTTAGCACAGAAAACAACATTACTTTTGTTTAATATACAATTGCTCGAGTACTTAACATTGATTATTTTGTAGGTGTAATTTTAAGAATACCTTTATTACATATGGCTTTATTACATATGGCTTTTCTTTAGAGTACTGTAATGCAAATTGAGCATATAAAATTTCGACCTTGCTCTCTGGTTAAATTTTAATTTTCTGAAGTTTTTGAAATTCAGCTTAAATTGTCTGAACTGGAGCAACATACAAAACGTCCTCTGTGGAAATTGTATCTACAATTTCTCCTGTAACAGGTTGAGCAAGGGATCTCCCGAGTGTGCAGGTTGTTATTTCAAAAACTAGAAGCCTGGCCAATTCGAGGTTTATAAATTAACTGAGTTTTACTAAAGCCGGTTTACATATTCTTTTGGTTGGAGGGCAGTTGCTCGGTGCTGTGAACAGCCATTGCACTGATTTTTAATCTATAAGTATGATTAAGGTGGACTTCATATATTAATGACTATAGACTAAAAGGAAAGTAAAGACTCAACCCAAGCAATTCAGCCTTGATAATACATACTACCATTGCAAGATAATCCTTGTGACAATACAAACAAGTAAAAAATGCGCCGAAGATCCTTCAGCGCAATCGAGTTTTCTGTACAGCCTGTAATACTGTATGAAACTCTCAGCCACGGTCCGATGGTGGCCTGTGTTGTTGGCACCTATAGCGGTGTCATACGCACGATCCATGGCTAACTTCACCCTTAAATAAAATAAAAACTACTGAGGATAGAAGGCTGCAATTTGGTATGTTTGATGATTGGAGGTTGGATGATCAACATACCAATTTGCAGCCCTCTAACCGCAGTAATTTTTAAGATCTGAGGGAGGACAGAAAAGTGCGGACGGACAGACGAATATCCTTCTCTATAATAGTTTTCTTTTACAGAAAACAAAAACTGTCTGAATTTAATGAGAATTTAATCTTAAAGGAAAGGGTTTCAGATCGGCTATTAGGGTTATCACTTGTATGCCGAGTTGTGTTTGTTGAATCCAGGTATAAATGTCACAGGAGAATAGTCACAGAAAAAAGTCAATAATCTTTCCTAGATAGTGACCCCCTCGAATTTCCGTATAAACATAAAAGACTGTAAATATCGTAAAGATAATGACCCCCAAGAAATATTGTGAATTTTTCCTCTGTGACTTTATACCGGCCGCCATAAATTAATGTGACTTTTTTTTCCTGTGACTTTTTTTCCTAGTCAAAATTGTGACTTTTTTCCCTGTGGATTTTTTTTCCTGTGACTTTATTACCGGCCACCATGTTTGTTAAGGGGTTGTTGCTACGTGCTGCAAAATGCCAAGTGTAATAAAAATCGATTGCCTGTCAGTGCTATCGTAACTTGCTATACAAAAAGGATTAAGATAAATGGCACTAAAACAAAAGTTACTGAAATATTCTTTATACCCAACATATTAACACTATTTAATAGTAGGGAGAACAGTGCGTAAGTGTAACGAATAATGAATACAGAGTTCTTAACAATAAAAGTGGTTATGAACAACAATAAGTTGGATGTGTGTATCTGGGGATTTCCCTCCAGAAAAACCCGCTTAACTTAGTTTGACTCATAACTTACCAGCCTTCATTAAAGAGGGCATGAGTACTAGAGTGTCATAGCTCGAATCAAATATAGTTAACCTTCTATGCTACTCGCATAATGTTTTCTCCGATTCCGTGTATATCGAAGATCAAAGCAAATTGAGACGAAGGGCACTCGACTTTTAACTGTGAGGCTCGGGGCACGCCGAGAAAAGTCGAGTTTGCTCTGGTCTTCAGACGTATGTACCGACCTGATAAAAATTCGCAGTTCCGGAATTAATCCCAGCTCTTCAGTTTGGACTGACAATATTTCCGAGAGATTGATCAAACAACGCTGCGTTTGCCTGCTTCCTTTTGATTTTCTGAATTCAAGTTTCCCTGCCTGGCATATATTTGTCTAAGGAGACGGTCCGGCGTTCAATATCTGATGTTGGAGTGACAAATTCTGTCTGCTGAGAAAACAGGGGTCAGCGCCGGTGGCAATTTTTGATAAAAGCTCGTATAAGTGGTGAAAATTGTACATACTTATACACGGGCTAGTTGTGAAAGAGGCTGACCTAGGCCGAATGCGGCAAGCTTAAACGTATACTTTATTACTTAGAGACCATCGCAATTATGTAGAGAAAGAAATGCTTGAATATTTGTTGATTTCTATAATTTGACCCATGATAGAGCTTTTGATAAAGTTTCATGACTGATCGGAGGCACATTTGACATAACTCTCTTGCCAGACAGGGTCACAAATCGACCAGAAATTAAATAAAGAATAATACAGAGAAAAATAATGATCTAAAGAAGATGAAGCCAGATATCGTAACTACTGTAGTTTGGAATTCAATAGCCTCAATACACACTGCATTAAAATTTTAATCACCCATTTAATTATAGTATTCGCAGTATTAGCATCTCATTAATACGGTAATTTATCGTGTATGTAGTGTAAAGAGTTTAATTATTTATCTAATTGCATATATGCAGCATCGAGAGCATAACTATCCGTTTCATTATAGCATTATGCAAAAACCTGGAATTAATCATTCATTGAATATGCACAGCATAGTTTACCGGGCATCCATGAATGCCAAAATAGTTATAGCAATTAGGTTTGAGTCCCGAACAGATAATAATTCTTAAAATTCACTGTGTAAGTAATTATAGGTCGTAATCATCATCCAGATCATTGTGCTACAGAGAATGATACCTAATGAATATAACCTCATGAGATTGTGGTTTCACAATTGTATCCCATTGTTAATATATTTTGTTGGGCGCTTGAATCAAAAACAGAAGACATTTGCACAATCGAAAAAATATAATCATTATTACACATTGTCGTATAAGGATATTCTCGGTGACGTCAGAATATAAACTTGATTTTTCTTTTTATGCCCAGCCGCCATTTCCATTTTATATATCATAAAAGAAAGTTTCTTTCTGATTAATGGTTTTAAATAGCTACCGACTTGATGAGTTTTAATGGCAAGTCCCTCCTACTAATTAAGTTAACAAATTCGACCTTAAAAAATCAAGTGGAAACCAATGGGCATACATCAAAGTACAAATCTTTCCGATGAATCGAGATTAACGAAATATCAGTTTTGAGCTTTCAACTTTTACATACAATACCTAGTTACGGTAGGTGGCATAGATCATTCTTAACACTTAACATTTATAAAGGTTGATTTCGAATCCCAGCCTGTGACCACCAGCCATGAGAAAGTACTAGTCTGTTGGGAGTCCCGACATGCCACCTTACAAGATAAGTACCAGACACCATTCAAAGGTGTCGGGCGGATTTTTAGTTTTCTGTAAAGGAAACTATTGTGCCGGCTTTGTCTGTCCGTCCGCACTTTTTTCTGTCGCCACTTTTTCTGTCCGCCGTAAAAAAAAAAAAAAAAATCTTAAAAACTACTGAGGATAGAGAGTTGCAAGTTGGTATGTTGATCATCCACCTTCAGTCATCAAACACCAAATTTCAGCCCTCTAGCCTCAGCAGTTTTTATTCTATTCAAGGTTAAAATTAGTCATAATCGTGCTCCTGGCAACGATATAGGATAGGCCACCACCGGGTCGTGGTTAAAGTTTCGTGGGCCGTGGCTCATACAGCATTATAGCGAGACCACCGAAAGATAGATAAATTTTCAATGGCCTTGAGTATACGCTGTACAGAAAACTCGATCGCGCCGAAAAAAACTTTTACTTGTTATTCTTATTAACTATTTACACATACGGAATTTTACGGGATTTTTGTCACCAGGAAGAAATATACCTGGATTGAGAAGTTTTCTTGCAAAACATTATGATTCCTGATGGCAGTTGCATGAAATATGTGGAAAATATAGTTATCAAACTCTTCTAAACAAAGGCAACCCTTGGGTTAGTTCTTGTAAATGATATTTGAGTTTTTATTGTTACCAACAGATAATAGACCTAGGAAAAGTCATATCATTGCTTTTAGATGAGAGAGAGAGAGAGAGAGAGAGAGAGAGAGAGAGAGAGAGAGAGAGAGAGAGAGAGAGAGAGGCAGTCAGGTAACTCTTTTAGCTTGGTCTCTAGCAGAGATTTATACGGTGATCAGGACACGATTCATTAGATATTTCAAGTTATAAAAGTAGCTTTTAAAATAAAACAAGTCAAAATGCGCTAAAGTTTCTTCGGCGCAATCGAGTCTCTGTATAATCAAGGGCACCGAAAATAGATCTATCTTTCGGTGGTCTCGGTATAATACTGTATGAGCCGCGACCCATGAAACTTCAACAACGGCCCGTTGGTGGCATGGCTTATATCGTTGCCAGAAGCACGATCTTGGCTAACTTTAGCCTTAAATAAAATAAAAACTACTGAGGCTAGAGGGCTGCAATTTGGTATGTTTGATGATTGGAGGGTGGATGATCAACATAGCAGTTTCCAGCCCTCTAGCCTCAGCTGTTTTTAAGATCTGAGAGCGGACAGAAAAGTGTGCTGACAGGAAAGTGCTGATGGACAGACAAAGCCGGCACAATAGTTTTCTTTTTAGAAAACTAAAAAAATGGAACAAAATAAATTAAAATAAAGTAAAATCCATTTCTGGCGCATTTTTCGCCATCACGACTTTTAATTGAGTTTTACAATGAAGACTGTAAAAAACGGATAATTTCATAGTCAGGTTTGTATGAGTTTTCTATATCATAAGTTTCGTGAGTTTATTTATTTTCCATTTATACATTCTTAAATTAATCTTACTTTCTTTAAAATCTCTCATGACTAACAAATGTAACCTGTATTCGCAGGTAGTAGCTATAGAACGTTGATACCACATTTTCACATATTTTTGTAGAGAAGGACGAGAGGTCAGAGCCTGATCCTCTACAAAACGGGAAAACCTACAAAAAGTACAAGAGTTCAAGAGATACAACGAATAGTAAGTAGTAGGATATATTACTTATATTGGTCAAAGCTACAAAATGAAATATAAGCTAAAATACAGCATTTCGCAATTTATGAAACAATTCCCATAACCAGCAAGTCTGCAAGGAAGCTAAAACATTTACCTTATCAAATACACTTAGAATTCTATTGTAGTTGACAAGATGAAAATCATTTGGCAATTCAAGGAATATAGTTTAAAAAGAACGTTTGACAGAGAATAATCAGAAAAAAAGTTTTACGAAACATAATGAAGAAACAAAGATACAGCCACCTGACCGCAAAAATTCAAAATATACCAAACGACAAATTAACCTCGAAACTCCCTGTGATTAAACACCGATATTTTCCGCAGATTTTGAATAATTGAAGGCCACGGAAGGTTCCTGCACGTGTGAAAGAATCATGGATCGCTGCTGGTGCCTTTCGTGACTGCCGGAGCCCTCGAGGGTTTTCATTAACAAAGGACTCTCTCTCTTTCCAGTCAGTCGACCGATCATGCCATCTGGTTGATTAAAACGGATTAGGAATCAGGTGAGCCGATTTTCACGCTTTTAGTGACCTTCTCCCGAGGCTGCTTGAAAAAAAAAAGGATAATGAATTACCAAAGCTGTTCTTTATACACTTGGTTGTCTGACTAGATAAAGTAAAGCTCTCAAAGTTTAGATATTTGACTAGGTAAAGCTCTCAAAGTTTAGATATTTGACTAGGTAAAGCTCTCAAAGTTTAGATATTTGACTAGGTAAAGCTCTCAAAGTTTAGATATTTAACTATGTCTCTCTCTCTCTCTCTCTCTCTCTCTCTCTCTCTCTCTCTCTCTCACACACACACACACACACATTCTCTCTCTCTCTCTCTCTCTCACGCACACACACACACACATTCTCTCTCTCTCTCTCTCTCTCTCTCTCTCTCTCTCTCTCGCACACACACACACACATTCTCTCTCTCTCTCTCTCTCTCTCATTAAAACAAAGAAGGTTTCTTACGAATCTCATCCAATTTTATGCTGATCTTTTTTCCATCCAAATTTTAGGCCACATACATTAATCTGCTGCAATTGGGAGTCTGCACTACATTTCCCAAGAGGTTTTGAGGTCAATCATAACAATAGACTGCAATGTTAAGACGGCATTTAAACATTTTTTTTTTACCAGTTTAAAATGTCAAATCTGTGTCCGGTCCATTATATTTGCAAGGTGACAAGATTATATTGTCACTGATTTTGACAGACGACAGGTCCTGTTATTTTGTCAGATTCTTTTCAAACGTGAGTTGTAAAGACACGGCTCTAATTCATGTAGGATGGTAATGTAGAAATCGTTCACCTCATTCTTCTTGTGGAAATAAGTTTACATTATTCGGTTGATAAAGAAGGTATTATATTTTTTTTTTTACTGAAACTTATCTTATAACTGTAAATTCTAACATCATTGTATTACTGCTAATTTGATCAAGGTTATAAATACATACACACACACATATATATATATATATATATATATATATATATATATATATATATATATATATATATATATGGTAGTTCATACGAGTATAACTAAGGAAAATTGATATGGTTGTGGACATAGCAGATATTTTGATCCTTTAGCTGATAATCAATATTCTTTCGTTCATTCATCTCTTCCTATACTATTTCATTAGAATCACATATTGTTTATCTAAGAAACGCCAAAATTCAGAGCTTCAAGGGCAAGGAATTAATTATACATTCTGCTCATTAGGCTAATCTCTTTTCACTTAAACAGTTCTGAATGAAAACGTTATTTATACAGTTCATTCTTCTGTGGAAAGTTTTTTCATTTGCGGGATAAGACTTTGAAAAACTGACCTACAAAGACAACTAGGGTTAGTAGATTTTTTGTCTTTGTAATTAAAGGAGAAGCAAATTGTAAATTGTAAACCTTGATCATTTTATCAATAGCGAGTCGACACTTTTGTTACCCGTGATTTTAAGTATATCTTAGTTTAACCAGACCACTGAGCTGATTAACAGCTCTCCTAGGGCTGGCCCGAAGGATTAGATTTATTTTACGTGGCTAAGAACCAACTGGTTACCTAGCAACGGGACCTACAGCTTATTGTGGAATCCGAACCACGTTATGACGAGAAATGTATTTCTATCACCAGAAATAAATTCCTCCAATTCTTCATTGGCCGGTCGGAGAGTCGAACGCTGGGCCAACAGCGTGCTAGCCGAGAGCTCTACCCACCCCTCCAATTAAGAACTTACCCATGATTTTAATGTATATGGCTCTGGGGGCCTTTTTGAGTGAGCCTACAATTTCATTCTTTCATTCTTTTTAGGAAGTAATGTTGATTTTTTTTTTATTTCCAAGGGCTGCATGTAGTATAAACGAGCTTCTGAGAATTACTTACTTAAAATAAGAAAAATTATAACTAATTTACACCTTTTTCCTCTAGATTCTCGACCTTACCTATCACAGTAGATAACAAAAATTTTCCTCCAAAAGTTTTATTTGTAAGATAAAGATAATATTGTACAAGTTATGGCAAAATCAAGAACTACTATTCTCCTTTCGCATTCCTGTACGAAAGTTTTATATCATGTGAAAAAAATTAAAAACTGCGGTAATTTGATGAAGTTTCATGTTTTTATATAATGACATGTACTTATTGAATTTAAGAATTAGTTAACAATCATAAAAAAAACAGAAATTTCCAGTGCCACAGGCTGATTTCATAAGTAATATTAATTTTTTGTCCATCGGTAATAATTCGAAAATTTTTAATTTGCAAGGAACGTCCTGAAAACAAGGCACCGTAGGGTATTGATGAAAAAACTAATTGCAGCATAATGTTGCAAACAGTGAAATATAACGAAATAAAAAAGAAAACATCTGGATCTTTTAACACGTTTTCCTGATAATGGATTCATCAAATATTTCCCAAAGTATCGTACAAAACTGGAATCATCTTTAATTCAGATGAAGTCTGCTTAATATTCTTATAGATCTTGAATAAAAACACAAAACCTAAAGTATGTTGATGAATCTAGTGTTTAAAACTAGGAAATTACGATACCATTATAATTTAAAACGATTTTACAGAACTATCGACGCGTTTGTAAGCCTGCGGTAGCTCTTTCGCCTCGTGAGATATTTATAATTTTGCATTTTTCATTCTGCTCTTAAATTCAAGGGAACTTTTAGGGGAATTCAAGATTCGCTTCCAATGCCAATCATCATATTAGGGGCACCCTTTTGGGGAAAGGAATCTTTTATTCATAGCGGCAAGCGCCGCATATCATTATAGAGTCGATTTCCATAAACTGTGTTAGCATATTTCCACTTGTTTCACCTTTTTTTCTCAATACTGCTCTTTCCCGCTTCGCGGCTCTTTGATTTTGGGAGTTTATACTTCACTTGTTAGGGAATGGGGTTCCTTGGGTTTATTCTTCAGCAGATAAAATGCTCTATCAATTATGCATCGTATGAAGAGAAAACAAACCTCCCTAGTATAATGGGTATTTACGTATCAATCGAATGCTCACGTGTTGAGAGAGTAAACCTCGCTAGATTAAGAAGAGAGAGAGAGAGAGAGAGAGAGAGAGAGAGAGAGAGAGAGAGAGAGAGAGAGAGAGAGATGAACTATTTGAGAACTGAGAGAGAGGGGAACCGAGAGACCTCCTCCTCCTCCTCGTCAAAGGATGACTTGAAGGCCAATAATTGAAATCCCAAGGCAATCTCGACACCTAAAAGGGCTCTCCCGTCGGGAGTCAATAGGTCGGCGATTGAGGCTCCATTGGACAAGCGGAGAACTCGCAGAGAACTCTCAGTACAGTGCTGACAACGAGAGAAAAGTATTAAGATGGCATTGCTCGAGAACGTAATAATATTGTGTATTTAAAAGGAATGTGATATATACGGGCGTTTCACATTAAATATAAGACATCGATGGCATTCAGTTAATCATATTGAAATTACACCTTACTTATTCATATTCCTTCACTCTCCTAGAAGTTAGTACTGATGTAATTTCATCTAGATAGAAAACTCAAACTTATGCTGATAAGACTAATCTTTCACTCTTTACTCATGCAGAAGCTTATCTTTCTTCCTCTCCTTATTTCTTTCGAAATTCATGAATTATGTACCACACTTTTTACCAACATATCTTTATTCGTATTATCCCTAAATCGGAACTATCAAAAATCTCTGTGGTCTTTGTACTGTGTAGAAACCGATCATCAGATAATCATCAGGTTTTATTTTTATTTGTGAATAATGACGTTTGTATTCCTACCATATTTCCAAACAGAATCTCGAATAAACCTTCATAAGCTTCCAGCCTTCATTTCCCCCTTAATTCCTCGACTCGCTCGCTGCCTTATATTTCTCTCGCCGGCAACCCCCACACAGAGGTCATTAGGGCAGGTAAATAAGACACTGAATGTCTTTAAAACTTCGTCACAAGACACCTCCCCCCCTCCCCTTACTCAAGGCAGTGAGATCAAAGCGAGATGTTAGACGAAAAGAGACTAATACGAAACTCAAACATAGCTTAACGTCATAATTCAGTAATGATGTTTGGTCAGAAATCGCACCCAAATAGTGACAAAATGGTTAAAGAAAATAACAAAAATAGAGGAAAATATCTCGACAGTGAGTAAACAAATGGTTAATTTTTTAACAAAGGGAAACACTAATATATGGCACAATAATTCGTGCGATACTACATACATAGAGAATGTAAAATATTTTATATTCTGACGAAGAATTTATATCTTGTATTAAACTGTAGCCATTTTTCGAAGGCAATGTCCTGGATTTTTTATTACATTTTCCTTACATCGGTAAAGTGCGCTTCTTCAGTTACCAACTTTTGACAGATATTTTTTTTTTAAACTGTGCTCCTAAGCGGTGGTGTTTAATATTCAACCTTTATATAATATTATATGACAGCTGATCCCAAGAAGTATTTTTGATGAAAAGTTTTATGCAACTGAATTGTAGAAAGAGTAAAATGAATCTCTCGCAGGAATAGAATGAACTAGAAAATAATATGAGCCATCAACAATATATCAATTTTCCTGTAATATATATATGTATATAAACACACACACACACACACACACACATATATATATATATATATATATATATATATATATATATATATATATATATATGTATATGTATATGTATGTATGTATATATATATATATATATATATATATATATATATATATATATATATATATATATATATATATATATATATATATATATATATATATGATCAAATTCACCTCAAAATATCGTTGCTTTACAGAAGAAGAATAAAATTTGAAAAAATCATATTTTAAGTTTCGTCGATCACCACACAAAAAGTAACAGGTAGGAAAAGGTGTCGACACTCATGAAAATGTTCATGAAATCGCTTTAGGGCTTTTCATTTTCGTTCCCTTTCACCGATTGTTGACTGTTAATGGGTATTGGCAGGTCACTGGCAACGATCCAAATGAAAAGAATGGGCGATATAGTGACCCAACTCTTGCTCTGAATATTAAAATCCTCTCAGTAATGGTTCTTTTCATAGGCAGAAGGACGCACACTCATTGGGGAACTTTCAACAGGTCGAAGACTGCAAAAGCTTTTATTCTTTTTTCAATTTATTTATGGAATTGATTATATTTCTTACGTAAGTTGAAGGTCATTGGATAAACTGAGCTAGGGTCAAGGAAAAGATTTGCTTCTCGTAAAATTACCGTGAATATCTTTTATTTCCTTTTATTTATTCTTCTATTTATTTATGGAATTGATTATATTTCTTACGTAAGCTGAAGGTCATTGAATAAACTGAGCTAGGGTCAAGGAAGAGACTTGCTTCTCTTAAAATTACTGCGAATATCTTTTTATTTCCTTTTATTTATTTTCTTTATTTATTTATGGAATTGATTATATTTCTTACGTAAGCTGAAGGTCTTTGGATAAACTGAGCTAGGGTCAAGGAAGAGATTTGCTTCGATTAAAATTACGGCGAATGTCTTTTATTTCCTATTATTTTTTTTTATTTGTAGATATGATTATATTTCGTACGTAATTTGAAGGTCATTAGATAAACTGAGCTGGGGTAAAGGAAAAGATTTGCTTGCGATAAAATTACTGAGAATGTCTTTTATTTCCTATTATTTTTTAAAAATTTATTTATAGATATGATTATATTTCATAAGTTATTTGAAGGTCATTCGATAAACTGAGCTAAGGTCAAGGAAAAGATTCGCTCCTCTTAAAATTATGCGAATGTCTTTTATTTCCTATTATTTTTTTTTATTAATTTATGGATACGATTATATTTCATAAGTTATTTCAAGGTCATTAGATAAACTGAGCTGGGGGTCACGGAAAAGATTTGCTTGTGATAAAATTGCTGAAAATGTCTTTTATTTCTTATTAATTTTTTAGCCAAGAAATGACACCTAATTTTTAACTGCGTTGGAAATCGTGACAGAAAAATGTGGTTACGCCAATTAAATTACTGAGAGTGTCTTTAATTTCTTATAGCTTGTTTAGGCAAATATCGACATGCCTAGTTATTAACTGCATTGGAAATCGCGTCAGAAAATTGTGGTTTCAGCGATAAAAACTATCAATGAAATAGTGATTTTTTTTATTAGGTAAATTATGGCATACTCAGTTATTAACTGCACTAGACATCATAACAGAAAACTATAGTTACGCCAATAAAGAAAAAAACAGTGAAACGGTGCTGGGAGCACAACGACCGTACTCCTCTTGCATGCAATGCTAATATGTCGTTTCTGGCTGAACAGAACAGTTGCTGTGTTACCCAGCAAGGACTCATGTTTAATGTAGTTGACAGGGGCAAAATGACGGCGCAGGTGTGCCGAATTATTCATGTGATTTAGTTTTATTGTTGGGAGGTTTTGGTTATTCATAAATTCGAGTTTGTGAAACAAAATGTTTTATAAGCCGTGATGGAAGGGGACATTGGGGATCTGAATGGTTCTGTAAATAATTTCTTCATGTTTTTTTTTTTTTTGCTTGGTTTGTTTGTGCTTTTGTTTGTCTGTCTATCTGTCTGCCTGCTGTTTGGAAAGGTTACACATAAAGTTGTATGTGTATTTTTACGTGTCTGTCTGTTGTTTGTGCATTTTTACGAATATTTTACCGAATATTGGGCCCCGTGATTTTAGTGTAGGTAAGAATATGCGTTTTGGCTTGAAAAGAACCTCTCTCTCTCTCTCTCTCTCTCGTATGAGACGATGATTACAACACGATTCCATATCGAAAAATGTCCAAGCATATGTTAAAAGTTTATATCATACTAAACGCTGCACACTAAGTTAGGTTAGGTTAGGACGTTGGCGAAGGTTTGCGTTCTTCAAGTAACTTACTTATCGCTACTTTTAAAGTAGTTATGTATGAGTGTATATACACTGCGAGCGCGGCTGTCGTTTTGTATACATATTCATGATCTGGAAATATATGATGGCAGCCTGTGTCATCATATATGGTTTATACAATATATCTGCCAAACTCAAAGAAAAAAAAAATAACGACGCATCAAAAATTAAATGAACCCTAAAGAAAAATAAATAGAAAAATATTTATCCAAAATTATTCTCTTTATAGAAAACGAGAAAGCGAACAAAATAATCGCGAAAGAAAGAAGAAGAAGAAGAAGAATAAAAAAAAAATCTCAGCTCTTCCACAGAGATAATGAGGATTGCGTTATATCATATCTCCGAGGACTTTTAAATTATGCCCCTCTCCATGCGTAGGTGAATTGTCTAACTTTAAAAGACTTTTGGAAACTCTGACAACTTTTATCTTTACTTAGAATTCATGGGATCTCTCCCACCGATATTCCAGTTAGCATTATGCATTCAGGAATCCTAGTTCCAAGTTGTAAAATGAATGTTTGAGTAAGTTTATGAAGAACGACACGAGAGGAGGTTGTAAAGACGGATGGAAACTGGGAAATGACGTCAGAGAATTGAGAAAATGCAAATGGAGGTGAAATGAATGAGGGGGAAATAAATTCAGTCATATGAAGTGGGTTTGGGATTCATTACACTTATGACAAGAGAAGTTCTTTGTCACAGGTTTAAAATAAGAACGATTCAAATCATGACACATAAAAAAGTATATAAGAAAAAGTCCTCCATGAATGATATAGAGGACCTCTCCCCTTGAAATCATATATGACAAGAGCAAAGGGGTTAGACTGGTCTCAGAGTAAGCCGATAAAATAACGTTAATAAAAGTATGTCATCCCTACTCAGCGAGATGCTAAAAAGTCAATTTAAGTATACCTTAGTTTAACCAGACCACTGAGCTGATTAACAGCTCTCCTAGGGCTGGCCCGAAGGATTAAATTTATTTTACGTGGCTAAGAACCAATTGGTTACCTAGCAACGGGACCTACAGCTTATTGTGGAATCCGAACCACATTATGACGAGAAATGAATTTCTATCACCAGAAATAAATTCCTCTAATTCTTCATCAGCCAGTCGGAGAGTCGAACGCTGGGCCAACAGCGTGCTACCCGAAATCTCTACCCACCCCTCCAATGAAGAACTTCAGCGAGATGCGTTGCTATGCCAGCAGAATAGGCAGAGATTTCGTAAATACTTCCGATTATATCACGTATCTTTGATGTTCTCTCAGGATGCCATTTCAATATAATGTAATTAATTTTCATAAAAAAAACAGCGCGAGGAACGTGGTTGAGAATCATTAAAGTTAATTAAATATTCCGTATATGGTAAAACCTTGTGGGCAGCGGCAAAGAATTGAAGAACTTCGATCGCGCAATCTCCATATACTTATTAAAAAAATCATATAAAAAAGTAATATAATTATTATACATATGGGAAAAAAATTATTTAAAGAAAGTATTAAAACGGAAAATAAATAGAATATCACATAGTCTTATCAGTGGCTAACCAATTTTTCAAATGCATTTATGAATTACGGAAAGGTTAAAAAGTAATACGGTCGTGAAATAATCACACACCTTTTGAAAGGGTAAAGATTACAAGGAACACCACAAGAATTAAAGTATATAAAAAGAAAAACAAAGAGAAATAAAACAACCCAGTGTCACTCTGGTACCGTCTCTGACTTTTGTATTCCCCCGAAGACCTCTCTCAAAATTCCCGCAACGGCGCCGCCAAATAATTCCATACATCGCGAATTACCGTCGCGGGATTCGGTAATCCCCGGGAATGGTTCCCTCATCAAACTGACACAACATCCTGGAGAGACTGTGATCCGACAAGAGGTTTCTTTGGAAGTTACGGTGACTTTGTCGAAGATGTGGAAGGCTGAGGAAAGATAGTGAGAGACTCACTATATTTTCTCTGCTGATAATGTTCAAGAGGCGTTTTTTTTTAAAATAAAAGATTCATGTAAGAAGGCTTATGGTGTTGTTAATATTTCCCGACAGATTGAGGAAAGATGGTGAGTCTCACTTATTTTCTGAAGAAAAATGGCGAGTGTCTCACTGTATTTACTGTGTTGATAAAGTTCAAGAGGCGTTTATTTCATAAAAGATGCTCGTGAGAAGGCTTCTGGTGTTGGTATTACTTAAAGATGAAATGAACTTGCTTATTAAAGAGGTTGGACCTCGAAAATAGACAATTTGGTCAAAATTCTTCCGTCATTTGTTTTCATTCTAAAGTTTGACTGAGTCCAGTAATACCTCCCATACCATATTTTTGTATTCACGTTTGTAAAGTTTGTTTGTAAAGTAACATTAAAATTAAAACACTTCGTTTATTGTACGGTGTATCACAGAGCTGATTTAAAAAAAAAATTATGAAAGAGGAAAATGTGACAAGAACAAAATTGCTTATTTCCTCATTCCTGCGAGATGATTCGCATGCCTCTCTTTGTAGTGCAGTGACAGCGATATTGTTCAAATATACATTCAAAATAAGTCAGCACTGACAACACAGCAGCATTATGAAAATAGTTATCATGAAAATCATAAATGCACCATCTGTCAAATGTGACATCTTTTTTTAGTTTAGGTACTGACAACAGTAAAAAAGAACGTTATGAACACATTTCTCGCGAACAAGAATTTTTCTGTATCATTTTCTTCCTGTAATTGAAGCAAACCTTTCCCCAGCTAACAAAAAATATATACACGACGTTACAAAATGTCCACTACAAAAATGGAGAAAAATCTCAAACTCTTTCTTCTTTCTCTTTTAATTTTGTTCTTTTTAGCCTTTCATGGAAAGACGAGAGACCAAGGGATGCTGAAGTGATGTAATATCGGCGGAGCCTGTACTGAGCACGAAAAGATTTTGTTACTCGTGTAACAGGCTTATGTTTCAAAAGATATAAGAGAATTACGTTGCACAGGACCTACTCAAAAAAGAATCGTGTGCGATAAAATTTCCGTTTTACGAGGCAATTTCATCCCCTTTGTGAGGAGAGAGTGAGGAGAGAGAGGGGAGGGAGAGAAAAGAGAGAGAGAGAGAGAGAGAGAGAGAGAGAGAGAGAGAGAGAGAGAGAGAGAGAGAGAGATTGGGGTTATACGGCAAAGGCAAGAGTGAATGATGAAGGGGAGACTAAGGGTCAAAATGCCAAAAATAAATAAAGGTCAAAATGCCAAAAATAAATAAAGGTCAAAATGCCAAAAATAAATAAAGGTGAAACAGCAAGCAAAGAATAATTAAAGTATAGTAAATTCCACAATATTTATATAGCGTTGTTGAAAAACCAAATTTAAATATTTAAAAAGAATAACGTGGCAAAATGAAATATAAAAAGGAGTGACTGATGGAAATTGATGGATTACTTGAAAATTTTCCTCGGCAAGTGAATGTAGGCATAACAAATGAGTCGAAAATCATTAAGACTACTGACGGACAAGAGGAAATGTTACAAAAAATGAGAACAAAACGGAGAACAAGAAAACAGTAAAATCAAGAAGAAACTTTACAAAAAGTGACAACAAAAAGGTGAACAAGAAAATAGTAAAATTAATTCCACAAAGAGAAAATCTTATAGTATGTTATATATTTCACTTTCCATCGAAGGATGTTCACGGATATCAATCAAACAAAAGTGCTGATTTCACTGGTATTCCAAAATTCACTTCTTTATCACTTTGGGGACGGATATGGATTAAGAGAAGGAACAGAAGAATAATTCTCAAAGTAAGCGATAAACTGACTTCTTGCAAGGTTAAAAAAAAAATCACACGCCCCAGGGAAAGGGGCGCGCAGAGGGGGAATCCTTTGCAGGAGTGGATATAGTCATCGGACCAAGAATTCGGAGAATTGCTGACTTGCACAGTGCACATGGGAAGTCCTAGCGTGGCGGTTTTATGAAACCGCTTCATTGGACTTGGGACTTTCCCCTTCTGTTCAGTGGCGAGATTCTTACAAAAGGATATGTAGAAAAAAGAAATAAGGTTAAGAGTAAGTGTATGGACAAAAAAAAAAAAGATTGTATTTATTGAGAGAAAGGGGGAAATCGGGTAAGAATAAATGTACTGTATATAGAAAAAAGGGATCATGTTTACTGATTATTTTGTATTTAATATAATTCTGCCACTATCAGATAACGAAAGAAATACCTATAAAAGTATTATTCCAGGCATGGGCAGATAAGGCCAATGTAATGAACTTGTATCCCACATTTAAAACCGTAATGGTCTCATTAGCGTATATGGTATATTTAGGATTATATAATATTCATCTAAGTAATGTCTCAAAGGTAACTTGATGAAATCTCAGCCGCAAAGTTTCCATTAAATGATGCTCTTAGTACATTTTAACGGTAAATATTGTAAAAAAAAAAAAAAAAAGATATCACTGTTTGGGACACTAAAATTAATTTTTAGAGACATACTCTCAATGTAAGTGCTGACAGTGTAATAGTTGACAGCTTAAAATAAATAGGAATTCAGACCTCAGCATGAATATTAGAGTAAATTTTAGATGAGAACTAAATATAAAAATGAAAGGTAGAATTGACCTCAAATGCACAAATAAGAGAGTAAGACCCCTGCAGAATTTTATCGTTAAAATGGAAAAGGTGCAGATAAACGAAAAGAAGAAATAGGAATGCCACGAGCAAGGGAAAAGCAGAAAAAGCTAGGAATGTCACAAACAAAGAAAAGAGGACCAGGTGTGCAGTAAAAGATGAAATGGAATATTTCGTTTCCAAGTTGTAGGATAAGAGCAAGATAAGGGGGGAAAATACAAGCCCAGTACACTTGGAATAACTAACGACCCTCCTTCCCCCACCTACACACACACACACATACACACACACACACATGCACACACACACAAACAAACAATATAAATCTGCCTAGAAACACGAAAACATTACTTGAGAAAATAAGAAAAAAAAGTGGGTGAAATCTGTTTTTTAATTTGCTTTATGAGCAACAATGCGGTAATTCATCAGCCGTCTGACTATTTTGCAATTTCATCAAGATTTATAGCGTAAGCAAACGCAGAAAAATGTCAAAAGTAACGAAAGCCTATGTATGTTTAAGGATTAGAAATTATGTTGATTGTGGGTGCTTCCAAATTATCAGAACGTATTTGCAATTGTATTTATATAATTACGACCATAAATAAACACAGTAACCTTAATATCATTTATATATAATGCCGAATAATGCATACGACAGCAAATGATAAATATTGAACCACGCATTAAATTCAAAGCTCAAAAAAAGAGAAAAAATCTAATAACACATTACATAATTCTGTTGAATTTTCCTTCTCATTTGTTCCGGTCGGGAGGGCAATAATTTCATGCTGGATGTCGCGAAATTTTTGATGCCGTCCGTTAATATGGCAGGGGAATTTAGGAAAATGTTTCTGATTTAGGAGCTGAGACAGACGATTGGGAATTACGTCTGGTCACAAAATATTTGGCGACATTTTATGTTGCACGGGCGGGAATCTCTCTCGCGTATTCTTATTTTGCATAGATGTCATTTTTTATCTTCTAACAGGAAGCCTTTTTTTTTGTTTGTTTGTTTGTTTTTTAGTTTTCTGTAAAAAAAAACTAGTGTGACGGCTTTACCTGTCCGCCCTCACTTTTTCTATCCGCCCTCAGATCTTAAAAACTACTGAGGTTAGAGGGCTGCAAATTGTTATGTTGATCATCCACCCTACAATCATCAATCATACTAAATTGCAGCCCACTAGCCTCAGTAGTTTTTATTATATTCAAGGTTAAAGTTAGCCATAATCGTGCTTCTGGCAACACTATAGGACAGGCCACCACCGGCGGTGGCTGAAAGCTTCATGGACCACGGCTCGTACAGCATTATACACTGTACAGAAAACTTGATTGCGCCGAAGAAACCTCTGCGCATATTTTACTTTTTTTTTTTTTTTACTTGAATTGTTAGTTAGTCTGTCTCTCTAACTATAACTAATTCTCATTTGCTTTTACGACAGTCTTCGATTTCACGGCCAAATATGCGAGAACAAACTATAAAATTTTATGTACGGTCGCGATGTTAAGCAACGAATATCAATAATTCAAAATCTAGCTTTTTCGCAGCGAAGGTTAAATAAAAGAAAAAATTCTTTTTTTTTTTTCATAAAACTGTATACACAAAATTCACGCAATAAATTCTTCTTAGTCAGTCACAAAATTTGTTTATTTAGCCTTTATATCAGCTGTTTATATCTGAAAATGTCAGTAAGATAATAAAAAAAAATCTGAGCATAGGGGTTAAATTTTACATATTATTGACCCTGTTTTCGACGGAGGCATTATTCGTGTAGGAGCTTACTCTTGTAGTTTCATTGATAATTCTTGAACTCCCAAGAAAAAAAGAATCGTCAGTGCCAACTAGTGGCTAAGTAAAAGGTGAAATAAACATAAAGTCACATAACTTGACTTTTTGAGTTTGGAAATCATTATTAATATCTAACGTTATGGGAAGCCTCTACGCTTATTTAAGTTGATAAAAAGTTAATTTTATCTACGAATCGTCAAATTCCCTGATGAAGAAATGAAAATATTAATAATAACAACATCCCAATCTTTCTTAAAAAAACAAGGGTAGAGACAACATTTGCTTAAACAAATATTTCAACGCAAAAAAAAAAAAAAATAATAGAAATAAAACTTATATTTGTAAACCATAAAAAAACATAAAAGATAAGTTATTGCTAGTAAGATATCAAAAATTCGGTACAGTAAATGTAAAAATTCACGAAACTTGAATATTTCGCGTTTTTGAACAAATGTTATGACCTATTTCGCGTTCATGAAATGGACAGCTTTGAAATAAAACAATAGACAATTTTTAGCATAGCGTTATTAACAGTCAACGGCGTTATCTCCCAATAACACTCGTGTATATGGGCAAATAAGCGTGTATGTGTGTTGGTACGGGTGAAATTATATTCTTGATTTGGAAAGGTATAGGCCGAAATTCACTGCATCGCGTATTTTACGCATTTTTGCGTACAAGCTTCTTTTCACGATTATCCCTCTTTGTTCATCTGTAGCAGTAAGCCCACGGTAGGGCTTGAGCGAAAATGTTTCTAATCGTTGTATGTAGCTTGTTAATTTCTTTAAAACTGTGTTTAGAATATTCATTTCCTTTCGTAATAACCTGAAAATTATGAGGGTTCATAAGACTGTTGTAAAGTCATAAAGGGCTTTATTTCCGCAAATATTATACCAGTGAATATGATTCCTCATTATATTCATATAATAAAATGCGTGTCTCGCTCGTCAGACGCATTACAGCACATGTTTTGTAATATCATATTCACTGATGGCATATATCAGCTCTCCATTCATTTTTATATAATAAAAGAAATGTAGTTCGGGCCTTCAAATATCATACGAAATGAGATAATGAAATGACTAAATAAATTCTGTCATAAACATATTTATTCACACATAACCTTTCGGTTATGAATGACACATTTATTATTATTTCATCATCTGTACCAAGACTATAGCACAAAGAAAATGTTAAATGGCGAAAGCCTCAGCCATAAAAAATATTTCATGAGTAAAAATCAGTTTCTGAGGTAAAAACTAATCTAATTTTATAATTTTTTCTGTCTCAGTTATTATTATCTCATTCTCTATACCAAGACTTTAGCACCTAGAAGAGAATGGGTTATAAACAAAACCTCGGCCATAAGAAATATATCCTGAGTAAAAATTAGTCTCTTAGGTCAAAAACTATTTTAATTTTATAAATTTTTCTCTGTCTCAATCATTATTGTACCAAGACTAACACCAAGAAGAGAATGAGATAGAAAGAAAATCTCATCCATGAAAAAATATTTCCTGAGCAAAAATTAGTCTCTGAGGTCAAAAACTATATTACGTTTATGAATCTTTCCCTTTCTCACTCATTATTATTTCATCTTCTCTACCAAGACTATGGCACAAAGAAGAAAATGATGTATAGAGAAAACCTCAGCCATGAAAATATTTCCTGAGTAAAAATTAGTCTCTGAGGTCCAAACCATATTACCTTTGTAAATCTTTCTCTTTCCCTTCCCTTCGGGTGAAGCAGGAAGATAGTAAATCCCCCTTCTAGGAAAAAACAAAAATAATGATTAATCATTAGTTTTAAATCTCGGAATTTTCATCCTGTCGCCATTTCACCAGCTCCTCGTTAAGCTTAATCGACAGCTAATTAAGTCTTCACGCTCTGGCGACCTTCCCATCTTATCGAGAGAGATTCGGAGCGAAAGTTTTTTTTTCTTATTTCCCCTCTTTCTTTCGCCGTTTCAGTTCGTCATGAAGAAGACGTGATAACTGGACATTCTAACCGAGAAAAAGACTTCGGTGGTGCTAGTTATGGAAGAGCTGTGTAGGGGGTAAATTTCTCCTCCTTCAGGCAACAGTGTAATACTTGATAATCTCTTCTGCAGCCAGCCAGTAACGCCTTAACTTTAAAGGGGAAGTGAGATACTTTTATCGCCTCAGCACCTTTGTTTGTAATTGGAATGGACATCGAATAAAATATTTAAAATGAAAAAGTGGATGTCTTTGGTAGGAAAGCCACTATTAGCGGCATTTTCACAGAATAAATAAGATTCCGCTGAAAAAAATGTATCAAGAGAAAAAAAATATATGAAACTGACACCGAATATTTAGGAGGATTGACATCACACTCATAGATCATAAAGATTTTAATGCTTTGGAAGCGATTCAGAGTAAAACGTAAAATCAAAGATATATGATTGAGAGACCTTTCTTGGAAGTTCTTAAGTGCTTGAAATTAAATTACCGATTTATTCTAGCAACTCGTAATTAAAATTATTTTGATGTTAGTGTAGTCATTTAGAATTAACAAGGGAAGGGCAAACAAAATGCATTATAGAAGAATTCTTTTACAATAAACTAAAAAAAAATTCAGAATTAAAAAATAAATAGCATGAACTTCAGTAACGAACAAAAAATGGAAATAAGGGAGGAAAATGCTTGATGTATTTATTCACACACACACATACACAAAACACACACACACACACACACACACACACACACACACATATATATATATATATATATATATATATATATAAAATATAGTATGTATATATATATATATATATATATATATATATATATATATATATATATATATATATATATATATATAACTTCATAAACTACAGAACGAAACAGCGGCTATCAGCACTATCACTTTAACAAAAGGCCGTACATAACGGCATTAATTAGGTCGAGACCAAATTGGAAATCCAATCAGTGTTTCGAATAAGCCTCCATTAACTTGTCTCATTCCAATGAATAAGACTAATAAGCCGCATAGAGCCAGTGTTGATTAATGATCCATTCCTAAGACTGGAATGCAGTCGGAATATTACACTTAGTGTAATTACTGAAGGTCTACATCTGACAACGTTCTTCGTCGAACTGTTATTTACAAGTCTCGAGGTTTATGATGATTCCATAAATTATCTTACATTAATCTAGCTAGATATACCAGATGGTTAATGATATCTTATATATTTACTTATTTCAGTAGATGAAACCTATCCACATGGAATGAGCACACCAAAGGGGCCACTGACTTGAAAGTCAAGCTTCCAAAAAACGCTAGTTTCAACCTCCCACCGCAGATCCCACACCGCGGCAGTAACTGATCATGATACAGAGCCAGTGATTTTTCATGGCCCTGGGGGAGAAGCGAAACCCGCGACATCTGAGTGGCATGTCTCGACACTAACCACTATACCAGCGGACCAGCATATCTCTATGTACCAGCAGCATTTTACTTAAACATTAAATCAGACCCTTTGATTTCCTATCCAGTGTTTAACGTTCCCTTAGCCATTAATTTGGACGATTCATACGTCAGTTTTTTATACCATCTTTCCTTCCAGAGACTTCCTAACCTCATGGTGTTTTTCTCTTGTATAAACACAAACTTTGATATGCTGTTTTTTTCTATGTTTAAAACAAAACTGTTTTTCATGTTGTTGTTTCATGTGTTACTAGGGATAAAAATACCGTAGGCTCTGAGATATACTGTATATTGATGGAGACGTGGAATTCTTAACAAAACAAATATGGCAACTATGCACCCTAGCAAAAAACAGAATAGAATCGTATATTATGATAGCAATTGGAAAAAGTCCATAATTGTCAATTATAGTCGATTTTTCATCTATTTACATTGTCTACGATCACTTAGCTAATTTTCTTTGCGCATAAAAATGTAATCTTGATTTACAAACGGATACATATTGCTGTGCCATCTTGTATGTTAACGACACTAAGCCGTTTGAAGGATTTAAGGAATCCTCAATTTCTAGCATTACCAGTAACTGTTGTGGTAAGAATAATACACCATAAGTAACATCTCAACGACTTTCTCTAAATATTTTTAAATATTTCACCGAGGTTCCGAGGCTTGTTTCTTTCAAAGCAGCAAAAGTAACTACTTCATAATTCTCGTTTTGCAAATTTGCTAACTTACCCTTGTGCAAAAATGCGGACTACCCCGCCTCCCCCCACCAAAAATCGTACCACCAAATTTTGATATGACTTACCCTTCACTACCGGAATTTTCACCCCGATATTCATGAGGAATTTCCTGAGCAAACAATGTCCGAGTTACGTTCATAATTCCCTTTCACCTGTTCTGTTGTAATTTTCATTTTTTCCTCTTTGCTCTCGAGTCCTGCCTTAATTTGGCTTCCTTGTGTAAAGAGTCGCGGAAGGGAGAGTCGTCGAGGCCTTTTGATGTCTTATTGACTTGCCTTAATGACCTCCTCCTCCTCCTACTCCTCCTCCTCCGCGTAGACGCAGAGGAGAAGAAACCTGAGAGGCAGCAAGAAGTGGGGAGGAAAGCAGGTTAAAAAAAAGGGGCACTGGAAGTTTACATAATTTCATTAGAGAGATACTGAAACATGGTAGACACAGGCCGCGTTTTCATGCTCCCAGGAGGGATCATTTGAGAGACACATTCAGTTAGTTAAGAACAATTCAAAGAGAAGTGAGAAATTAAAGGGTATTTTTGGTGAGGCAGCCTATTGTTATAAGTGAGTTTGCAATCAACTCTGATATTAATCTTCTAAAATTAT
>NC_089780.1:17340165-17362665 GCF_040412425.1 Macrobrachium rosenbergii
ATATATATATATTATATATATATATATATTGTATGTGTGTATATATATATATATATATATATATATATATATATATATATATAATTTATATATGACTTTCTTACTTTTGCTGAGTGATTCCTGATGAGGTTTTTAGCCCGTACTTTTCCTGATCCCAGCCAGTACTGTACCCATTCACAGGTATGCCGACTAGCCAGGTTAACCACTTTCGAGCCATATCTCAAATCTACTTTTATTTATCATAGAAGAGTTCCTTGTTAGTGCTCGCAGACACTTCTAGAAAACAGTTGACTGTTGTTTACTGGTAAAATGCTTTACAGCTTTTGTGCGCATTTAGTCACAGTATCTGTTTGAACCATCTCTGAGGGTAACCTGTAACGTTTAATGGTTTTAGTCATATCGCTATTTCTTTGGACCTTTTTAAAAAAATATTTAATACATCCGTTGTAATATCTGTGTACTTCTGTGTTTAAGCGCCAGCAAGCACAGCTTTATCCTTAATACCTGAACTAGTTAAATTTATTAACATGATAACTATTTTTCCATGGTGGTTTAATTTCCAGGACTCATGTACAAAGTTTATGCGTGACTGCAATTTTTAACTGGAAATACTGTAAGCTGCATGAAATTAGGACTGATTACGTATTTATATGTCACTATAAATATGCGCTAAATTCTATGAAGCAATTTTTTTTCTTGTTTAAATACAGATTTTAACAAATGGAATCCCAAAGTATTGAGAAATAAGATTATTCTCTCTCTCTCGTTAGTTCCTCGTTGGACGAGTGGGTTCCGTTCTCAGCTAGCACTATGCTTCCGCGAGTTCGAATCTCCGACCGGCCAATGAAGAATAAGAAGAATTTATTTCTGGTGACAGAAATTCATTTCTGCTATAATGTGGTTCGGACTCCACAATTAGCTGTAGGTCCCGTTGCTAGCTAACCAGTTGGTTCTTAGCCACGTAAAATAAATCTAATCCTTTGGACCAGCCCTAGGAGAGCTGTTAATCAGCTCGGTGGTCTGGTTAAACTAAGGTATACTTAAATTTTCTCTCTCTCGTTGTGTGTCTGTCTTGCTTACACACTAATCCATTGGCCTCATTTCTTTGAATTGTCTAGCATTATGTGTATATTTAATAACTCTGGAGAGGAATCCCATAATGAATTAACACTCGCTGAAATCCAGGTCTACTCAAATACTAACCCAATAAAAATACCGTAGTTACACCAGAGATCAAGCGGAGAATAAATTGATCTCACAAGGGGTGTCCAGCTTCGAGCCTTCTTTAAACAGTTCATTTCTTTCCATGGATAATTATTCTCCTTTGTGAGCCATCCGGTTCTATGAATATTATATTCGGCTGAGTTACCTGACACTGTGAAGAAGAGCTAAAACTTCTGTATGAGTTTTATCTTGGCTTGGACCCAATCAATTTTTATTTTCATTTTGTCATACGCGTTTCCTTGAAATTTAGATTAAGGGGAAACGCAATCGTATCAAAGATAGCCGTGCCTCATTTAATAGGTATATGCGATGTTCTTGAAGAGATATAATACTTATATTTCATTTTTTAATAATTCAGCGTTTTATGGTCTCTTAACGTACTCATTAAGATTTTTCATTCAGTGAAAGCAATATTTTTTCCGATTTTTTGTGATTCTAATTTTTTTTTTTTTTCTTCTTCGTTACTTTGTAAAATAAAACTGTTCACTTTGCAAATGAGAAATGTTTCGACAAAGTGCCACAGGCTTCTATTTCAGTACTCTCTCATTTGAATATTCTTTCTTATGCAATACTCGAATGGTTAGGAATATTCAAGATGTGTATATTGCCGTATTTAGTTTTATCCACCAGAAAGTCACAGGTGAGGATTTGACGAAATTCAAACTCTTATATTCGGTATTTTCTCAAAACATTCTTACCTTAATATCACTCTGCATTCGAAAAATATTTAAAATTACTCTTCAACTGGGAAAAATCCAAAAATTTTCTAGGAAATGTTATGTCTCCTTCTTAGATACAGACCTACAAAAACTTGAATAAAATAATGTAATAAAAAGTGTTGTCCAAATACGTTTATTCTTTACTGCATGGAAATTCAAACAATATTATTGTAATAAAGCATCGCAATGATGACAGGATTAAACGGGATTTTTTTCATAAAAATATTAATATCTCGTATCTAACTGAACTGAACGATGCATGTGACATACGCTCATGTTTAATTCATTTCACGCACAGGTGGAATAGCCGGCTCTGCCTTACAAAATATTTATATAATAAATATTTTTTTTCCAATAGCATGTTGTCCGAAATTAAAAGTTATTTATAAGACAATTCTTTTTTTTTATATACATTACCAGAGCACGTATGCCTTTGTAATTCACTACATAATGTTTTTTAGATGGTTAGATGTTCATTGTAATATATCACATTCTTATGAATTAGCAGTTGTCAATACATATTTTTGTACTGTATTATTTTCTAAACAATTCAGAAAAATTTCCCTGATTCTCTTTGTTCATCTGCTGTTTATAAACTTAACTCTTATTTCTGAGTAGGTTGTAACAATATTGGTAGAAATAAGCAAGTAATTTAAATAATTCACCAAACTGTTTTTTGAAAGAGATGGTGTCTACTTTTACGAAACATGAATAAATTTTCTGACCCTTTTTTAATGGTGGAAACTCTCTCTCTCTCTCTCTCTCTCTCTCTCTCTCTCTCTCTCTCTCTCGCTGAATGGTGGTAACAATCAAATTATGGACGTTGTTATCATACGTTGTTACCTTCCTCGAAAGGATTTTAAACTTTCAACACCAACCAAATATTGTTGTTTAGATGCGATTGATAGAGCAGATACGCACACTTTTCAAAATAAGATATTTATATTACCCGTTTCTCTGTAAGTTCGTAAGGGTACGAAGTTTCCACGCGAAGTGGGGAAAAGGGAAAGTAAATGCTATTGAAAATGATTTTAGTTCGCCTCTGAAGTCTACTATTAATCGCTGAGCGAATAACCAGTGGCTAAAATAACTTTTCGTTTGACGCTTCTTAAAGTTGAAGTATTTTTTATCACTGTAAAATAATAGTAAAATATATGTTTTTTTTTTTTTATTTTAAGTATGGTCTAAGCAGAATCATAACTTATGTCTCCAATTAGGGTCGTGCTCTGATTTTAACCTTACTGGCCTATTTAATTTATCGCTTTTATTTTCATAAGTCAAATTACTTTATACAACATTCACATGCCACCGGAAAAGCTACTCTAATTCAGCAACTCTTTTCTTTCATATTTTATCGTCAATATACTTTAAAGCTTTTTTTTTTACAGCACCATATCCACCTCCCTCCTCATTTGTAGCGACGTTATGTCCCCTCATAAACTCCTCCTTTCCTCCTTAGCCATTATCCTTAGCTCACATCTCTAGTATTCATAGCCAAAGGCTTCAGCTTTTTCCTCCCTTCATATCTTCGTCATATTCATATTGGATGAATCATGAATGGATCATGAAGTTTAGGCTATAAAGCCAAGCACTGGGCACTTTCAGCACTCAAGACATTGAAAAGAGAAAATAGCGGAGGTTGGACGGCTGGATAAAAAGATCTGGAAAAATGAGACGAAGTACAAATCTCTAATGGTGAAACTGGGAGAAAATAGTAATAGAGAGAGTGGACAGCAAGATAGGAGAAAGGAAGTGGGAAGGGGGTTAAAGAAAAGAATAAAGTGTGAAGGTATCTAGGGAGCAAAGGGACGCTGTAAACACCCTTTAGTAATGCTTACATTGCACTTCGAGAGGTTACGGCAGCCACCGTCATATTAAAATAGCACTTTTGTTACTATTGTAACTCCCTTTTCCAGAGCCCAAACAAAATGGGGCCTTAAAACATAGCGGCGTTTCTTCGATGTACTGAGAATGTCATTCATAGTTGAAATGTCAGTTGATATATATATATATATATATATATATGTATATATATATATATATATATATATATATATATATATATATATATTTCACGTTTACACTAACTCTCTCTAATTCGTTATTCCGTTTTTTATAAAAGCATAAGTTTTGGTGGCGTAATCAGAATCAGGACAGCAACAAAAATACTAATGCGTCTTTATTAATGTTGCCTCAGGTAACATTTAACGAAACCATGATTAACGTGACAAGAGAGGTCTAGGGCATTAATGATTTACAGGGTATACGTTAACTAATGGAATGTTCTATTTTTATTTGTGATTTAATAATTATGTGTTTTTATAGCTAAACAAAGGTTATTCGTGTTGTATTCTCTACGGTTGGATTTAGGAGCCAGATCACATCAGTCAAGTAATCTTAAGCAGTACTATGGATGTTATATATATATATATATATATATATATATATATATATATATATATATATATATATATATATATATATATATATATATATATATATATATATATAGCCTATATATATTATATAAATATATACTGTATGTATATATATATATATATATATATATATATATATATATATATATATATATATAGCCTATGTACTGTATATTATATAAATATATACTGTATGTATATATATATATATATATATATATATATATATATATATATATATATATATATATATATATATATTATATACATTTATAGACATATAAAAAAAAATGCACCTCGGTTTCAGTGCAAAAGTATAGCAATTCTCTAAGCACGTTCCCGGGAACGTTCATCGATGACGCGACCGCCGCGGATAACCTCTCAGAAGAAATTTCAAGGACACATTTGTGATCTATTATTTTTCAGTCAGGCGTTTTCCAAATGCCAGGAAGCCTTGCACGAGAATATTTAATTTCTTTTGCTCTTATGGATGCACAGGATATAATTCCTCTGGGTTTCATAGAGGACTTTTCGGTAAGTATTTTCAAGTACATGTGTTTTATCCCTGAAAATATTAACTCCAGTCAATAAAATTTTTCTACAGCTTTCATACACATCTGCATAAAACAATTAGCTTTAACTTTGTGAAGGAAGAATATTGTCATATAATGCTAAAATTCTCCTTCCTTGAAGTACTTTACTGTAGCTTCTATACTGATTCATGCGACCTTCTTTCCATGCTATGGAATGTGTAAGATCTCTGTCAGAGATATTTAGGTTATGGGAAGCATTGATTATATTAATTTTTAAAAAAATTCCAAGACATGTTATTCTCTCCTTCGTCAACATTAAGATAGAATATCAAATGTTAAATGTATATCCTTCATAGATGAGTACTGAGTCAATCGTACATCATACACATCACACAAATCTGAACGTCATAAAGAAATTTTGAATAAACGAACACAAACAATCATTGATTATAAATATTCTTCACAACATTCCAAGACATGCCATTTTCTCCTTCGTTAACATTAAGACAGGACATCAAATGTTATATATCATTCCTTCGCTGATGAGCTCTACGTCAATGGACAGCTGTACATGACACGTAAATTTGAAAGTTATAAACAACTTAGAAAAAAAGAAAAAAAACTGTCACTTGCAGGCGAGGTCCAGCGGAACCAATCAGACATGACATATATGACTGCCATCCAATCAGGTCAACCAGCT
This sequence comes from Macrobrachium rosenbergii, assembly GCF_040412425.1. NCBI lineage: Eukaryota > Metazoa > Arthropoda > Malacostraca > Decapoda > Palaemonidae > Macrobrachium > Macrobrachium rosenbergii. Next base: position 17,345,780 of record NC_089780.1, read on the forward strand.
GTGCTGAGGGAATCAATTAAAACTTTGCATATTTATCAGCCGTAGAAAAATCTGGAACGGGCTCCGATTTCGGCGAATTTCGTGGCACCTGCTGTTGCTGCTGCTGTGCAGTTTGTGCAGCAATCGCTCTCTGCTCCTGCCGCTGCTGCTGCTGCTGCGCTTTCGCTAAACTGCTGTTTCGTTGTTTGTAATTGCGCTCTTCATTCATGTAAACTTTCATGTGTTAATGGGAAGGGAATAACTTTCTTGAGCTTGCCAGTGATAACTTACGGTAGACTCGTTTTTTTTTTTTTTGCCTCTGTTAACCGCAGTTACGGTGTCACAGATGTTACAGATTTTTAGTTATTAGCACTGCTGTGAAATCATGTAGTTAATTTTTCTATATTGAATAAATAACATATCTTTTTAGCAGGGTAACCATGCAATAAAATAAATAATAGATATATGGTTATGGTGACGCGGGTTCGTGTCCCGCGACCGGCAATCACAAGTCTCTTCAATTTCTTGCCATTGGATGTTACGGCTTCGTAGTTACAAGCATATCCAAAAAAAAAAGCGCGAAGAATTCGAGAAGTTAAGAGGGCATTGTGGCTATCAGAATTACACACACACACATATATATATAAATAAACAATTGCCAAAGAAATTTTGACCAGAAATTAATTTGAAAACACACTCGGCTCGCATTTACAAAGCTTACGAAAGATATCCTCTTTGCTTCTTTGCTTATGAAAAATAAATGACAACTTACAATAATTTCGAACGGCATATGCTTACCACGGTAGCAGGTAATATTCACGTAAAATTCGCTCCTATAATCAACAACTCTAAAACGCAGACTTGTGAAGGAAGAGAGAGAAAATGTTACGAAACACGCCGGGCAATGAATGAATTAAAGATTATCGGAAGATTCACGAGGTATTGATCGTCGGAGATAGCTGGTCGTCTGAGGTCATCCGTTACCAAAACAGAACGGCTGAGTTTCATTGGTAACTAAGGAAATCGGATCGAGTAACTCGAGTAACTCAAGCAAAACGCATTGAAGTACGATTCGGGCTGACTGTCGCAACGAACAAGCAACTTACAATTATAGCGACAGATGGCGATTGCATTCAAAGAAGTATTCGGGTCAATGAAGAGTGTCTCCGCTCACGAAAGCAGAATTTGAAATCGCCAATTCGCTGTAATGGAATCTATGTAAATTTGATGAGGACGCGGAGTTTAATTTTGTCTTCGATGTTATGTGGAGGAAAGAATGCATGACTCGAAGAATTCTACGTGTTTCTGTGAAAGTTCTGGATATGAAAATTGTAAAGGATATCAATATAGCGTAAGTTTTACTTCTCGTGATATCATTCCGGATTTAATAATTTCCGAGGGAGATGGACTCTTACAAATAAATGAAATAAACTCCTTTGTATTTGTCTTTAATTATGTCAGTGTTTATACGTATCGTTTATGGCATGTATACATATTAGTTTTATTTACATAGGTGTAAACTTTGTTGTTCTTAGAATGGGTGGATACGATTTATCAGTTGAAGAATTGCTATCTTACTGTTTTGTTGCCTATCATTGTTATCCCCTTGTCGTGTTATATATATATATATATATATATATATATATATATATATATATATATATATATATATATATATATATATATATATATATATATATATATATATATATATATATGGTATATATGTATATATATATATATTTCTCTTTCAAAAGACATGTCACCATTTTGCAATGCTCCTTTACCCACTTGTTTTAAAAGAGCAAAATTAAGCAATATATGAATTCTTCATATTTCTAGTGATCACTGTTTAAGAATTAAAAAAATAGTTCACGTTAATATTAGATTGCTTCCGGGAATTTTAATTTTAATATTGTTACCACGGAAAGTGGTCCATTTTTGCCCGTAGTATATAATTTTCTTTAAAAGAAAATAAAATTCCATTGAGATCTTTGGGAATGCAATTCCCTTCAGTATAATTTGCCACTAACCTGTTACTGCAAGATTCCCTTTTTGGGGAGCTAATACAACTAATATTTTTTATTATCATTATTGTTATCCTTTAGGAAATTACAGCACTGAATACTAAGTCAAACTTAATTTCTGAAACATTCACAAGTTATGATCCATCTTTTAGAACTTTTTATTTGTATTTTGGCATGATAAGAAATTCATATATGTCCTGACATCGCCTTCCAGATAAAAGCAAAACTTAATTATTCATTTTACTGGGATTAGTAAATCTAATTTTTTTTGCATGAATGCATATCTATGAGTAGATTTTTTTCGGAGGGGGGTTAGGGAGATTAAATACTTATGTGAAAATACCTTTACCATCAGTCACAACATAAGATTCTGATTCCTTCCAAATACAGAATGTTTTATATGCAATGACTAAGACAATTAGAAGAGAGAGGAAATAGAATAAATTCTTGGCTCTCTGATGGAATATTTTTTTTTTACATTATCCCAAAGGAAGCTATAAAAATATGAAGGGACCACTTGCAGGCAAACAAATTTCTGACGGATTCTACAAAGAGTAGTTTATATCAGCATAATAACACTATCAGTCGAGTTGAAGACTTGAGAAAATAAGTCTTTTCACGAAACAATTATAACATTACTAGACATGATAAAACGAGCGCGGAAATAAAAATCCATTTGAATTTTGGACAAAGAAATCCTTTGTCTTTTGATATGATAATGGGCGCCAATATTCACGACATTATCGAGGAACTGGAAGAGGGGAAATGTCTCCGTGTGGTAATTGAAAGCGGATGTAGAGGATATTATTAATGCTATTTCCCTTTTCGTATTTCTTTGTTGTGATGGAAACCTAGGGTTCTATATTCATTTGATTTTTTGTTTACTGTCATTTGTAACATATGAAAATTCATTACTCTGAGAAATATGTTTAAAACTCCGTTATTGACTTTTTACGTGTCTTTTTCTTTATCAGATTGTGATTCGTAAGTGAATTCGGGACAATTCTTGATAGTAAAGGAACCCTTGGGAAATTTTGAACACGCTCATAATTTATGCAAGATAAGGGACAACAGAACGGAGGATAAAACGACCATAGTAAGGATGAAAATCACATACCAAACCTGAAAATATGAAATGAATACAAGGAAAAATCTCTTTTATTTTTTTAATATGTGGTAATTCTGAAAAAATTTTAACATTGGCACTGTCCTCTGTCATCAATTTCACGAGGATGAAATCTAACAGCACAGCACTGGGGACAACTGTATGGTGTGTGCAATTTATTGAAGGGAAACATTATAGTAAATAATCCATAGAGAACCAAACCAAAGATCTTTTTCTTTGAACGCTTTTGCTTCTCTTTTACATTTGTTTTTACAAATACATGTAGCTAAAGTGACCATAGGAAGTAAATATGAATTGTTGGAGAGAGAGAGAGAGAGATAGTTCAGTTGTGAGCTAAAATCTGTAACACTGAACTATGTTGCTTGGGAAAGAGAGAGAGAGAGAGAGAGAGAGAGAGAGAGAGAGAGAGAGAGAATGACAGTTCAGTTGTGAGCTAAAATCTCTAACACTGAACTATGTTGCTTGGGAAAAGAGAGAGAGAGAGAGAGAGAGAGAGAGAGAGAGAGAGAGAGAGAGAGAGAGAGAGAGAGATGCGACCAAACCTGGGTATTTTCAACCTCGCAGATATTCATACCTGAATATGAAAGAGAACGAACATCGTGCATTGGGCATATCAATCATTCTCAAAAATATAGCAGAGGTGTCTTCTTCCTATTTATCATAGCCACGAATGTGATGATTTATGGCAATGACTTCGGCTGTAAATAATGGGACAAAGTACATGGCTTTATGATCTGTGTATTTTGTGTTATGGCCAATTAGATTTATATCTTATTAGCAAATCATTTGTGCCGAGTGTGGAAGCTGGAAGTTTCGCGATGCCTCTTTTCCTTCTTCTTCTCCTTCTTCTTCTTGTTATTATTATTATTATTATTATTATTATTATTATTATTATTATTATTATTATTATTATTATTATTATTATTATTATTATTCGAAAACCAAATAACTGATTTACACACCTTCGTAAAGAAAAGGCCGTGATAGAAGAAGAGAGGACAAATAAAATGGGAGAATAACAAGCAAATAAATTAATAACATGCAAAATTAATTAACAAGCACAAATTAAGTATATGCATAATTAGCAACTGAATTCACAAACACAAATCCACCTTACATACAAACAGACAACATCACAATAACCCAGTTTCATAAAGAAAGAAAGATGGATCATAAAGTCGGTCCGCTCATCAAACTTGCAAAAATATTCCATAAAAACCTGACATGGTTTTATATACTTCACAGGAGAACCATAAATCATGCGAATATTAGACCCTCGGGAGGAATCAGAGGGTTACAGTCTCAAGTTTGTGATTAAGAACATCTCTGATATTATGTTTGTATTCAGGTTTTCGCAGTTTCTCCTCTGGATGTCCTAATACCGGCTAAAGTATACGGTGTTTGAGTTAGCTTAACATAGTTGTGAGAAACTGTTTTATATATGTGTATATATACATATATATACATATACATATATAACGATTTATACATTTGCTAAATAAAATTGAAAACTTGTGTAGGAGGACGTGTGTGAGTATATATGTATGTATGTATGTATGTATATATATACATATATATATATATATATATATATATATATATATATATATATATATATATATATATATATATATATATATATATATATATATACCCACACATCCTCCTACACAAGTTTTCAATTTTATTCAGCAAATGTATAAATCGTTTTACCATTTAATATCGCCTTTTATATCAAGATTCAAATTCTCTTCCCTGAAATCCTCTATTTTTGTGAAACCATAATTTCACTTAAGAACATACAGTTGCTAACGACATATGTATTAGAATTACGCAGATATTGTAAGTCATACGAACGAACGCCGCAGTGCCGCGTCATTTGTAACATATCGTGATCTAGTCGTATTTAAGCTGAGAACTAATGTACCACTTAAATTAGGGCGTCAAATCGCTATGTAGCGTACAGCTGATAAATTGACAACTCTAGGGAACGTTCCGGTGATTGTAGATCAAGGGTCTTTCTCCTTTCTTATGCATCGCCATCATCAATCACCATCGGAATAATGCAAAAGGGAAAATGATCAATAAATGTAGCCTGTAAGGAAGCACCTTCTCTCGTCTGTTTTTATCTGGCAAAAAATTACCGCGTGAGGCGTGCGTAGCTCTTCGTTCGCACCAAATGATGAAATATTGGTAACTGACGTTCGACAAGGGTGAGAGCAACTCCTACGGGGTTTGAAGTGCGTTCTATCTTGAAAGCGTTTAATTTTCCAAACGACTGACTTCTGTGCAAATCCTCAACCCACTAGCACTTGAAAGGGGAAGGTCATTTTAAGCAGATGATTTGTTAGTATATTTTGCTCGAGAACGATGTAAGGTATCCGATATCAACGTCTTAATCTGAAAAACTTTATACCAGTCGATATTTGGTATAAAGTATTCACATTGAGAAATACTTTACACCAAATACTTCAGGATTTGTATTCAGGTAGTCTTAAGGCTTTGGTGATAAATTAAAGTATAACGTCTGGCTATTCTCATACATATTCTTATTTCTCTGTCGTGGAACCAATTGCTGTTTTTACGCAACACGCGCGTTACTCCCCGATAGAATAATAGATTAGATATATCCGATAAACTCTAAACCGATCGGTAAACTAACTCCCGGATACTTGTGGGTAAGAGAACTTGGCAAGCAAAATGTGACAGTTCTTTTTGACCTTCTGACGAAATACTGCCCATTGATTTTCAATAGGGAAGAGTCAGTCCCTGATTTAATTAACGTCCGCTCTGCCTTCGGAAGATTGTTGTTGTCGATTAATACTCTTCTGAGGAACTGATCAGTGTCAATACTACTTTCAGTAAACATCGGAAGGTAGAATATATAGCTAACTGTTATTTTAAACAGGGAAGTTTTTCATACATTATAGTAACAAATACTGTTGTTTAGGAGGCAATGTAGTCTTTTTTAGAACTAGTTTCTTCGAAAACCATATATTTTTTCTGTCAGGTCGATAAGCCATGGGCTGTTCTCTCTCTCTCTCTCTCTCTCTCTCTCTCTCTCTCTCTCTCTCTCTCTTAGGAGAAGACCTCGACGACGTAATCATTTATCCACGATCTACCAGTCTATATATATATATATATATATATATATATATATATATATATATATATATATATATATATATATATATATATATGTATATATATATATATATATATATATATATATATTATATATATATATTATGTGTGTGTCTGTGTGTATGTTTGTGTGTGTGTGTGAGACTAATGTAAGATGAATTCTTTGAATTATCTAATCAATTTTTTGGTTTCTCAGAGAAGAATGTGGGAAGAATTCTAGTCATATATTGATATGACTACAACTGTTTAAAAATAGAAAATCATGATTATGATAAAGTATGTTGACAGTACAAATAACACGGACGATTTGAAGTACATTGGAATGAATAACAGCTACCAACATAATAACACTATGTATAACACAACCTAATTCCGTATAAGTCACCAATAACTAAATTCACAGCAAATAAATGATATGAAAACTTGACAAACATCCAAAGCCGGAACTCATCCCACACCTTCTTAATGTTTAGTCAATGCCCAAAGTTTTAATTGATTTTCTCAGCCCAGCTGGTTCGTCTGATTCGATACAATGGTCATGATGTCACGTCTGATGAACTTTGAATATTGCCACGGATGGAGAATTTTGTTTCCCTTATTTTTTTTTATGCTGATTGCATAAAATATTGTCCCAGTATTCATCTCAGTAACGTTTGTGAGTAATACACTTTTCACCCTATGACGTTTGTATCCTTCATCTCAGTAACGTTTGTGAATAATACACTTTTCACCCTATGACGTTTGTATCAAGAATAATTTTCAACTTTTCCATTTATAGTTGAAGTAAAATACGACGGTAGTTTAAGGAACGTTTGTATTTTATAGAACACACTCAGGATATCTTAAATATCAAAGAATGAAATGGCAAAGCTGGTAAAGAAGAGAATGAAGAGAATATACACAAATTCACAGAATACTCCATTAGTGACAAGGCTGTGTAGCTGGGCTAGATCTTATGAATTGCACAGCTTAAAGCTATTTATTGGCCTTCATTAAGAAGAAATATTATCGCATTTATAAATGTAACGTAAAGAAAGAAAACAGAGAGAGAGAGAGAGAGAGAGAGAGAGAGAGAGAGAGAGAGAGAGAGAGAGAGAGAGAGAGAGAGAGAGAGAGGATAAACTAGTGTGTTGGGTTTTATAGTTGTTCCATAATATCATTACCATTTGCCTGACATAAACAAAAGGCGGTTTAGATAAATATATATATGGATTTGTGGGAAAATACCTAAAAAAATATAAAAAAATTATACGTGCCAGTACCCTTAGAAAATTAAGGAAACTAACATGCATTAAGGGAAAACATTTTCAGGATACAATATACACAAATATTAAAAATGAAATTTAGAAGTACAGCAACCAACATACAAAAATGAAGTTATACATGTATCATGGTATGGAAGCCAGTGTAATTGACCACGTGGCATTTTTATAAAACATTCATTTACTTTTTAGGAGCGTTCATATTCCATAGCAAGGTAATGGACCTGATATTTTATATATATATATAAAAACAGTAACTGAAACCGAGGGAATACAGAAAATATGAATATATTTTTTTGTTGTCCCTGGCAGTTATTCTTTTTTTTATTTGTTCTACAGAGAAAGCGCTTTTTTACATATTCTTTTAAAAGAAGATAGATTATCAGTGGGAAAGCAGGGTTCATATTAAACGTCACTATGATTTACTAATGTATTTCTGACTTAGTTTGTTTAACATAGAACCAGTAAAGCTGCCTTGATTAATACTTCCAGTTGTGAAAGAAAAATTACCTTAAGTGCGTGAGTACTGACTTTCTCGGTCTAATCAATACATGTACAATACCTGCAGAAAATGTGTTTCATACTAACCTATGGCAAAACGACTTGATCCCTGATCCTAAGTATGTTCTTTTTTCAAGTATTTATTTAAATGTTGAAAACGAAAACGACTTTTGAAATGTTGCTCATAACCCGTATGAATTACTTTACATCAAAATATTTCCGAACTTAAAAGCGACTCCATTCTTTATCTAGTTTTACGCACTTTAGCACTGTAGTATTCATGATAGAAATTTCAGATATTACAAGTCACTGAAACATCATGACACTTCTGGTGCTTAAATTGATAATTATGCATAAATTTCGTTGTAGGTCCACTATTTTTCAGTTTCTCTTTTGTGAGAGGTTTTAAATTAAAATACTGAAATGAGAACTCTGATTATTTCATTTTAGAATCGAATGATAGTGCTTAAGTGCCTAATACGGCAAATAATTAAAAAAAATATATGAATTTCAATCGTCATTACCGTTAGAATGGATTTGAAAGCAGACAATTTCAAGGGATTTAATAACATTAGTTATTCAAGGTACACTAGCCTTTTATTTAAGCACATCGTTAATTATTATGTGAAAATTTTTTTGGGGGAAAACACATTATATTAACTGGTAATTCATCAGGAAAAGAAAGTAGCTGAACATATTTGCATGATAAATATATTGTTTGCAATATATTTATAACAGATACAACAGATGAATTAAAGCCACTAAATTTACTGTATTTTGGCCTTTACTTGTTTTTGCTACAAATCTCGAAATGAAACGTTTTTGTTGTTTTCAACAATCACCTGAAGTGTAATCTTATGACAATTACATAAAATATTTGTCCAGGGAAATATCATAAAATCGTACGCGCCGTGCAGACTCTAGATCGCCATTCGCTTTCCAAAGTCACTCATTCGTTCAGATCATAGACATCACAGGCTAGAGTGAATATGTTTAACATTATCAGGAAGACCGTGAGCAACATTGAATATGCAGCGTTCTAACGTCGGCAGGTGCCCTTAGCAAAATTTGCTAATTACCACTGCTGGGTTTTGAAAGCCGGCGACTGATTTTATGTCTGTGCTTATTCGAGTTTCCCTTTGAAGCGTAAATGAGCGTTAGGATGGCAAGCATTCCGGTCTTTAATTCGCGTAATGACTGTTAGGCAAATGGGAATTTCTGCCTCTGGTGTGGAATATGTCATAATTTATCAGTTGGAGCTGAAAGTACTTACAAAGCTTTTTTCTTTTAATTTTCTGTCATGTAATGATGCATATCTAATTAAGCCTCCCGAGGAAAATTAATTAGTGGTGCATTAGTGTCTTGGTTACTAATTTAGTGCTGTGTCTTTTCGTTGCTAGTGCAATCTTATACAGATTAAATTATTAAATGCTTTTATTTAATATACTGTACTTATTAGAATCACACTTAGATGTGATAATGATTATTAAATGTTTTTTCATTATACTTAGATCCATACATATACACACACATATACTATACATTATATATATATATATATATATATATATATATATATATATATATATATATATATATATATATATATATATATATATATATATATATATATATATCAAATATAAGGAGCCATAAAAAATAAAAATGTAGAAAATAAAAGCTATATTTCAGACACCAAACTGTCTCTCTCCTCAGCCAAAGGCGAGAGACAGATTGGTCTCTGAAGTATAGCTTTTATTTTCTACATTTTGCTGTTTTTATGGGCACAGTCATATATATATATATATATATATATATATATATATATATATATATATATATATATATATATATATATATATATATATATGTATGTATGTATATACACACACACACACACACAAACACACACATACACACATATATATATATTTATATATATATATATATATATATATATATATATATATATATATATACATACATAATATTATTACTAAAGAGTGTTTAGATGGCTTGGACATATCATTCGTACAACCCTTGGGAGAATAGTAGGTGATTAGGGCGATACAATTCTCACTCAAACCAAAGAACAGGTTCCTGACAGGTATAGTCACTGACAATCACATATAACTTACACTAATCCATTACCGTAAGTATCTGATGCTTCTTCTCAAATGGACCGACAAATTTTCCACAGGAAGTAAAGGTTCAGTCAATAGCATATCAGTACACTATTATTATTATTATTATTATTATTATTATTATTATTATTATTATTATTATTATTATTATTTAGTAGATGAACCATATCCATACGGAACAAGAAGCCCACCAAAGGGGCCACTGGCTTGAAATTCAAGCTTCCAAAGAATATTATGGTGTTTATTAGGAAGTAAGAGAAGGTAAAGGGAAATACAGAAAGAAGACATTATGCTTTCTAATGTTGATCTTCGATGCATAGTCATTACAGAAGAGGATAGTTTTTCATCCATAAATCATTATCGTGAATATTGGATGCTTGCTCTCAAGGAGACAAAAAAATTTGCCATCAGGAATTACAAATTCAAGATCCACAAGTGTTTTCTCCCAACGCCAACGCCTAATGAGGAGCAGACATTAGTCTCATAATCCTCGTCACATCTCTTCTTCCCTTAGCCTACATAAAGTGTCGGAACAGCGGCGTTCCTTTCTTATCGCCAGATTAGGGAAATTTACGAGCGGGATAAAAAATAAAAGAAAGTTTTATCGCTTCCAGTTTTCTCTGACGAGAGTATGGAAGCTTTTTCCCCTTCGTTTCCTTCCTGTTCTGTTTACAGGTCGACTTTTTTTTTCTTTACTTGTCATGATAATGGACAATAAGAACTGGCGGTTAGGGGGTGACATCATTCTTCACAAACCAGTCACTGACCCAAACGCCCCCGCCCCCCCCCCAAAAAAAAAGACTACCATATTTCGAAAGTTAGAACTAAACAGATTTATGTCCATGATATATATATATATATATATATATATATATATATATATATATATATATATATATATATATATATATATATATATATATATATATATATATATATATATATATATATAATCTACCCATCAGTTACAACGTACTTTCAAACCGTATTTAGCTATGATCGATGAATAAATAATCATTCATTTCCCCAGAACATTTTGCCTTTCCTCTCAATTCGACAACGAAGAACGCACCAAATTATCCGAAGAGAAATTACTTACAAAAGGTACACTCGAAGAGAAAGGTCGTTAACGGACGACGGTGGAAATGAATGAGAAATTACTCGCCATTAGAAACGATGGGAGGGAATAATCGCGGAACCAGCAAAATAAAGAAGACTTAATTCAGCGGTCGAGGAAATAGCGCTAAAGTGACGGGAGAAATAGGTGGTCGCAAATAGTTTCTGGAATAATGAGGGGGTGCTGCTCTGGACGAAGATAGGAATTCCGAATGGCGCTTAGATGAGGCAGGGAGGAACCGGGATATTATTGAAGAGGGGAGAGAGGCGAGATGCGCCGTTGCAAAGACAACAGGGTAATCGTGGTGGTTAATATAAAAAGTCGTGGGTGACTATAAAAATGGAAGAAGTTCGGTTTAATTCGGACAGCCATGCAATTTCATTGACAAAACGTAAGTAATTTTCCCCTCCGCAAATATAAAAAAGAGGAAAAGCGAAGAATAGATAAAGAAGGCAATGTTAAAAGTAAAATTACCGAATAATCTTACGTATATGCAAATTAATAAGCGAATCAACATAAAGAAAAATTTTGATGAATATGACATCAAGGTTTAAATATTTCATTAAAAATCAAGAATTCGAAATAAATTTTAAATGTCAGAAAGACCAAACAATAGCAGTCTGAATAAGAGTTCGTGAACATAGATAATTCGTAATTTTGTCTCAGGAAATAAATATTAAAATGAATGGAAAACAGCTTTTCAAATGTAAAGAGAGAAAAAAAAAACAAACAAACAAATGCCATACCTACCTTCAGTACCCAGCCATTCTGATGATGGAAGAGGAATAAGTAAAGGAAGAGATAATAATTCTAAAAGGAAGAAATGATGAGAGGAGATGACCAGATATCCAAGAATGAAAAACGTTCGTTGAATGAAATCAAAGACAAAATATTGATATCTAATTAAGAAAGTAAGACACAACAATTAAATAAAGCATGGGAAACTTAAGAGACAAAATTCAGAATTGGTGTGGCATCAAGAAAACCCCAAAAGACGAGAGAGAGAGAGAGAGAGAGAGAGAGAGAGAGAGAGAGAGAGAGAGAGAGAGAGAGAGAGAGAGAGAGAGAGAGAGAATTTAATCATTGTTTGATATCTAACACAAACATTCCTGCTCTCGACTGTATTTTCGACAAAGTACAATAATTTTCATAACACTCCTTCTTCAGGCTCTTGTAAACTAACAGGCTACGTTTCTTTAAACCTTAAACTTCCGTAAAGCTACGTAATTTGTGTAAAATTTCCAAATAGGGAAACGATGACACGGATAACGTATTATTCAAAAGTTTTGCTCTGAGATTGCCAGGATTTTACTACTCCATTATGTTACTGTCAAAGTTATCCTGAATTCAGATACTTTAGATTACCGATAATAGTAAGCTTCTTTTTTGAATAATGGTAACTACGGTGTAGATCGTCGTCAAAAGCCATTACGTTGGCTTTCTTCATAGAATTGACCTCTGGAGGAGAAATAATCTTGCGATTACGGGAGAATAGATACACCTGCCATTTGAGGTGTATGTAATCAGCAGCGACTAGTAAGTTTTGGAAATAAATCCATCAATTAAGTTTTGTCAGAATCTTCAACGTTTGCGATAGATCCGGTTATAAAGTTCTGATAAAATTGACAAAACAAAAATAAATAAATATATGTAAAAACAAATCCTTCGGGCCAGCCCTGTGAGAGCCGATAATCTGTTCGGTGGTCTGGTAAAACTATTTTAACAATAAAAATAATAATATAATAACCCTCTTCCTTGGGAAAAATTTTATTCATATACCAAGCCAATTGCACTTGTCAATATTTAAGTAAACATGGACCCCGTCTGCAATAATCAAATTTGTAAGGGTTATTATTTGATGTAAACGGAACTCAGGAAATTATCAGTCGAGGGTTATGTCTCTGTAGCATCGCAATTCTAAGAACATTACATAATTTCAATTGATTTCTCTCTTTTTCATGTGCGTATTTCTTTAAGATTTTTTTTTTTTTATTTTCACTGAACTTGTGGATGGCAAATCCATCATATTGTTTCTAATGTGATGCGAAGGGGTTCCCCGAAGCTGTATATAAATCCAACAAGGCTTGACAAGAGCTTGAATTTACATAACACGTTCGAATCTCTTGCTACCTAGGAGGAACATGTGAGTAATTATATATCGTCAAATTATATATGTTTATATACACACACATGCACACACACACACACACACACACACATATATATATATATATATATATATATATATATATACAACGTGACCGACGGTCTTTAATGCACACTAATACCTGAAGCATAAGGAATAAAGCGGCTGGTCAAGGAATATCATTTGGAAATCTACTTTTGTCTATAACATTACTGCTTTCGACCTACTTGTTTTGTCTCTCCTTTTAGAAATATAGCAGAGGCATATATCTTTATGATTCTAGAGGTTTATCAAAGACCACATAATTGTATTCCACGATACTAGATTTAATAGAGAGCGTTGTGTTGTTCTCTCCTTGTGTAATCTAAATCGCAAGAACCATTTTCATCTACATCTTTCGTGAAATGAATTCTTTTTCTCATAAGATCAGGTGAACGTTTTTTCCGATGGATTCAAAACCTGGGCTGAAAGGAATGAAAATATGGTTTTTTGCTATATCACAGACAAGTGAGAAAGATAACGAGAAGGTGAGAAGAGTATATAAGGAGAAAATGGATGAATCGTTTGATAGGAAGGATGAGGAAATAAAAGGTTTATAAAGAAAGAAAAACAGGTTGTTTACGAGAACTTTTGGGAAAATAGAAATTTGTTCTCCTAGGAAGTAAATTTAGAGAGGAAGGTAAATGAACAAATAGATCTAGAATAAAAGAGGTGAACAGGGAGATGGCGACTGAAGTGAATGTAATTCTGAGTCGATGGAGTTAGTGATTTGAGGATTTTATTTTCAGTCTGGAGGATAGAAAATAGGTAGAATTAGATGAAAGTAAAGTGGAAAGCATTAGTAGAGGTAGAACGTGTTTGTGAAAGGGACTCTTGAGGACAAAAGGCTGGCATTTATATGATGAAGAATACGAGGACAAAAGTAGTTAATAAGATTAATAGTGAGAAGCTACAACAGAGTGGTGACGGCATGACCGAGAGGCTGGCCAAGATTTGAAGTTACTTCTGAGTGAGGAAAGGTAATGAAATACATAAGATCTGAGGAAAAGGGTGGGCTATATAATTGTTCCACTGTATAAAAGTAAAGGTGATAGAGGCGACCATGAAATTAGTATATAATTACTAGTATTCATTTACAAGTGGGTAAATATGGAAGGTGGAACTAATATCCCGACATCGCAACTTGTACGTCAAAGCTCTGCAACCGAGCCATATCGCTCAGTGCTGTAAAAGTTAAACGCAATAAACAACCTTTCCCTTAAAAGACAATATTTTTTTTCTTTATGGCACTGAATTCCCTTTTAATCTTGTTTGGCATTCTCTTTGACGTAAAAAATAAATATACATGCAGGTTACATAAAAATCTCGTCAAACGGTTCTGCGTAGAATGAATGTCGTTGAATGGTATTGTTGAGTTTCTAATAAAAATCTTTATTTTTTGGAAGGAGACTTTTCAAACCAGTTTGTTATTCCACGGTAATAAATAATATTTGAAATAATATAGTGATTGCCTTGACCGTTATTAATAGTTCTTTTCAGACATTTTTACCAAATGAATAATGTAACATTTATTCATATCTTTAAATATGGGTATTCATTTTTCAGCATACCGTTTGAATTATTAAGTGTAAATGATTTTTTCTTGGCTTTGAAATGCGAGTTGCTCGTTGTTCCCCGAATTGACACTTAACCTTCGTGGTTTACGTTTGATTAAGAATAAGATCCGACAAAAATTTCGAATTCATTCATCGTTATATCAAGGACAGATGTTTATAGTCCTATTGTTAAAAAAAGTAAATATGCTGGTTATATGAATGCGTTATGGTCATAAAGTAATATACCCTAATATTATCATTTTAAGTGTGGTTAATACTAAAAAAAAAGACGTTATCCTTAGCTATCTTTTTGAATATATATTCTAATCTACATTTTGTCCACTAATGTCATGTACTAAGTCAATATTTTAGCGTAATTAACTGTATTAATTAGACCATTTTTTTTAAATTCACAGCGTTATAATATTAAATCCAAAAACTTTTCTTGTCTTCTTCAGTATACATAAATCATTCATATGTTCACATGTAAATATATTTTTTACATATAAATTCATAAACGTTAAAACTGGAATGCTAGAAAAGACGTTAATGCACTTGAGAAAGTGGAATCACTGGCTTGGATTAAAATCCATAATATTATAATCTCGTTATGACAAACTGGATCATTGCACAGGGAATGTTCTGTAATGTCGTCCAGCTAGTTTTATTGGAAGCGTTTAAAAAGCATAATGGTAATATCAAAAACTAACCATTTGGTGGTGTCGCGATACAAAGACCTAACTGGATAACGTGTGGGTATATGTATACATATACATATACATATATATATATATATATATATACACGCACACACACACACATATATATATATATGTATATATATATATATATATATATATATATATATATATATATATATATATATATATATATATATATATATGTATCATGTAACACAGAAATCAAGGATGCAGTATAATATTAACGACCGCGAAGAGAAATAGCTAGCTGAAACCCACAAATGATTCACGTCTACTTTGCACACAAATATAAACTATTTAGATCTCAAAACAGTTTCATTATTGCGTAGATGCTGGAAGTCCGTTGTCATGCATTCATAACCGACGTAATAATTCACCGAATCTCTCGGAACTCGGCTTTCATAATGACGCTTAAACTTCCAGCTAATAATCATCGCTTGGTTGGTGATAAACTGTTTCGCTCTGTTCAAATACACGAGTATTTGATAAGCGCAGAATGCCTAAAGGTAGACGGCGATGTTGGCTACTAATTCTATTCATAAAAACCAGCTCTCCCGTTTGATGATAACAAGTTATGTTGCACGTTGCTAAATTATGCCGACTATCAACGTCGTTTTGAGATCAAACTACAGATGGAGCGAGCTAATTTCTTGTTCGAAGTGAAACTGAAATCGTCGCGTCGGATCGTTATATTGAATTTTTTAACAGCGCGACTGGACTCAACTGGAGAGAGAGAGAGAGAGAGAGAGAGAGAGAGAGAGAGAGAGAGAGAGAGAGAGAGAGAGAGAGAGAACGGTCTTCCAACTACATATAAAGGTTGTACAGTATGTCTCCATGCTTTAACAAGGTCCTTATTGTACCATAACAAAATCTTGGAAAATAGATTTAACAGGGCCTACTCACAGATCGTGAAACGTCAAAAGTCGCCAATTAAAATGACCAGATTAAAAGAGGTCACACATCCCTCTTTATTTTTCTGTTGGTTTAAACATATCATTTGAATTTCCTCATGTTCTGCCATTGTTAGCATTAGAAAAAGACATGAAATACATTTCAGTTCATATGTAATCAGTCTGAAATGACAGGAAATCGGTGACTTACCAACTTTCATTGATCTGCTAAA
>NC_089780.1:17375165-17440165 GCF_040412425.1 Macrobrachium rosenbergii
CTAACCAGAACGTGAATTGTGAAGATAATAATTGATTAATATGTCTCTAAACAGTTATACAGACATTTCAACAAAAACATTTATCTAGATTCTATATTGCAAAAGAAAATGTTTGACCATCGAAGAATTGGACAATATGCAAGAAAAATGTTAGGACAAACCCCTCTTATGATTAAGAATGAAATTAATCTGAATTGAAAATTATTTTTCATCTGTGTATGGTTACTAATCAGCAGTATAGCGTTATTGTGTCAAAAGGAAAGTTACAAAAGAATTCTTTGAATATGTCATCGTTTCTGTGGTAAAGATTATATATTCGAATGCCTTCAGTTTTGGAATTATTTGAAACCTGACTGATTCATAATTTTTTGCAAAGCTAATAAGAAAATTTATCAAGAAACTTTCCTCCAGTGTAAATCATTGTATCGAAATAAATTTCATGATACCTTTTTTATATCTGCTCCTTTATTACTAATAAAAGCTTCCCCGTATACTTACTGATGTTGTTATTATAACTGTTACTATCGTGAGCCCTTGCTGTAACTTTAATCACTGTTTTTCAAATATCACTGCTCAGGTTATTGGTGTTCTTATTATTATTGTTATCCTCGTCGCTCTTGCTGTAATTGCAATTACTGTTTTTCAAATATCGCTGCTCAGGTTATTTGCTTCTCTCGAAAACTATCGGTGTTTCCACTTCGCCCCATTTTTTTATCCGCTTCGAAATCCGGCTTATTGCTGCTGGTTCCAGCTAAGTTAATCTCCATCACTCGAATGTTTTTACAGCACAAAAGTGCGATTTCGGAAGCGGCGTTTCCACTGAATTCTAATTGAATCCCGGGAGCTGCTGCTCAATTTATAGAGAGTATCCGAAGAATCCTAAACAGGGGAGGGAAATACAGCCGTTTGGAGAAACAAGAGGACGTGGCACGTGAGGAACAGAGAGAGAGAGAGAGAGAGAGAGAGAGAGAGAGAGAGAGAGAGAGAGAGAGAGAGAGAGAGAGAAGCATACGAGTAATAGTGGATTGATCTTTAACAGCAGAAAATGGAATGTATATTTCTCTCTCTCTATGTGCAAAACAAGAGAGAGAGAGAGAGAGAGAGAGAGAGAGAGAGAGAGAGAGAGAGAGAGAGAGAGAGAGAGAGAGGTATAATAGTGGATTGATCTTTAACAGCAGAAAATGGAATGTATATTTCTCTCTCTCTGAGCAAAACAAGAGAGAGAGAGAGAGAGAGAGAGAGAGAGAGAGAGAGAGAAAGTTTTGTGCTGGATTGATCTTTAACAGCAGATAATGGAATGTCTCTTTCTCTCAATGAGCAATACAAGAGAGAGCGAGAAAGAGAGAGAGAGAGGCACGGTGTAGTGGACTGATCTTTAACAACAGATAATGGAATGTCTCACCTATCTCTCTCTCTCTTTTCTTGCTCACTGAGCGAAACAAGAGAGAGAGAGAGAGAGAGAGAGAGAGAGAGAGAGAGAGAGAGAGAGAGAAGCACGGTGGACTGATCTTTAACAATACAAAATGGAATCTCTCTCTCTCTCTCTCTCTCTCTCGTTTTGCACACTGAGAGAGAAAGAGAGAATAGAAGCATAGTGGTGGATTGATCTTTAACAACAGAAAATGGAACGATTCATCTCTCTCTCTCTCTCTCTCTCTCTCTCTCTCTCTCTCTCTCTCTCTCTCAGCGAAAAACAAGAATAAAAGTCCAAGTCCCGAAGTTTTTCACTTGAAAATAGAAACGTGGAACAAAGTTTTAACTGATGTAGTTTGACGGCGCATTATTATCGACTGGGGGTATATCATGCCAAATGAAATGAGGGTATCGAACAGTTCCGGGAATGCGACTTGAATAGTGAATGCCAACGTGGATTTGCTACTCTATATGTAGTTAATGTGATTCTTTCTTTCTTTATGGTATAGGTTATATGTTTTATACACACACACACACACACACACACATATATATATATATCTATATATATATATATATATATATATATATATATCTTTAGGGTATAGGTTATATGTATGTACGTATATATATATATATATATATATATATATATATATATATATATATATATATATATATATATATATATATATATATATATATATATATATGTATATGTATATAGACACACATTCATATATATATATATATATATATATATATATATATATATATATATATATATATATATATGTGTGTGTGTGTGTGTGTGCGTGTATGTGTGTGTGTGTGGGTGTAAAACAACAAAACAATGATCTTAAACAATAGTATGTTTCTGGTAATAAATTATCAATGATTTCGTTGGTTTGCTCAGTGAGATTCTGCTTAGTGTAGTAGATTCCTCGATTATTAGCCGTACAAAGGTCGTTAAATAGAGCTTATAAAGATCAATTTTACCCAATATATAGACTCTGTTTTTTATGTGTACACATTCAGATTTATATTTAAAGGAATATTATTTCCTTTTGATTAATGAAACTTAAAGAAATTTTTCCCTGAATGAGAAGGATCTGAAAAGCAGTAGCTTATAATATTTAAAGCTTCAAACGATAGCTCTTAGCATTTAATGTTCCAAACAGTAGCTTACAATATTTGATGTGTCAAACGATAGCTTGGAATATTTAATGCGTCAAACGATAGGTTATATGATATTTAATGCGTCAAACTATAGCTTTTGACATTTAATGTGTCAAACTATAGCTTTTGTATTTAATGCGTCAAAAGATTGTTTATAATTATTAATATGTCTAACGATAGCTTATAATATTTGATGCCTTAAACGATAGCTTATAATATTTACTGCGTCAAACGATAGCTTGTAATATTTAATGCGTCAAACAAAAGCTTGTAATATTTAATGCGTCAAATAATAGCCTGTAGTATTTAAACGATTAAACGATTGTTTATAATATTTAATGCATCAAACGACAGCTTACAATATTTAAAGCGCCAAACGATAACATACAGTATCTAAAGCTTCATGAGGACTGGTGAGCCTGTCTCTGTGATGTATTGTTATAATAGAATGAAAAAAAAATACTTTTAAAAATTGCCAGGAAAACATAACAGCAATGACGGCAAGAGAGGTTTGGGGGCAAGCAATAATTTTTAAGACCCCTTTGTTATCCTATCATTAGCAGTGTCAGCATTCTTCCTGACATGGCCTCCATAATTGCCGAGTTCGTTGCTTACAGTGTCATAACTTTTACACCTTATGTCAACAGAGGAGACATTAATGGTAAACAAAGTGAAGGTGGAGTGTGGTATTAATAAAGATACTACATTTTTTCCCTTAGCTAGGATTGAAGTTATATTCTACATATGAAAATTGTTTAGGGAGTTACCTTCGACTATTTGATACTATAAAGATATGTTCGATAACTTTTCTTCGTAAGTTACATTGAATGTTCTCACAATGATTTTGTGCAGAACTTGACTGACATAAATGATATCAATTTTGTAAAGCATGACTAATTAAAACGTCGCGAAGGAGAAAAATCTGTAGCTTTTGTCAGTGAAATGGAAATGTTTCACTGCAGATAACAACTAGAGATTTTTCTCACATTCATTTCATAAATTTGTACATTAAGTTTCAGGATTTAAAAGTGGTCAGACATTTTTGCAATCATATATTAGCAAAATATTTCATTCTGTTTAACTTTTCCATGCATAAAAATCGTGGAATAATTTATGCTCTAAATCTACCGCATTTTATAGACAGACTGAATGAAAGTAAAAAGTTTTTATTCAATAAACCAAGAAATACTATAGTAACTCTTGGAAAATAAAATCTATAATTAAGGTTATTCCTTATTTAGTTATATGTCTCATTTTTTACTGCAGTTTGTTGTCCTTAAACCGCACTGCTCAGGTGGTGACAAAATATTGCATAAATAATGGCAATCAGAAATAATAAAAGTCAATCCATTTTGTGTATTAACCAAACTATGGCCGTTCACGATAAATTATGACCATTTTTCTGCTATTCTTAATTACTACCATATAGCCTTACACATAAACGCACGCACACCCATATACACAGCCCCCAACACACACACACACACATAATATATATATATATATATATATATATATATATATATATATATATATATATATATATATATATATATATATATATATATATAATATATATATATATATATATATATATATATATATATATATATATATATATATATATATATATATATATATATATATATATATATATATATATATATATATATATCTTTGCATGATTTATATTTCTAAATTAATGTTTCCTAATTTTTCGGTTTTTATCTGTCTAATGCTTAATGGGTTAGGTTTCTGATTCCCCCTAATTTCCTTCTAAATGTTAGTTTATTTTTTTAACACATTTCCTACTTCTCATCTCCCATTCATCCAACGTATTAACTCCATCAATTACGTGAATAAAGCTTCAAAAACCTGGGTGATACGCCCTGCTATGAATATTCACCCACGGGAACTGAATGTCTAATAAAACGCAAACACTGAGCCAAATTTCACCACATAATCCACTACACGATTTTTTGGTTGACCGGTTATGGAAATAATGTGGGAAACTCACTCGGGAGGATAATAAATTGAACAGGTTAAAGTTCCTTTGTAACGATACCTACTTAAAACTTTTGTACTGTAGCTATAAAAGATTATGGCCACTAGTTTTATGGAAAATTTATACAATGAAAAATTATATGTGTTCTTGTATTAGTTTACAAGTAACATAAACTGGGTTTAAGAAGTTACTGTACAGGTTGGTAGTGAACACATCAAGATTCAACGAAAAATGCTACAGAATACATATTACAGTTTTTAGCCCCTTAAATATTTTTCTTCATCTTTCATTTCTCAAGCAAATCAGAGAGCCTAAATTAGATTTTAAGGTATATTACTGAGAATCTTCACTTATTACATCTATAGCGGTATCTTTTTGAAATGTATAGGCTACCAGTCGTATAGTTTATGAAAAGTTTAAAGAACATAGAAACGCAGAGGTATTTCAATTGCTATTGTTATTATAATTTTTGACAATATTACGACAGTTACTTTTATTATTATCTAGGATGTCAGGACATTCATAAGAAGGTTATTAAATTGCAAAAATAAATATCCTCATTGAGAGAACGCCCATCAATGATAAAAAGAAAATATGAGAGAAGTGAATGGAAAATGAGTAATACAGACAAACAAATTAAAAGAAAAAAGCCGTTTAATTAGGCAAATAGTGGAACACAACGATGTAAATTCGAGATTTTGGAACGTGACATTTGCAATGGTGCAACAGCCTGTCTATTAATTACAACCTTAGACGCCCACGACGCTTCCAGGAAGAGACTTTCACACACTTTTACAGGACTGAAAACAATATAAAAAAAAAGTCCAGAGAAAGAGAGAGGAAAAAAATCAAATTAGAAAAATAAAAAGGTAAAACGCTTTGCAATCTTCGAAAAAGAAATATCTGTTAGGCGCAGTTCTTTGATGTCCCACTCCATATCTCTTTTACTTTTTCTTTTCTTTTTTTAATCTCTTTTCCATTTCCACTCCCGCCTGGATTCCAATCTAACTTCTACTTGAACAGAGAGTGAAAAGGCTCGTGACAGGTTCGATTTCCCTCCCTTGATCTTTTTGTGTCATAGGGAACCTTTTTTTTTTATTCACTGAGCCATTTCATGTGCGTTTAGATATTGCTCAGTAATGAGTTTATATGAATTTCGACATGTTTAGCTCACATAGTTTAGTTGATCATCCATTGGTTGGCCAGTCTTTTAAGGAAAAATATTCAGATGATGATTGACTCGCCAACTCTAGCGTACAACTAATTAACCTCCTAGTTTACAAGTCATTAATGAATAATTATAGTCTTTACCACTTGTAAAGAACAATGCACAATGGCACTGGATTGCTGTGTGTGTTGTAGGAATGGCAGGCAAACCCGGAAGAATTATATATATTTGCTATTTTTATTATAATTTTAATTAATAATATGTCAGTTACTGTTAATATTACTTAGGATGTCAATAACGAGATAAAAGATAAGAATAGTGAATTATATAGTCAGTAATGTAAATATGCAAATGGAAAATAAGGCGTATGAATAGGTAAATACATAAATAAGAATCCAGCGCAGAAAATGAGAGACTGGAGCGTTTGACATTTGCAACGGTGTTGCAGCAGCCTATCTCTTAATTAGAAGCTAAAACGTCCATGACGCTTCCAGGAAGAGAGTTTCACACTTTTACAGGAAAACGAATGAAGCACAAATGGTTGAAAATAATATATAAAAAAAAAGTCCAGAGAGAGAGAGAAAAAAATCAAAGTAAAAAAAATAAAAAGGTAAAACGCTTTGCAATCTTTGAAAAAGAAATATCTGTTAGGCGCAGTTCTTTGATGTCCCACTCCATATCTCGTTTATTCTTTTCCTCCTTTTATTTTTTAATCTCTTTTCCATTTCCACTCCTGGCTGGATTCCAATCTAACTTCTACTTGAACAGAGAGTGAAAAGGCTCGTGACAGTTTCGATTTCCTCTCCCTTGATCTTTTTGTGTCATAGAATCATTATTTTTTTCTTTATTTACTGAGCTGTTTCATGCTCTGTTATTGTTCCATCATGAGGTTATGTTATCCCTGTCGTGTTTGGTTTACGTTTTATTGTTAAACATCCATCGAATGGCCAATCATTTGAAGAAGAAAGTTCAAATTCTGACATGTCCTACCAAAGCTAGTTTACATGTTGTTAATTATTAGGTCCATCAAATTCTATACAAATTTCGGAGAACCGCACATCTTGTTTCTGGATGCCAGTACGAGACCTGATTCATTGAAAAGTAAATTAACCACAATATTTGTATCATTAAGAGAGAACTAGTTCGCACCACTAGATAGAACAGTTTTTGAGAAAAAAAAATTGTCATCATTGATTATTTTAAGACTAGGTGAGCATGGCATTGTATTCTGTTTATATTTTTCTGATCTAAATCTCTCGCATTCATCCTTTTAATTGAGTAGAAGGCTCACAGGAAAACAATGATTGTATTGTCAGAGTCATGCATCTCACAAGGGAATTAATGATAAACACAAACTTCCTCTTTCGGAATTTGCACCGTTGACCTCTGAAGTGATGTAATGTTGGCCTGACAAATCACAGGTCGTCGGTTTGAATCCCCAACGAGGGAAGCTGTCTTCATCGGTGGTTCTATTATTGCTGATGCTTTGTCGAGAATGAGTTATGTTGATTTTATTCTTGTTACTAAAAGAGTTAATTTATTATTGCCACTTCCTTGTCCTTTATTCTGCATAGGGATGCGAACACTTCCGTATGTTGGTTAAGTGAACTGTATTGTAATTACTAAAACACGAATTCATTTGAAATTGAGGTTTCTTTTTGACATATTTTTCATAGGAATGCAAATATTCCTGTACGTTTATCTTCACGTTTCCTAAAAGTAAATATAAGAGCTGTTGCCTCAGCTGTGCTTACTTTTAGGTGCGAGCTTCTTATTATACTTGGAATTTGAACTTTGTCTCCAAACTACACCTACACGAAGCGTCTTTATTCCATCATCAACTGCTCAGTACTGTTACTAATGGCCTTTGCTACCTAACAGTTGCCAACAAAATTCATGTTGGTCAAAAACCCTACATTAAAAGCCCTACTTTCTTGTCTACAAAACTCTACTGTCGAGTTATTGCAACATTTTTATTTAATGCTATGTGGTGGTCCAGTAATAGACTTCTGCATGCAGTTATGGTCAGTTATCTCTCATTATGAAAGTCATATTAATCGACGGTTTCTTGGTAAGCAATTATGTCCTGGTAAATTCCCGGAAATGTCCTGAAACTGTAACTTAAGATTGTCATTGAAAAATGATCAACTTTGCTGCAATTCATTGTTTTTATTATAGCCAAGATCCCATATTTTTCCCCATAAAACTTATAAGATATCATTAAGAGTTTTACAAAACTATATTCTTTCCCTCTCCACCATGTAAAAAAATCCCATTCTTTGGTTTACCCTTATACATCCAAACAAACACGTATGTAATTTTCTTACATATGAAGAGAAATCCAGAAGGACTGAAATAAAAGGAAAATAAAAGAAATTTAGGCTGGAATGTGCTACATTACTTGCGTTATATGTGTGATCTAGGTAATTAGGCGTAAGGATTAGCTTCATCGCTGATATATCTCTGTAAAACGCCACCTGAACTCCAAGGCTCCTGATAATGACACGGACTTAATGGGACATTCCATGATTATTGTCCTCACCTTTTCTTGCTCTTTTCTTGGGGATTTTCTCAAACACCTTCGTGCCTTGTTAGTTTTTTTCAGCTGGTTTGTTTCTGTTTTCTAGATGTATTTGGAATTAAACTATTTTTTCTTTAGTTATGGCGTTAATCTTCGTAATTTTTATGTTGGTTAATCGGATAGCTAATAATTTGAATTAGAGATATTATAGCCTTGTTGTTAAACGAAGAATCTATCATTTTTATGATGATTCTGGAGTTGTCCTGAATAGCATTTGACATGACAGAAGGCTTGAATGACGGGTAAATGTGGCGATATTCAAAAGAATTGGAAAAAGTTTAGCATAATTGAAAGGATGGGTCAGAGTGTTTTGACATGGTTCAACCATGTGGAGAGAATCTAGACTGGAAAGAGGGTAACAGGACAGGCAGATAAAGTGGAAGAGGCATTGGAAGAAAGAGCATTGGCAGCCAAGAAATAGGAGTACGGTGTGGCTCAGCGTGTTGATTTGTTACATACAAAGTTGCTAGTATTGTGAAAGTAATCTACGAAGGTTATATATCCGTGATTATGCGATTAAACAAAACAAATAAAATCTTCATTTCGCTCTTCATTTTTACTTTGACAGTGCGGTGGTGTTCGATTAATTTGAGAATTAGTCTAGCAATTTAATATAGAAATAAAATATATATAACAGTTTATGAAAACGAATAATGAAATTCATTTTGTTCATTATCCTGTGTCTAATGGAATATATGATTGTAGTAAGGAAGGACTTTATTTTCATCAATCTAGTTGTTTAAGCATTTAATTCTAGTTTTTTTGCCCACTCAACTTTTCATAAATATCTCAAACATTACTTTTGCAATTGATAGAGTTCAATAACAGGACAATAGAATCTACACTACTCATTAACAGAAATAAATGCACTTTTTTTTTCACAGGCTTCAGACGTGATAGCTTATATTTCTTTTTATATTTCAAAATCTTCCCTTCAATAAAAAAAAATTACCTTATTGTAAGGTTATTCATATATTACTAGAACAAACCATTCAAATAAAATTCTTACTGAAAACCTTGAAGAATACGAAGTGAACAACAAAATAAAAAAAAAATCCTCTTTTGTCTGAATGAGAGTTGCTTAAAAAAAAAACTATTTTGAAAATCTGTTTTTAAATCTTATTCTGATGAACCAAAGGAAATAAATATCGTTCTATGTCTAAATGGCATTTGATTAAAAAAACTAAAACAAAATGTCACTCATTTATTTCTAAACGAATTTTTTAGATAAACCAACGGAAACGAATCATAATTCCCCATTTTTCATATTCTTGCCTCTTTCCCAGAGTTTAGGCTCCTCTGTAGTCCAGCTTATAACAGGTAATAACAGTGCACTTTACGAGCCCAATTACTGCGGGAGCATCCTTCCCCGTGCGCCATCTCGCATTCTTATGTTTTTAATAACGCCATAACAAACCAGTAAATATCATAAACGCTGTTTACGAGGGACTACGTTGCCATTATGAACGTTTCCTATGTGTTTCTTTCTCACAATCTGATAAATATATATTGTTATTGTTCCTTCAAAGAAAGGGCTCGAAAATGTTTCGCAAAAAAAATTATTTCCTTGACTCACCATCTTGAATCACTGGATGTACTTATTCATCTGATATCTATTGCTAATGAGAGAGAGAGAGAGAGAGAGAGAGAGAGAGAGAGAGAGAGAGAGAGAGAGAGAGGAGCTATCTTTTTTTATTTTTGTTCCAGATTTAACATTAATTAACATATAGTGTATGCTTTCTTTAATTGTGACACTACTAGGATTTTTATGAATGCACAAATTGAAAAAAAAACTATCAGGATGGTGATCCTACTAAGAATTCTATGTACTTAATTTTTTTGATGCTGTAAAAACTCAATTTCTGACTTTAATATATTGGAGTCAATCGAGTACCCCTGATCACGAAAGCATTTGTAATAACTAAATCAATGTGCTGTTATAAATGGGTCATTCAGGGTATAGAATATATTGCAGACAACAAAACAAGAAGCTTGCCGTCCTGATCATACCTCACACATACCCTTAAAAATCTAATTATATTGAGAATTATAAAGCCAATATGGAAATAAATGTGTAATATTATTTCCAGCAGTTTTAATATGTGCTTTTAAGTAGCTCCACATATCTTTTCTACATTCATCAAGTATATTGTATCATAAACAGTGTATGCATAAATGACGTCTGCATGTACATGCAATATATTTATAAACTGAATCCAAACATGAGAGGGTAACTGACGCTTTTAAACTTTTGTACAAACATATATTGTGAACACTACCTCTCTATAAAACGTAAGCTTAGAAATAAATGCACATTACACGCGTATTACGGCAGTTAACAGTTTTTCATTAAAAATCATTTAAGCTCTCTCTCTCTCTCTCTCTCTCTCTCTCTCTCTCTCTCTCTCTCTCTCTCTCTCTCTCTCTCTCTCTCTCTCTCTCTGATGATTCTGTTAGTAACCACTTGCTGTAATATTACTGCAGATATCACACCACAGTAAGAGTCATGTAAATATTATGCAGACGAATAAAACAAACACATGCATATTGCAACAAATAAAGTAGTTTATTTATCAATAAACAAGCCTTCATACCATTAGGAAGTTATGTGCGTAACTTATGCAAGTGATGTGAATAATGAAAGAAGGAAAATGCAGTGAAATGGCTCCTGAGCAATATAAACCTTTAAAAAACTTTATTAAACATTCTATAAATCCACATCAGTATGAAATAGTTATTCGTTAAAGCGACCTTGTCTGCTCTTTGCACATCGCATGTAGGTGAATATTCTATGCAAATAATACAGAGATTACTGCGTAGTCACTCCAACATGGATTTGCATAAAGCAGAGCTTAATGGAACTGAAATTGATTACGGATAACAGACTGAATAAAAGTTACTTAGGGAGTAACAAAAGTAAATATCGAAAAAAGGCGACTGCAAATGTAATTTTGAGTATATACATTTAAAGCAATTACAAATTATTGTCTACAAAATCATATTAGTTGTTTATGAAAACGCATTAAATAGGTTTACAAAAAAAAAAAAGTAAACTATAACATGTAGCACAGGTCAATTACAACTGTCAAATATTAACAGAGACAGATTATGGGGCATATCAAGTAAATATTATAGAAAAGCTTTTCCATTGCGATCTGTTATGATTATACCTCTACCCAATAAACACTACCCTAAAACCACACTCACATGCGAACGTACACTGAACGTCCAATCACGTTCTCCCAAATATAAAGGCAAAGTTCTCATGGACGCAGTGCACCTAATAAAAGGTAGTCGTGATTTATAGCGGACTTTAGTGTCTTGTGAAGATATTAAGATAGCGCGCCAACGCCAGGGCGTAGTATGAAATATTTCCCCTTTATATGAATTAATCGATAGCCATAAAGATAATGTCTGTTTATGAGTTACCAACCGTGTTTACATGGTGATATGGATCAGCGATTCAAGCTGTTTCTCTTTCACTCTGTTTGCTAATACCAGACTTTGATTATGTGTATATTTCTCCATCATTAACCCTATACCCTCCCTCAAGGAGTGTCACCAGGGAAAACACAATGGACGATGAAACATTCTTACTATAATGGCTGATTCGTGGTTGAGCCATTTGTCCAGTAAAACCTCCTTAATATTACAGCTCCACACATCTACACAGAAAGACTCATCAACATAGTCTTTAACCAGGTTATACACACTGCAACCTCGACTCGTACTTTGTAAAACAAATAACAACTTGTAAATGAGACCAGCTACAGAAATATACTTTTTTTAATAATACTGATTATAGGTCCTAAAGAACTTGTGATTAATGCATATCTAATGTCAACAGACAGATAATTCTATATATTAACCACGATAATTTAAGATTTTTTCCAAAGAGATGGTCAATGGAAAGCTGATAAATGTCCATACCATCTTAAAAAGCGAATTTGGGCACGATATTCTTTAAAACATTTATTTGTCTGTATTATACAAATGAATAACATTGTTAAAGAAGACGAAAGAAAACAAAAATTAAGGAAATAAGTAAAAAAAGTGTTGAAAGATTAATTAACCGTTTCAGAATGGCATAATTACAGAACAATTAAAACTTTGAAAAAATCCTAATTAGCCTGACATTAAGTACTCGCGCCTTTGTCTCACCGTGTCGAGGAAGCGCCGGGCATTTGAATACGACAAAGCAATATTAGTCGTGATGACATAAACATTTCCCGCAGAGGAGAATAATAAACGTTTTCAGTTCGATGAATGTTGGGTTTTCAGTATATTGTAAAGAACCACAAATAGTAAATAGTATACTGGAAATAATTGTGAATAGTGGATAGTGTATTGTAAAGAATAGTGAATAGTATATCATAAGAAATAGGGAATAATATATTGCAAAGAATAGTAAATAATATTTTGTAAAGATTACCGAATGGTTTTACCTGTAAAAATTCATGTCCTTTTCTTGCTGATGAAGAAAGATATTTCACAACCTAATTATCTATTATTTTTGACAATAAATAGCAAAACAATTTACTCATAGGTTTATAATTGTGAATAAAGATCAAATAAAATAAGCCTCTTTTGAATGTTCGCTACTACGATCTAGTATGACGTTTTTCTCTCTTGACTTAAGAATACTATGAATAACATCACAGCACTGGTAGATCTTTCGGTCGGTTTCTGTACATTTTGGAAAGTGGCCTGGCGCCGGGAATAATGGCAAAAGTGGCAAAACTGACGGAATAGATAGTCTGGACCGCGTATAACGGCGAGTCATTAGCATGATATCACCTTCCCAACTTCATCTATCGGGATATATTATTCCAGCACTGCGGAGAAAGATATTATCAAAAGACGACCCCACTTACGAAACTTCTTCGGGCACTGATTAACAATTACGTCTCTCATGACCGGTTGAAACGATGAAACGCTTCCGTCGGCAGGAAAAACCTCGTGTGCTTCCTAACTCCATTATCCAAGATAATCATTCGGCAAAGGTGTCGGCTAATGAGTTCAGACGATGAAACCCCAATTGTGCCTCTTCCTCATTACGACTTGAATTAGGCTACACCGGTGTTTGGGATCGGGTTCCCGTCGGGGTACATCGATGCGTTTACGCTTTTGATGAAGGCTTGTAATTAATGCTTGATTACGCAAGGATAGTTTTATGAAATCTTTAGGGGTTCGTTATAAATATCGAGGAATTCATTTCTGAACATTTCCCCAATTCCTGGCATTCTCGAAACCAAATCCTT
Organism: Macrobrachium rosenbergii; assembly: GCF_040412425.1. Taxonomy (NCBI): domain Eukaryota; kingdom Metazoa; phylum Arthropoda; class Malacostraca; order Decapoda; family Palaemonidae; genus Macrobrachium; species Macrobrachium rosenbergii. Next base: position 17,388,773 of record NC_089780.1, read on the forward strand.
CTTTTGCTGTAAGGTTAATTTTTTATTTTGTTTTTCATTATTCTACCTTCTCGATTTTCTTATCAGTGTTTCCATTTGCTTACTTCACAGGTCTTTTATATTCAGGACCCTTTGAATTTTTCAAGCCGAAAAAAAAAACATTTCAAATATTTAACCAAGTATGGAAAGCTCGTTGTCATTTAAAAGACGGAGACATAGGTCGTCCCTTACAAGGGAATGATCTTCAGGTAAAGTGGCAGGTATTTTATCAGAATGGGGACTGGGCTCAACATATAAGTGACAAGGAGCAAGATCCACATAATATATAAAACAAAAACCAGCACAGAAAATAAAAGGAGACACCAACTGTTATAACAAAATTAATATAAACAGTTGATACGAACAAACGCAATTCATTTTTGGCTGACTTCAAAAAATATATATTGATCAATTTCACTTGTACATTAAATCTCATAAGATAAACAGCTCTTCTTTATTATAAACCATTCTAAATACTAAATACGAAGTATAATCCTACCACACTAAAAAAAAAAAATCATAAAAAATGAACAAACTCTCCATGTCGTTGGGCACGCAAGAAAAAATAAATAAATGCCGTTCTCTTGAGAACAGAGCCATTCCTCATTCCGGGAACCGCGTAACTGTAACTGTAAGTGTAAAGGTAGAAAGAAACCCTTGACAGTCTAGACAGGCAAGTGGCTCGGATACAAATCCCAGCAGGGCGTCCGTGTCATATCTATTTATCTTCCAACTCTCCTCCGCCGGAATTTCCTACAATGAGAATTGTCGCGTTTGTGAAGCCAAAACTTCCTCTCCAAATTCACCCCTCAGTTTTGTGCGGACTCGCCCGTTGTTACGTTCTAATGTGATGCTCTTCTTCCTCTAGACGCTCTCAAATTGTTGGGGGCGGGGGGGCGGCCAGTTTTGTTGCAGTTTTTCTAAGCTTTTTTTGTTATCCGAGAGAAAATCTTTTGGGGAGCTTAGCACTCTATTTCTTTATGTGATTTTTTGACAGGAGCTACAGAGAAAATGGTAAATTAATGTGCCTGACGACAAAATGTACATCAGAATTGGGTTCTATAGTCAAGAATATTGATTTTCAATATTTTTTAACTTCGTCTTTATTACGGTATTGTTCTTTCATGTTTTTTTTATGCTTATCATTCAACAAAAAATCATAGACGTCAGTATTAGGTAGCATTAATTCTCTGATGAATTAATGGATACTTAAATCTATTAAAATTAGTATTATAACTGACTACAAACTCACAATTGTACGCCACGCGTACAAAAACCCCACACGTACGGTTATGTTTGAGAGCAAGACTGAGATGTCTCCTGAGAAATAAAACACCTAAAATATAGAGTACAAGTTCTTACAAGGAATAAAACCCAGTGTCATAAGAATTTCAAGTAAGTACAGGGAAACCACAAACGGGACCTTAGTTTCTGTTGCAACTATGGCAACACCGAGTATTTTTAATCATAATTTTTCTTACGGCTACCTTTGTAATACGAGTATATGCATACCTGTCCTTTTGACTTTTACTCACTTTGTTACAGTAAATGTCATTTATTATCTATAAGAACAGAGAGTAATGTGGTCCCATCCATCACAAATTTATGACACTGGGTAAATTGTAATTTCTATTTTCCGTGAGCCGATGAATTACCTTATTTTACTGTATTATCTCTCTCTCTCTCTCTGCGTGTGTGTGTGTACTGTTAATCTTCATAATTTATAAATGAGTGTATTGTATTTTAAAGGAAAGAAAGGATATGTATATATATATATATATATATATATATATATATATATATATATATATATATATATATATATATATATATATATATATATATATATATATATATATGTCTTGCCATAACTTGATGATCATATGGTCTGTGGGATATGGTAATATTTGTTTTTTCAGTGATAGGATACAGATTTTTATTTATTTAGTAGATTTAATCTTTTTGTTTAAATTTTAATTCGAACTGCACTTTCATTTGATTCGTTTAAATGTCTGAATTGTTAGCTCCTGAAATTTTCATCTACGCTAAAAAAGAAAAAGATGTTTAGAGTTTATCTTTTCCTCAGTTCTTTTTGATCATTCATTCATTCTTTTTCGCAACGTCATATCAACATGTTCTTAATCTTCCTCGTCCTCTTGCCTTCTACCCCTTCCTTCCATCTTTAAAATTCTCTTTCGTTCCCCTTAGACCTCCAGTTGAGCATCATGTGCAGCAGCGAATCGTAATCTCACATTTAATTTCCCTTCTTCTAATAGAATTTTATCGAATAAAACCTCGCGGGGCACAACGCGGAGCCGGTTTCCATAGCATTTGCATAAGGAAAGATCACCCTTTTGAGTGGCGTTTCGTGTCCCTACTTCAAAAATGATTCTCCATAAAGATTTAATTGGCTTTTTATGACTTCCCTCGTTGTTGTTTTAGCTCTTCGTTTTTCCATGAGATGAGTAAATAAGAGACGCCACCGTATACTTTTTTTTTGTTACTGTGCATTGACCATAAGGTAATTTCAAAGACATGCATTACCCCAAGAAAAAGAAAATGTCTAAAGATCTGTGTAACATGTTTGCTGAATAATGAATAAATCTGTTGCACAGATAACTTAAACAACATCATCTATCTCTCATCACTAACACAGAGGGTCCTTCAGTATCACCGACCTATCACGAGACACACTACACCACTCACCTCGACCTTGCACGCTCTTTATCCAATTCAGCAATTGTTATAATCTGTCTTACTAGGATTCACTCTTCTCTTACCTTCTATTCCTTTCTTTATATCCTTCTTATTTTTACCTTTCTTGCTTCTTATTCAAAATAATCTATAATTCTTATGATCACTGATTTTTCTCAGTAATTCCTTAGGTACTTTTCCCGCAGGTAGATATACCTAACACAACCAGCTCGGCCTCTGAATTACATTATGACCACCCTTCTAAATCATCTAAAGCATAATATGGGGAATTATAGGCCCCTACAAGTCTTCATCACAATACTGTCCCTTGTACAAATTCAAATTCCAAAAGAATTTTCAGATTTCATTGCAGCCCAGTGGCTTAAAAATAAATCTTTAATCATCCGCTTTCTCATAATTTATGAAAAGATTTTGTTCGGTTAATTACGTAAATTTGGATACATACAATAAATCGAGAGCAGAAAAGACTGATCAGAACTTGTCTTTTTAGTTTTTTGAAGAGTTTTGGTTCAGACGTTGCATATTCAGTAAAACTGACATGTTGAACTTAAGAATTATTGATGCCAAAAGTTTGTTATTCGGGGTCAGCCAAAGATCTAAAATTCATTTTGCTTAGCGCACGAATGACATTTAGAAGTTTGAGATATTTTTAACAGTTGAAAAAATATCAGCTGTGGAATAAATTACTCAACAGCAAAGGAATAGCAAAAGGCCAATATAATAAGCGAAAGAAAAATATTCACCAGTGCAGAACTGAATAACAAAAGGCCAGTATAATAAGTTAGAGAAAAAAAGAAGAAGGCTCACCGGGGCAAAAATGAATATTTCAGACAAAGAAATCGATAAAGGCACAGTACACAAAAGCTTCCTCGCAGTCCGACGGAATCAGGTAAAAATGGCAGCGCTCGTAGAAATGTTCATGAATTCGCTTTTAGAGGTTTTGTGTGTCGGTTCCATTCGCCTATTGTCGTAAGAAAATGGGTAGTGGCAGCTCACTTGTCCCGATCGCTACGGAAAGAATGGAGAGAACGGGGCCAAACTCCTGCAGCGAATATTAAAATCGTAGCGATGGCTATTTACTCCGTGGGTACGGCGGGGCCATTTGTGTTCGGGTCTTTCTTTAAAACAGAATCAATTCGGGGATAATAAAAAATGAAGCGTAAACACTGATATGGATTAGAACGATTAAACTAGTGATACCCCTGCTATTTGCTAGATTAATCTCGTTACAAAATTAAGTTAATCTTAGTTTAAACAGACCACTGAGCTGATTAACAGCTCTCCTAGGGCTGGCCCCAAGGATTAGATTTATTTTACGTGGCTCAGAACCAATTGGTTGCCTAGCAACGGTACCTACAGCTTATTGTGGGATTCGAACCACATTATGACGAGAAATGAATTTCTATCACCAGAAATAAATTCCTCCAATTCATCATTAGCCGGTAGGAGAGTCGAACGCTGGGCCAACAACTAATCTCCTTACAGAGTGATTATAAAGTTATAAAATGGGTGTTTTCAATTCCTAGTTTGAGACACTTCGTTTTTAGGAACAAACGAATCCTATTTCTTATTTTATGCCGCCCCCCCAAAATAAAAATAATACAAGTGATGCCATTTGAAGGAGAGACGAAAGAAGAGTACCGACATTCGCTTTTAGGGACAAATGAAATCTATAATTTATTTCATTTCAGGAAAAAATAAAAGAAAGTAAAAACTAGTGATTCCATTTTAAAGGAGAGATGAAACAAAAATACCGAAATACAGGTCAAGGGTGGAGTTTTGGTAAAAATAAAATCCTGACTCCAAACACCTCCACCAAGTACAAAGAAGTGACAGATTTCATCACGCAACAGCTGTTCCCTTGACAAGAATTTCTGTTGCAACTGTGTTAAACCGGACTATCCTTGTATTGTCATTCCCGAAGACCGTCGGTTTGAATAAAGCAGTACAAAGGAAGGCTGGAAAGTTCTGGATATTGCGTAGAGAGAAACTGAAAAACTTCCAATTAATGTCTTGTAAACTATTAAGATTTTAATATCGTATTGCCTTTTTACTGTGTATTCCTATTTGAGTTAGGTCATAATTTTGAAAGTCATTAAAATCGGTCTTGCCTTATTCAAAGGAATGACCTCAGTATTATTTGGTCATTGTACCAGTATTATTCAACATCATTCAAAGTGATTAACAACTATTAAAGTACTGTTCGCCGAGAGTCGTCGAAGATGGAAGTGCAAGAATGGGTGACTGATAAAGATGGAATTTGTTGGTAGGCTTGGTGATACTGGTGTCAATGAAAAAGGAGAGTCCAGCAGTAAAATATTATGAATAAGGCTCGGTTGTTGGGAAAAGGCGCATGGTATCCATAGAATGTTTGTGGAAAAGTCTATGCCAGCTAATGCGTTGCTGAAATATATCCTGTGGTAACATCTGGGTTCCTTTGAAAACCTATTATCTCTACCAGTTTTTTTTACACGCCTACAGAAAATCACTTGCCCATTTGACAGGAGTTTTACCGAAGAGAGATTCACTGAGAATTTTGTTTGCTCCTCGTCTTTCTTTCTTTCTTTCTTTCTTTCTTCCTGCAGTCCGAAGGAGGTTTTACTCCAAGATCGCGAAAGCTGAAACTCCGCGGCATGAATAATTCACTTGCTACAATAAAGCCATTGGAAGAGCTTCGCGCCTATTGAAGTCCGTCTCCTCATTCGATTTCCGCTGCCGAATGCCAAGCAGTTCGCTTTCACTGCCTATTTACAAACGGACTGTCATGTTTCTTCTCGTCGGTTTTCCTGTGCGTTATACTTTTTCAATTGGGTTTCTCTTGCCCGATGTTTTTTTTTTTTTTTGGCAGTAGGGAGGGACTGATGCGTTACTGACTTTTCATTTTTATCTCTCCAAGATTAAATAAAACACATACACACACGCACGTACTGACACACACACATATATGTATGTGTGTGTGTATTTACACATATTTATATATATATATATATACATATATATAAATGTATGTAAATATATATAAATATATATATATACATATATATAAATGTATGTAAATATATATACATATATATATATATGTGTGTGTGTGTGTGTGTGTGTGTGTGTGTGTGTGCAAAGCCTGTCGGTTAATGTAACTGTTATTGCGATGATAATAAACATTATATACTTCCTGGTTGATGCTATCCAAAGATTATCAATGTATTGGAATTCCAGTGCACCTTATCCCAAAACAGCAGAGCGCTGGGTTGAGGGTTGTGGATACCTTGGGGATGGAAGTGTCCCTAAATGGTAGATGAGCCTCTCTCTTGGGGGATAAAAGCCATCAAATACGGTAGGTCATTTTCTTTTTACTGTTTTCTACTACCCCGGTGGTAGTAACCAAATTTCTTTTTTGTAGGAATTATTCCCTAATTTGCAGAACAGCCAATTCACGTGAGGGTAGAGTACTGGCAGACAAGAAGAGAGGCCATGGCACTGTATGTGTATGGTAATTCAACATGTTTTTAATCCTTATGTGCATGTGTATGAAGTGGGTAATATTACGACTTCATTTTTACAAACTATTAACTGTAAAATTAAATGTTATCCCCTTCGAGAGGGGAAAAAGATTGTAGTGACATGCATATGTATGTGTCTGTATGTATGTATGTATATATATATATATATATATATATATATATATATATATATATATATATATATATATATATATATATATATATATATATATATATATATATATATATATATATATATATATATATATATATATATATATATATATATATATATATATATATATATATATCTATATACATGTATATATATACATGTGTATATATACATATATATATATATATATATGTATATATGTAGAGAGAGAGAGAGAGAGAGAGAGAGAGAGAGAGAGAGAGAGAGAGAGAGAGAGAGAGAGAGAGAGAGAGTAATTTATAAGTACAATTTTTTTATTTTTGATAAGAGAACATCCCGTAAAATTGCAATTCCTTCTCAAAATAACATTTTCAGTACAATTACATCTCTAAACAAAGACTCACAACGAAATAAGCTTTATCCTTCGAAGTTGTACACTCTCGCATTTCAGAAAGAAACAAGTCAAGGAAAGGACTTCCATTCCGAAGCACTCTTCATTACCCAGACTACTGCCATCCTGACTGTAATGGCAGAGAAATGGTTGACAGTCGAGACAAGCAAGTAAGTACTCGAACAGGGCTCGCTCCCGCCGCGTCTATTTGTCTTCATACTCCGAGGGAGAATTTCCCAAAACGAGGACTGTCGTTTGGCGAGGCCCAGTTGCGTCCGGAATATAACGACAGCTGTGCGCGAAACTCATTTGTTTCTCTAACACATGATCATCGTCGGCATCATTCCCCCTGACTTTCTGATGGTGGGTCGTGGCTCCGTTTGCTTTGAGGAATATGTTTCGTGCGGGTTTCCCGATACATAGAGTACTGTATAATTAATTGTTTGTGTTGAATATCTATTATTTATTGGGGTAAAGCAATGGGACGAATATAAAACAATTTCTACTTCAAGTTTTTAAGCTGAGAAAATAAAATTCAAAACGCAAATAGAAAAATAAAACAAACCATGTTTTTATCTTTAACAGATATTGCAAAAGTCAAGGAAAGTAATTAACACATCCGGAAAAGTAATTCTGTTATCCTTTTCCCATTTAAATTTTTCTTATGGTAGGTGTAGGGTTACTTATAATGTTAAAAGACGTGATGAAATTTCTCTAGATCAGTTTATGAAAATTGAATATATATATATATATATATATATATATATATATATATATATATATATATAGATAGATAGATAGATAGATAGACAGATATATATATATATAGATATTCTACAACAGTAGGAAAACTATAAAAATATATTTAAGTTTTTCTTATGCTAGGTGTAGGGTTACTTATAATGTTAAAAGACGTAATGAAATTTCTCTAGATCAAATTCTGAAAAGTTAGTATATATATATATATATATATATATATATATATATATATATATATATATATATATATATATATACATACATAAATAGATACAGATATAGATATATAGATATTCCACAACATTAAGAAAACTATAAAAAATATATATAAAGAGGGCAATGCGCAACTTGTCTCTCCGTCAGATTTAGTAAAATGACGTAAAAGCATTACGAGAGTTTCATTGCCTTTATGATTAGCCAACGATTTGGGGTAAACTGAATTACGGATCTCTGTTCCTGCGCGAAATGTACCTAAATTTAGTCCGTCACGAGATAGAGAGTGAATTGAAATTGAATATAGAATTTAGGCCAGAGGCCAAGCACTGGGACCTATGAGGTCATTCAGCGCTGAAATGGAAATTGACTAAAAGGTGTGAGAGGTTATACAGGAGGAAAACCTGGCAGTTGCACTGTGAATCACTTGTTAGGAGAAGGTGGAAAGTAAGATGGAAGAAAAAGGATATGAATGGAGATACAGTAAAAGGAACGAAAGAGATTGCAGCTAGGGGCCGAAGGCACGCTGCAAAGAACCTTAAGTAATGCCTACAGTGGCACTAACCTCCCCCCAACCCCACCCCGGGCCAAGAGGAGAGTGTTCGAGGCGTTAGTGTAGCTTTTGCTGAAACGAATCGGGCACAGGCGAATAATGTTCCGTGAAACAGAGATAGTTCTTAGTAATTTTTAATAATATTATGTCTTTTGAAATGGAATATTTTTTATCTTTAGATGTTCAGGTAGTTAGTTTACGGTGATATTAAACTTACTGATGGCTTTTTTTTTTCTTATGCAGTTGTAATGCTTTTATTCTGAAGAGCCCTGAAACTCAAAGTTGATATATGTAAAATCTGTTTAACGTCCTTCATGGTTCTCGCGTATTTGAAAAGAGGAATTTAAAACTGGTACATATATATATATATATATATATATATATATATATATATATATATATATATATATATATAAATTCATTTGGATTCTTCATGATTCCCGTATATCTGAAAGAGAGAATTTAAAACTACTTTGCGCTTATTTCTTCATAAATATTTTGCTGTGCATTACTAAAATACATCTTTTACATTGTCAACGTAATTTCAAATACATCGGGTATCTTATGAGAAATGATTTTCGTAGGTTGGCTGTGAAGCAAATGCAATTACGAATAATTTTGGGAATTTAAATTCACTAGAAAGCAAACTGATGTTATGATGTAGGTGAGGAAAAAGAATCAAGGATGGGGAGGGGAATGTACCTGGAATGTAGCCTCTAGAAATATAGCAGTCATGAAATAATTTTCATTTGTATGGCAAGCTTAGGAATAAAAATGATTACAATTTTGCGTCGTAAAAAGCAACTGTCTAGTATTTCGAAATATCAAATGACAAGTACATGGAAACGGGAAATGTAGATAAAGTTTAAGGGAATATCATATTGCTACAAACGAAACTCTTAATGACGTGTTACAATTCTGTTTCTAAATGAAGGGAAATTGGACTTTAATATAACCATGCACGCATTTTTATTGCATCATAATACTTGAGGGAAATTAAAATTTAAATATTGTAAATTAAAGTTTAAATATTATATGAATATCTGCTCTTGTAGTTTTCTGTAAAAGAAAGCTATTGTGCCGGCTTTGTCTGTCCGTCTGCATTTTTCTGTCCGCAAGTTTTCCGTCCGCCCTCAGGTCTTAAAATCTACTGAGGCTAGAGGGCTGCAAATTGGTATGTTGATCATCCATCCTCCAATCATCAAACATACCAAATTGCAGCCCTCTAGCTTCAGTACTTTTGATTCTATTTAAAGTTAAAGTTAGCCAAATCGTGCGTCTGGCAACTATATAGGACAGGCCACCACCGGGCCGTGGTTTAAATTTCATGGGCGGCGGCTCATACAGCATTCTACCGAGACCACCAAAAGATAGATCTATTGTCGGTGGCCTTCATTATACGCTGTACAGAAAACTCGACTGACTTCGGCGCAGTTTTTACTTGTTTTATTTTGTTCTCGTTTTTGTACTTATAAGCATAAAGTCTGTTTTATTACGGTTGTGGTTAATCTCTTGCGTTTGTTTCTCTTACATTGCAGATTTGAGGTAAAACTCTCAGCTTATAATAAAGAAAAGAGAGTTTGATCCACACGGTCATTTCAGGAAAGGGACTGTATGAGTGAGATTAACAAAAATCCATTACGCCAATGTTGACCTGATCTAAAAATGAGAACATGGGTGTTAGCATACTTTTTTGGGGGGCATGTGGGCCATTGAGAAAGAAAAGTAGTGCACCATCAAAATTTCAGCCATTAGACAGTACAAAAAACATGGCCTCGACGAGGTAAAAGTGCTTTCTCAACTGGGTGATAAAAAAAAATATTTTGAAATTCTGTGTGTGTGTGTCTCTCTCTCTCTCTCTCTCTCTCTCTCTCTCTCTCTCTCTCTCTCTCTCTCTCTCACACACACACACAAACACACGCGGACATGACCCGCATTCTTTGTACCCTAAAATAAGTCGCCTGAATGAAATGAAGAAGCCATTATTAAACTGTATACCGGAACACTGACAAAAAACAATCCGTCAAGCCTCGACACGTGACCTTTCCTCCCTGCGCGATTATGACGCTGGTTTATGAAGTACGCGGGCATGACTGTTCACGGCGGGAGATTTAGTAAGTGGAGGTAGTTGGATTTTTTCTTTGAGAAGTCAAAAATCTCATATATTCTGTACAATGTGTAAATTTCCCAGTTGCGTGTTTGACATAAATGTCAGTTTGTGCATGCGTTAGTAGTGTGTATGTCTGCTTCCGTATATTTATTGCATGTTTGACTCATATTTATGATCACGTGCATAAATTTGTTTGATACTTGCAATGTGTGTATGTGTCCGTATGTATACATAAGTTCATGTCTGTGTGTATGTATATATATATATATATATATATATATATATATATATATATATATATATATATATGTGTGTGTGTGTGTGTGTATGTGTGTGTGTATCTATGTATATAAGTGTATGTGTGTATATATATACATATTTTACGTGTACTCAGTGACAGAGTTTTTGTATGCTTTTGTTGGCAAGATGCATACATGTGCCCGAATACACATTTTCGGCGTCAATAACCTAGATGTTGTGACGCCAACTTTATTAGCCATAATCACTTAATCATCGTGCCAGAGTACGACAAACATTCACTATAAATATGCATCCTGCTTTTATTCACAGTTCCTAGACAAAAATATTCAAGCCATAAGCGTTCCTTAGCAAACCTGCCTTACAGTCTTTTTATCCCTTAACATGCATTTCCTTATCGAAATTAACCTTACGGTCATCAGAAGAAAGAAAACTTGCAATCTAAGTAATATTCTTTTTAATCTCAAAAAAAAACCATCAGTGATATGTATTAGCCTACTGTGAATCCAGTATAAATAAATTTAACCCATACGAAAGTCTAGATATTTCACCATTTTGGGGGACAACTGCAAGGGCTATAAACTTGACGACGATCCTGGTAGTAATTCGAGTAGTTCCATATGCATCAGCAATCTAACGGGGAATATACTACGGCTCGAAATGGATAATCGAGCTCAACCGAGCCATTTGTGTTTAATTGCTTACAGCTTGAAATTACGGAGACGTCGTATCTCAAACGGCCTCTTTTGTCCTGCGTCAAATGGCCAGGCAATTCGAGGTGAGGCTGGGGGTGGGATGGGGCTCGGAGCCAAAGCATACCTGAAGCACGTACAGTATATATGTACGCGATTATATTCTCTCGCCGGCACATGTATCATTATACAAAATATTCTGTACCACTGGATTTCTTTATTGAATCACTGAAGCATTTTAGATCTAAATTGTATAAAAATATGATAAAATTAATGAAACTCTTACACATACGCGCAGACACAAATAAAGGCGATATATATATATATATATATATATATATATATATATATATATATATATATATATATATATATATACACACACATATACATATATATACACACATGTATGTATATGTATATATATATATATATATACGTGTGTATTGAACTCAAATTGAATCATGGTTAAATGTATGCCTACAATACAGTTATGACTCGGAAACATAAACAAAATTGCTTCTGAGTAATCATAGCGCATAAATTATAGATGCACGTTGCAGGACCAAGTTAGAATTTTAGTCAGTAAATCGTATGGGTCTCCATTGTATTGTCTACTCCGCTGAATTGGACTAATAAGCTATGTCTAACATATGCTGATTAATAATCCCGGCTCTATGGGGGCTTAATCCAATGCTAGGACTTCATCCCTGATTTAATATTAATATAACTTCCCTGTTGGTGTAAGATTAATATTTACCTTTGTGTTAATGGTCTTATATGCCTGATTAACTCTGGTCCGCGTCTATGAAAGGAGTTCACAACTCAATTAACTCAGCATATAGTTATGATTAAATGATATTCAAGTAGAACACCACGGTAACGTCGACAAAGGAGAAAATACGAGGACAATATCATGTCGATTTGTAATAATCCAGTTGTCTTGCAATATGCATTGAGTTTCTGTAAATGTAACCCACCTATAAAATAAAATTATTTTTGTCTCTTTATCGAGATTAGAATAAATCTTAGCTTGTAATTTCTCAGAACAGAATATCTACCGATAGGTTTTAAACGCATGCTCAGAAGACTGTGAAATACCCTTTTAAAATATTCAGACTATGGTACCTGAGGCTGGATAATACTGAAGAGCTTTAACTTCTTATCAGCGCTGTGATGAATTGTCTGAGTAATAGAAGTGTTAGATTATGTTTGTGTGTTTTTTATTATCTTACTCATAGCCTAATATATTAAAGAAGAGATCAGAGAGATTAGTATGTTGAAACTGAGACTGGAAAATGTTAGCTTTGCAAAAAAAAAAAAAATCTCTACTTCTGAAACTTTATAATAAAGAATGGCAGGTAGCGATAGAAACTAATACACCTATACCTAGTAAGGAAGGGGTTGGATTGAAAATTCCTAAAAATTCGGAATGCAAGAGTTCATGTCTTTAGTTAAAGTGAGTATTGGAGACTCATGCAAAAAATGTAGGGGAAGTTAGTGAGCTCTTCGGAGGACTCTGTGTAGATGTTAAAAGTGTTCGGCGTTTTGAAGTCTATCCTGGTTTCAACAGGTAAAAGAAAAACATGTTCATTTCTCTGTTTGTCTTTCTCTTCTGTATTTTTTTTTCTATTCGCTGCCTTTTTTTTATTCTCTGTATTTTTTTTCCTATTCTTTGTCTTTTTTCTTTATTCTCTGTCTCTTTTTTTCTATTTCCTGTCTTTTTTTCCTCTTCTCTGTCTCTGTCTTTCGCTCTTGTTCTCCCCGGGGATGGGACTTTATGGAAGCGTAAGGAATAATGCATCGATTTTAAGTGCGATGAAATTATTAGCATCCTGTCACTGAAACTGATTGCCGCGTTGGTGGAGCAAATGAAAATTCCCATTTTGACCTATTCACAGTATACAAGCTATTAGCGAAGAGCTACGACGATTGTAAACATTTCAATTTTGTTAAAATCCTAACGACGCAAAGTGATCGGACGGTCATCCCGAAACCTTTTGACCTTTTTCCGTATGCAGTGCCATTAACCTGATTGGAAGTGAAAAGCCGTTCTGGAAATAAATCGGTTTCCGCAAAAGTCGAATATAAATTCCGCGGGTTGGAGGGCGTATGTTTTGATAATAAGCTAAACTTTCCTTTTAATAAAATTATACGTAGTTTATTGATAGGAGATTTAGTAATATTAAGGGTATCTGTGGCCGACCCTCCCCTCAAAAAAAAAAAAAGCTACAGCTGAATCAGAACAGGGATGACATAGCTTTTTGGGATTCATGTTACAAAAATATACAGTAATTACAAATCTTGGTACCTCTTACACACTCCACTTTGGTGAGTGAGATACATTCTATGGGCTTGAAAACATGCAATAACAAAATTCACAAAAGACTATTGTGATAAAAGAGGTACTTTAGTTTCAGAATTTTTTAACACATACACACCCACACAGAACATACCATTCCTTTGTCATTTTGTTGACACCGTTGTCACCGAAAGGCGGCGCTAATCAACTATACAACTATCCTTCACTCTTCCGAATGATTGGACTTCCTCTGTGAGATTGCCTTTTAAGTCCGATGAACAGCTGTCCATTCCCGCAGCATCCATTGTCGTGTGACCAAGAAAATCATTTAAAGTTTTAAACCTCTTTCCCTCATTCCTCATGGGGGCCCAGGTATACCATTAGCTTTTCGTTGTCACTCACCTGCATCAGATAGAGGATGTTTAAATGACAACGAAACGTCTGGCACAGGATGTGATGAGGATGTTGCGATAAAAATTACACACGGGAACTATTATTAACAGCCCTAACCACTCTGATGGTCATAGCTGAACTATGTAAGCAACAGCAGAAAAGACTGTTGTCGGTTTAATTCTATACCACATGAATCTCAGACTTTATTTATTTTTATACTTGATTTATGTTGATCTTGGATTGAAGCCAAGGGTGAAATGAGAATTAAAGCAGTAGCTTCACAACCCATCCCCCAGTATCGATTACCCAGAGAAATGCAATGTTTCAGATCAAGTCCACTGAATTTAATTGTGATTCTTTTGACCTATGGGGTAAATTGAGTACCTGGTGGTTAGTTGAGAGTGTAGAATTGTGAACTACATTAAGAAGGTGAATCACGTACATAACAACACCATCCCACAAGGTTTGTTTTGTCATTCATGATGAATAATGGTGGAAAAGTAATTCGGGAGTATTATTTCAGCCAATAACAACAGCCTCTGGAGGACATTCAGGATAATAAATTAGAGAATATATATATTCACCTACACGCTTTTTCTTCTAAAAGTGTTATCCTCAAAATAGATTACCCTTACAATTCTAAAACTATTTTTTAGAAAAAGTGGCTAACCTTTTGAAATCTGTTCTGAACACATTCCAGTTCTTATATCCACCGCCCACCTCAACCCGGCTCCCCCACTAAATACCTAACTCCAGCAAAAAATAAGCATGAAGGAAAAATAGTTATATGAAATGATTTTTAAATTTCTAAATATATTGCGAACAAATCTGGCTTAGCGTTTCTGTTCTGGAAGCAATGAGAGTAGAACCTAAAAATATCTTATTCCTGTAAAATTCACTAAAAAGATTCCTGAACATTTTAGGTGGAAAAATAGCGCAGAAACATTCGCCAGATTTCTTACGTTGTTTTATAAGAACTATTTAAAGAGACTATAAAATTAGCTGAAGTTTACTACATTCCTTGCTGAAAATAGAGTTCCTGTATTCCGTAGCGCTGGTACCTTGTAAATCAAATACTCAATACATATTGAGAAAAATCTCTGAATATCAATCAGATAAGCTCTATAAAAACGTGGAGGAAAACTGCCGCGATAAATCCTATTTTTGAATACTACATTAGGTAACATAAAAGTCATAATTATATGTTGGTTTTTCTTTAAGTTTTTCTTCTCTCCCTTTTTTTCTCTGATTTCCTCACTCCATTCCTGTTTCTTTCCGCTTTTCTTGTACTCTCACAGCATGTTGAATATGCTCTCGCTCTCTCTCTCTCTCTCTCTCTCTCTCTCTCTCTCTCTCTCTCTCTCTCTCTCTCTCTCTCTCTCTCTCCATTTTTGTTTCTTTCTGTTTCTCTTATATTGTCAAAGCATGATGAAAATGTTCTCTCTCTCTCTCTCTCTCTCTCTCTCTCTCTCTCTTTCTCTCTCTTATTTCATCACTCAATTTCTGTTTCTCTCTGTTTCTCTTATATTGTCAAAGCATGCTGAATATGTTCTCTCTCTCTCTCTCTCTCTCTCTCTCTCTCTCTCTCTCTCTCTCTCTCTCTCTCTCTCTCTTATTTCATCCCTCTATTTCTGTTTCTCTCAGCTTCTCTTATAATCCTCACAGCATGTTGAACATGCTCTCTCTCTCTCTCTCTCTCTCTTATTTCATCACTCAATTTCTGTTTCTCTCAGCTTCTCTTATAATCCTCACAGCATGTTGAACGTGTTCTCTCTCTCCCTCTCTCTCTCACTTATTTCCTTACTCCATTTTTGTTTCTCTCTGTTTCTCCTATATTGTCAAAGCATGACGAACATACCTTCTCTCTCTCTCTCTCTCTCTCTCTCTCTCTCTCTCTCTCTCTCTCTCTCTTATTTCATCACTCAACTTCTGTTTCTCTCAGCTTCTCTTATAATCCTCATAGCATGTTGAACATATTCTCTCTCTCTTTCTCTCTCTGTGAGAACCCGAAGGCATTTAATCCCAAACTTTTCCATCGTGGAATTCGTATGAAGCGAAAGAAAGACTACGCTCTCGAGATACATTACAAACCCATTATAATTACTTCCTGGGTGAATGTTTAGTGATTCTAATCAGATCGGCTCTTTGAATGATTAATACTACGACTCTTAACGATATGCTAAAATCATATTTTCTTCATTTCCCTTTCGCTATTTTATATTCTGTTTTCTCTGTCTTCACATTTTTCTAATTTCCCTAGAAACAACTTCAGCCTTTGAAATATATCGATGATTGGTCGTTCTTCATCCCATAGGATTTGGGTGATGAAAATGTGAACAATTTACTTTGTATTGAAAATTAATTAAGCAGAGAAAATTAACTCCTTAAAACAACTATTATTAACAATGTTTCATCACTATTGCCTTTATATATTGCTAAGTCTTACTTCTTGACACAATCATAAACTAACATAATCATTATGTGGACATTGCCTACTTGATCCCCATTCACAAAGGTGAACCTACGTATAATAATACCTTGCCTAGGACAATGCTTCCCATTACAGTATTTTACACCGGGCAAAAGGTGGCAATTATCTTGTCATTGTTGTTAATGAAGACAACAGCACATGATTTTTTTTCTATTCTTTATTGCTTGTCGTATGGAACGCACTCGATGGGAATAGAGTTACCTGTACCATAGGTAACTGATTCTGGAGAAATTAAAGATTTATCTTGGAGTAATAAAAAAATGGAAACCAATATCAAAAGAACTGAGACTGATAAATGAACGGATATGTCTATACTGAACATGTCCATTCTTTAATCCTAAATAATTTTCTTTTTCAATAAAAGAATACAAAACTCTTCTAATACTATGGGTAAAACAAAATCCAACGTTTGATGCTGAAACGTTTTCGTCTCAAATTGTAAAAGTAAAATAAAGTTCCACCTGTTCAGTTCATAAGAATTTTTAACTATTCCCTGATGTGATATTTGAGACGCATTAAACTTCTAAGCATGTCAGATTTTGAAAATGTCAGTAATCCTTTAAAAAAAATACCGGAAAAATAACGCATACTGTACTTTGATATTAGGTAGATTTCTTAAGGAAGAATGTCATAGACTTCAGAAGTATACAAGAAAAAAAATTGCAGACATTTAGAACAACTCAAGTAAAAGTATTTACTTTTGGCAGGTAACAGGTGTTGTTTGAAACTGTTCTTATATCATAGAATTTACTCAAAACGTGGAGGACAGAATATACAGTATACAAAGGAAGTAACTAAACACGATATTTTCTGAAGACCTCTTTCTGTTAAATACAGTCTTTAAGATCAAAGTGGAACTATAAATGGTATCCGCATTAAGCCGCCATCAATGCTATAAATCTCATCATAGGTACACCTTAGTATAACCACTAAAAGGAATAGTAATAAAATACATTTTAATACGTTATGACATTAAGCTCTCTCTTTGTCTTCCTTCCTTTTAGTTTCCATAACACTTTTTTTTTCATTATCCATGCCATAAAGTCACGTTTCTAAATCGGTAATTGAATATATTATGCTTTGATGAACAAATTGAAAATATAAGAAAAAACGGGTCTTGAAACATTGCGGCCTGAATAAGTGTTTTAATTAACAATGTAATCCTTGCATTTTCTCGGAAATTCTTTAGTCAAAGTCCGCTGTCTTATGTCACCTTTGTGGAACGCTCAAAGATCAATATCCTTTCCTATTAGATATTTAGTTCCGTTGAATTGAATTCTCAGCCTCTTATCTGCTTTACTTACAGAAGTTTATCTTTTGTACTGCTACTCTATTCATGCAAGACGATAGACTACAACGCCAAATGTTTACTAATGATTGATTTTAGTTGCAAAGATTTATTTTTAAGAAAAAGAAATTATTCCATACAATCCATTTATGAATTACATGCGCATTCCGTTTTTCCCAAAGGTTACTTATACAACAAATATTTTCAAAATAATTTTTTAAACGAATTCTTCAATATCCAAAATATAATTATTGCAAAATTAATTAACTCTGACGAAGGTGGATCAGGTGTATTGAAACTAATATCGTTAAGCCAGTAATTAAATCGGTTGATTTTTATTATCCAATTTATGCTTCTCATTTGTTTAATTTATTTTGGGGATTTTTTTGTGAGCTCTCTGTTTAACAATATCGATTACCAGTTTATTATAATGCGAAGAACTCTGAGTATTCAACAGCTTCTTATATCACTTCATACATTCATTCGGAAATTTATAGCAATAAATGAAATAAGTTCATATATGCGTTATACCAAATACCTTCTTAAATGGTAGACAATCTTTCAAAACATCTCTCCTGATATATCTTGGTTTCTGGAGCATTCTACCTAACAAAATCGATTGCCAGTATATGTAAATACGAAGATCTTTGCGTATTTCATTAATTTTTTGCATCATTTCATGGATTTTTATTTTTTTATTTTTACATCAGTCAATGAAATGCGTGCATATCCGCATTATTTCCCATACCTGAAAACACAAAATGCATTCTTAAATGGCAGAAAAGGTTTCAGCAACATCTCTTACTGGCGAGCGCCCTCCCCCTCTCCGGGACCAGGAGACAATGTGTCAGTGAGAGGGCCTCTCGCTTACTCTCTCATCGTAATTGGAAGGATACGCCGACAAAATGTACCAGTTTGAAGATTAAGCAGCGAGGAACCGAGCGTTCGTCAGATCCCTGGGGAGAGGGGAGGGGAGGGGTGGGGAGAGAGTCGAGAACGCGTTATGATAATTTCCCTGAATCCTACAACCACGCCCTTGGCATTATTCATAAAGGCATGGCATGGTTATCTCGCTTTCGTTTATTGCCAGGTGTTCAATGGCTCCCCGTTGTCCTCTGGAAATGTAATTTGGACGTTTGTCTTTTTGTTGTTGGGAGACATTCTTTCAGATGGAGAGATTGCTCCTCCGATGGGATGTTTATTAGAAATTTCTTTTCGTTGGAGAGCAAAAATGTAAAAGGACTTATTCAGTCTTCTTCACTTTCTTATTTATGTAACTGTACAGAGTATTTTCTGCGTATTTCTTGGTATTCCCTCCTTTCCCAATTCCCAATTCTCCATTCACATTGTTTTTACCATAAACATTTTGTTATTGTTATCTTCCTTGCCAAGGAGATTATTTATATAGTTTTAAGCAACACGGACGACCAAAAAAAATACCTTGAAAAATTAAAGAAACTAGAATTGAATGTAATAAGGTAGAAAAAAAAATTTAACGCAAAATTTAAAGAGTAGAGGACCTCAAGTAGACTTTCACAGATGCAGTTATATATATATATATATATATATATATATATATATATATATATATATATATATATATATATATATATATATATATGTATGGTTAATTTTTCTTCTACAGAAATGTCACGCTAAAAGAAATGTTAAATACGAGGTATAATCAATACCTTTTGTAACATTCCTTTTTTCTCTGCCAAAAACACCTTTCGGACAGAAAAAATACTAATGACAAGCAATATTCAGTATTTTTATATATATATATATATATTTTCCCTGCAAAAAGAGACGTTTCAGACCCAAAAATGCAAAATAAGAGGTATATTCAATATTTTCTTGAACATTAATATTTCTTCTGCCAAAAAGACGTTTCAAAGTCAAAAAATGCTATGTAAGGGGAATATTCAATATATTTTTTTCATTTTTAAATTCAATCCATCACATGCTTACAAATGTAAATGCTCTCTCTCTCTCTCTCTCTCTCTCTCTCTCTCTCTCTCTCTCTCTCTCTCTCTCTCTCTTTCTCTTATTATTTTCAACTTAACTAGAGTCTTCGTGAAATATGAGGCTATTCCCTCCCTTCAACTCACAGCAGCCACTTAGAAACCGGCCTCTTATCGGAAGACGACGCTTTGGAAAGCGATTCTAAAGACCTCGTGTTAAGTACCTGAATGGCTCCCGGCCAGTTAAGATGGCACTTAAGATCTGCACTTTGGCACCGGTCCACTCTTTATCGACATTTTAACAGTGGTTCTGAGTGACTGTGTTCAGAGAACGTGATATAAAGCTGTTCTCCTTCTTTCCTTCTTTCTTTCCAGCGCCAGAGAGCATCGTGATTCCGTGCGAGGCAGGAAGGATCTCGAAGAATGAAGAAAAGAGCGAAACTGTTGGAAAAAAGTTAAGTATATCTTAGTTTAACCAGACCACTGAGCTGATTAACAGCTCTCCTAGGGCTGGACCGAAGGATTAGACTTATTTTACGTGGCTAAGAACCAACTGGTTACTTAGCAACGGGACCTACAGCTTATCGTGGAATCCGAACCACATTATAGCGAGAAATGAATTTCTATCACCAGAAATAAATTCCTCTTATTCTTCATTAGCCGGCCGGAGACTCGAACTCAGGCCTAGAGAGTGCTAGGCGACAACTCTACCGACTCGCCCAACGGAGAACTCATACTCTTTGGAAGCTTATATTTCAAGCCAATGGCTCCTGAGGGATTGTTCCATATGATAATAATAATAATAATAATAATAATAATAATAATAATAATAATAATAATAATAATAATAATTTTGATAAAACACAATACTAAGGGACTCAATGTGTGTCTATGCTTCTACGAAACATGTCACCAACAAATGTATGCGACTTATCGTGCACGCATCCCAAACAGGTCAAATAAAAGTGAATAAGTTATAAGCGGTCGTAATCAGTCCTTCAAACGATTATCTAGCATTAGTCAAAGATCCGTTCTCCTCGAACGGTAGTCGACTTATTTCCAACCCGTTTGTGATATGTCAGCAACAAGTTTACGACGTATGTTTATGACACGTTTTATTGTAGTGTGGACGATCTCTAAGAGGAATGAGAAGTGTCGAAGGATGTTTGATTAATGCCATACCCAGGTTCTGTAGCAATAACCCTTAGCCAAGGAAGAAAGTAAAAAATAAACGTGTGCGTAGAGAAAATGTATATATATATATATATCTGTATATATATATATATATATATATATATATATATATATATATATATATATATATATATATATATATATATATATATATACATACACACATATATATACAGTATATATGGATGCATATGCGTGTTTGTATCTGCATTTTGTGAATCAGATATCAGTTTTGCAGAGGATAGCCAAGCTGCATCTGTAATACATTGCTGCAAATATTTCGTATGAAAATGTGCCGAAAAATGCATTTTATAAAACTAATAAAATCCAGAGATTTATGATTTGGCGCGGATAAAAAAAAAAAATAATGAACATAACTTAGCTAAGAGTTCGCAAATGCACTTGCTTGCCCATGGCAATAGCAATTCCCAGAAACGAAAAGACACGACCAACGTCCTGATCTAAAAAATACTTTTCCAGGTATAGATATATATATATATATTGATATAGATACCCCAAGAAGCTAAACTTGTATTAGAAGGTCCTGCACCCTTCCGGGAGGCTGAAAAGAAATTCCTAATCTTAGTATTTCCTTCTGAAAACTTCCTGTATCTGATCGAAGGACCCTTCCAAAATGTTGGTGCTGATGCTGGGGAAAAAAGTTTCGCAATTATTTTTATCTCTCTCTCTCTCTCTCTCTCTCTCTCTCTCTCTCTCTCTCTCTCTCTCTCTTCCGGGAGAGGAGGAGAACTTTTTTTGAAAAAAGTAAACGAGGTTCTTTTCATCGCTCGCCATCGTTATCTGTATTAGAAGGTTTCACGATGATTACGTGACTCAGGAGGGCGATAATTTCACTAACAAAACACTGAGAGAGAGAGAGAGAGAGAGAGAGAGAGAGAGAGAGAGAGAGAGAGAGAGAGAGAGAGAGTAGGAAAACGTCTGATTTTTTGTAATGGGAAAGATATAGAGTATTTTATTTCTTTCAAACAAGTCATCCACAAGAACTCCTCATTTTAGAATCGTTACTTATTTAGCAGTTAGTGCCCAAGGTGAACTCGCAGACCTCTTCTGTACAGGTGTATCTGGCTTGAGTCGGTTTTCTTTGTCGCTTTCCTTTTCCCCTTTTGGTCATTCAATTTTCAACTTTTAGTCTAGCAGGTGCTTTTTCTGAACTGTCTTCTTTTAATGTATATCTATATAGCATGTTGAGACAATTGAAGTCGCTAGTCTTATTCCATGTATTTTAATTTGTGTACTTTTCCTTTTACGAAACGCGTCGGCAAATAAATACCACCCATAGATGACCAACTGCCTCCTTGTCACCCTGTCCTGATATCAGCTGTGGCCTGCTTGCGCCAACAACTGTCATATTATATATATATATATATATATATATATATATATATATATATATATATATATATATATATATATATATATATATATATATATATTTAAACCTTTTCCTCACACAGTTCCCTTTCCACTTGAAAACGACATCGGTACTGCGTCATTTCATTTTCTGCTGCTGCGTTTCAGAAATACTTAATTGACAGTTTTGTACTTCCCCGGGAAGAAAGTGATTGTCATTTCTGGATGATTAATTGCCAGATTCACGGGAATATTAATAGAGAAATGCCATGTTGCCTTCCGGAATAAATTCATCTCGTTCTTCCCTTGACGAACGGCATTTATCAACGCCACTGCACGAAGTGAATGTAACATATCATACGAGTAGGATCATTCTTATTCTTTGTTTGTTTTTCCTGTGTTTATTTGTTTGAAAGTAAATATTACGCAATCCAAATTCTCTACCTCTATTCATAATATCATTGTATTGTATATAAAGATATTGCGATTTTGGTTATTTAAAAAATAGAGATAAAGTGGGTAACACTATAAACAATTAAGAAGAAAGAAACCGGAATTAATATACTGTACAGACAAAGCACATCTTTTTGTATGTAAAATTGTATTCCTCATAACCAAACATATATGCCTTGACAATGGTTCTGTATCACTATATAAAATGGACCTAAGGATGTCAATATTCTCATGCAAAGATCTTTTCATTAAAAACGGGACCAATCTAGTGTGAATATGGCGCTGATTGCCGTGGCTTCTTATTCTGAAGACTTCTCCCTTAGATGAATATTAATGCATACTTTACGTATTTCTCTTACTCACTCTGTGAAAGTCACGAAAGAGTATTTCATTTTAAGTCAGTATATATCAATTGCCACTGGTCGAAACTCAAAGAATTTACTGACAAATAGATTGAAAACAAAAATTCTGTTAATGTCATCTCTCCGAATCTGCTCTCACTTCACATCTTATTGAACTGACTTTGTCATCAGAACTATCCTGCATTAATATAAATCAGAACTATAGAGTCACGCATACAAAAAGATGAATGAATAAAAAATTATCCTTTGTTGTCTGAGCGAAGAGAGAGAGAGAGAGAGAGAGAGAGAGAGAGAGAGAGAGAGAGAGAGAGAGAGAGAGAGAGAGAGAGAGACTGTGTGTAAACTCAGATGCGAAGGGTGTTACAGAGGGTGGACGGTTATCCTGAATACATTGGGAGAGTAGTAATGTGTCAAATACGGATAAAATACTTTCGACTGGAAAATGACAGTTCATATATTGGAGGATTTCTAGGTATCTCTGAGGCACAGGTTACTGGAAAAGGATTTGTGGATATGTTAGAGTTTATTGATCATTCCGAATTCTACAGATAATGAAATTCTAAAATTTTATTTTTACCCCTTCATTATTAAAATTTTTTTTTCATTTATATTACCTGTTTTGGAATGGATCGTTTGTTGATCTTAACTGTATTTTTAAATGAAAGAATACTTTCTAGGAAGATTCCTGTAACAGTTTAAGAAGAGCTGAAGATAACAATTATTACTGAATAAGGAGATCTCAGAAGCAATTGAGTAGTAATATTCCCGCAGTGTAAAAGATTTATGTTCTCTCTCTCTCTCTCTCTCTCTCTCTCTCTCTCTCTCTCTCTCTCTCTCTCTCTCTCTCTCATACTTACGCGCACCAACACGCACAAACTGCATCCGTGGAATTATGCGACAGCATGCTCACAGAATGAAGAAGAGAATAGACTGATCAATTAATGCTAATTCGTCATATTATGTTCTAAGGTAATCAAATATCTATTTCTGGATGGATGTTGCGCTTCTTCATTATATTTTCTAGGAACAGAAAGTATTTGAAGATTCTCTCTCTCTCTCTCTCTCTCTCTCTCTCTCTCTCTCTCTCTTATGAAAATTCATGAAGTCTTACGTAGCAATGTAATAATAGAAAATAAACACACAATAATGGCGATAAATTAAAAAGTCAAAGTTTTTATCGTGTTAATGATAGCTCTGGTAATCTAAGTTTGAGCTATTGGACCCATTAGACGCTAGATCAGCATGCTATACACACACTCAGCCACAGTGGGTACCAAAGCAGAGAAATAAATATATCATTATAATGTACTTGAAATCACAGCTGTTTTGCTGTACTTAGATCCATAGTCTTACACTCACCCAGCCTACCAGCAATGAGTAAATGTATGATTTTCCTTCCTAAAGTATCTAAGTCTTACAAGAATGAACTATAAATTAGTAAATGGGGTATGGGGCACTTTCTGCCCTAAGGACTTTAATTGCCAGCCAGTAAAGCGTCAGGACAGCACTAGAACAATATATTCATATTTCTCTGTAACGAAAGAGTTCATTGCGATTTACAAAAAAAAAAAAAAAAAAAAAAAGTAAAAAATGCGCGAAGTTTCTTTCGGCGCAATCTAATTTTCCGTACAGCCGCTACAGTGTATAAGCAATGCCA
The DNA here is from genome assembly GCF_040412425.1 of Macrobrachium rosenbergii. Taxonomy (NCBI): domain Eukaryota; kingdom Metazoa; phylum Arthropoda; class Malacostraca; order Decapoda; family Palaemonidae; genus Macrobrachium; species Macrobrachium rosenbergii. The sequence continues at coordinate 17,413,611 of NC_089780.1, forward strand.
CCGAAAATAGATCTATCTTTCGGTGACCTCGGTATAATGCTGTATGAGTCGCAGCCCGTGAAACTTTAACCACCACGGCCCGGTGGTGACCTATTCTATATCGTTGCCAGAAACACGATTATGGCTAACTTTAACCTTACATAAAATAAAAACTACAGAGGCTAGAGGGCTGCAATTTGGTATGTTTATGACTGGTGGGTGGAAGAATAACATACCAATTTGCAGCCCTCTAGCCTCAGTAGTTTTTAATATCCGAGGGCGGACAGAAAAAAGCGCTGACAGAACAAACTGCGGACGGACAGACAAAGCCGGCACAATAGTTTTCTTTTCAGAAAACTAAAAAGTTAGAAAGGGGGATGAGGACTTTATTACATTTCCTCTCTCGTAGGTCCTTCATTTGCAATGCACATGAGCGGGATGATGCTTGTGATGGGGGCAGGACTGGAATGTGCTTGAGGGGAAACGAGAAATTTAAATAAAGTGAATCAAAGTTGGAAAAAATGATTTAAAGATATCGGATGACATCTGTTCTCTGCCTATCTCTATAATGTGAATCTGTAATTTTTAAAGATTAACTGTAGTGATTTTTTTTAACAGACTAGATCTATCCAACGATTATAGCTATCATGAGCAATATATTTTGATTTAAAACATTTCCGTTATAACTCAAACAACCCATGAAACATTAAAAAATTACGAAATAAAATCATATAAGCAATTTTTGTCTGATCATATCTTTGCATTAATCCCTGAAATCTAGAAGTAAGACCTTATTTCAAAGGTCAGAGAACACTATAGTTGTTCAAAGCAAATTTAGTAAGTTTCATATAAATATCAACTGCTTTAGCTCTTGCAGATTAATTTTTCCTTCTGCGTTTTCGTAGCAATAAGGTATTCCTACTTAGAATGTTAAGCCAACTAAACTGTATATGAAAGATTTGTCAATTAAAACAAAGTTTACGAAGAATATTAGGAGTGAAAGGGCAGTATAGAATTCAGCATCATACCACAAGTATTACAAACTTATTAATATGCATTCATTGTGGAATTTTGTCTCTTTTACTATATCATAATATTTCCCCATTTCCTTTTCTCAATTTAGAAAATGAAACACCATCCATCGTTTTACTTCAATAGTGTCTAAAATATCAAAACCTCCCTTATCTCTCTTGCATATATAAACCACAAACTCAGATGAATGGAAACAATAATATGGCTGTTCATTTGACCCAAAAATGTCCATATGAACGAGAAATGAAACAAAAGAAAGTAAATAATAAAAATATATGCACTCTAGGTCCGGACTTTTTTTTATTTTTTTTTTTTGTGACCCTTCGTCTGAAATGCATATGAGAGAAGGGGAGGCAGGAATAGTTTGTTGACGTGAATGAGAGACTGAAACAAAAGAGATTAAAAAAAGGGGTCTCTCCCAAACATGAAAACAGATTATTAAAATTTTACACGTTTGCTTTTTTCTTTAAAGTCACTCAAATTGTCTTCACAATACGACTTTAATAAAAGTCCATTAGGTTCCATGTCCTCCCTTGAATGACTTCATATTAATATACACACATACATACATACATACATACATACATACATACATACATACATACATACATACATACATACATACATATCAGTTCCCACATTAAATTTTCCTTCATTTTACATTAAAAATCCTTATTGCTTACAAGTACTGAATTAAAGTAAAAAAATATATACATTTAATTCAGATAATGTCCCAGGAATCCTTTGCAATAGATTATTTCAGATCTAATGACGAGAAAAAGAGAAACTTTCTGCGCCCTTACGATCATCAGTTAACCCTTCCTTTCACATTCCCTCTTCTCCCTCCTTTACCTCTTCCTGCTCTCCATTGGCCAAAGTAATAAAAATATCCTTCGTCGTTAACCGTCGGGAACTTCGAAGGACTATGCAACAGGACTAAGTCTCTCTAGGCAGTCGCCAAAAGACATAAAGCCTAATGAGAAGACCTCGAGATCCGAATTAGCTAATTGTCTTGAGGCTTATTTCGTGGATAGTCGACCTCTTGCCAAGATTAAGGTGGGTTTGGATGGGCGGTGAAAAACTGATCCTCTCTCTCTCTTCTGGTTTAAGAAATGCGTAGGACAAAAGGATATGGACACACACACACACACACATATATATATACAAATATATATATATATATATATATATATATATATATATATATATATATATATATATATATATATATATATATGTATATATATATATATATATACAAACATATATATATATATATATATATATATATATATATATATATATATATATATATATATATATATATATATATATATACAAACATATATATATATATATATATATATATATATATATATATATATATATATATATATATACATACATACATATATACATACATATATGATAATTTTGTCATTGGATTGATCGTGACAACTTTGGATTCAGTGTCCCAAATGCCCATTTCGGCTTGGGAACAACCTACTCCCAAAGGGAATTACATACGTGATGATATCTACATTTATCCCGTCCAGGATTCGTACCTTTGCTTTTCGGCTCTGATACCGAGGAAGGCAAGTTGACTTATTAACTAAGCTGTCAGGAGAGATACAAGTTGATTTTAACTGCTCTGCCCAGATTTCTGTCGATGACAGGTTCTGTACTCACAATCGAAGTAAATCTAACTCCAACATGATACCTAACTGGGGAGTTTATCATACCTGACTTGTTTATAAGTGTTGAGTCCCTGACTCATACGTGTGTTTTTACACTCTCAAATATTAGGCCATAAATACCCTTTATTGTCAATCACTTTACGTTGCGAGTAAGTTACACCGAAGGGAAATATTTGTGAAGACGGAATCTTTCTCGGCCATGTTTCTAACCAATTCCTTTTGGGTTTCATAAGAATTAGGCAGTTGAATTCGCAACTACGTTATCAAGAAATATAAGAAGTTATCTCAAGAGAGAGAGAGAGAGAGAGAGAGAGAGAGAGAGAGAGAGAGAGAGAGAGAGAGAGTTTTTTAAAAAGGTAAAACAATAAATGGTAAAAAAATGTGTAATATCAAAACTTACAATTTATGGTGCCAGTGAGACACACACACACACAGAGAGAGAGAGAGAGAGAGAGAGAGAGAGAGAGAGAGAGAGAGAGAGAGAGAGAGAGAGAGAGAGAGAGAGAGAAATTTTGTAAAAAGGAAAAACAAAAGATGGCGACTAAAATATTATAACATCATGGTTTCATGTTACCTGTAGAAGCACTGCGAGAGAATCACACACACACACACACACACACACAGCAAGAGAGAGAGAGAGAGAGAGAGACAGAGAGAGAGAGAGAGAGAGAGAGGTGGGAGGGGGGGAGTAAGAAGTATACTGGTGACTTCACACTGAAATTTTGAATGCAAACTTTTTTAGTCTCCCTTGAGCTGGAAGTAAGATGCCCCTCAGGCACGGGCGCGTCATCTCCTATTTTTAGTTTCCTTTCAAGAAGACTAACCTACCTACACGAGCGTTCTGCTATAATAATAATAATAATAATAATAATAATAATAATAATAATAATAATAATAATAATAATAATAATAATCAATTTTTAATTTCAAGTCAGTGGCGCCTTTGGGCTTGTTCCATATAAATAGTGTTCATCCTCTGAATAATAATAATAATAATAATAATAATAATAATAATAATAATAATAATAATAATAATGGTGAAGATATCCACAGTGGCGTAAGCGAATATATATATTAGAAATATATGTTTTCCCTCAAATCACTTAGTGACTCGTGCTATTGTGAGGTTCTTATAATAATAATAATAATAATAATAATAATAATAATAATAATAATAATAATAATAATAATAGCATGAGTCTTGAAATGGAGAAACAAACCCACAGTTATGAATGTGTGCATATATTTACAAATAATTGTCTACAAAGAGCTTTCGGAAATTTGTTCGATTCTCTTTTTAGTTTTCTGTAAAAGAAAACTGTTGTGCCGGCTTTGTCTGTCCGTCCGCACTTTATTCTGTCCGCACTTTTCTGTCCGCACTTTTTCTGTTCGCCCTCAGATCTTAAAAACTACTAAGACTAGAGGGCTACAAATTTGTACGTTGATCATCCACCCTCCAATCACCAAACATATCAAATTGCAGCCCTCTAGACTCAGTACTTTTTATTTTATTCAAGGTTAAAGTTAGCCATAATCGTGCGTCTGACAACGATATAAGAAAGGCCACCACTGGGCCATGGTTAAAGTTTCATGGGCCGCGGCTCATACAGCATTATACCGAGATCACCGAAAGATAAATCTATTTTCGGTGGCCTTGATGATACGCTGTAGTGGCTGTACAGAAAACTCGACTGCGCCGAAGAAACTCCGGCGCAATTTTTTACTTGTTCAATCTAGAGATTGAAAAGGAGAATCGGAGAGATTCCTGAAAGCTCTCTGTAGAGATTTATTTCTAAATTATGTGCCCATACATAAGTGTGGATTTGTTTCTCTAATAATAATAATAATAATAATAATAATAATAATAATAATAATAATAATAATAATAATAATAATTTATGAATGTTTTATGGATGCGTGAATTGTATCGCAAACATTCAATGAAAATCCTAAATATATGTTTAAGATTACAAACTGTTTTTTGTAATAATACAAGTCAAAAGAATTAAAATTGGTATTGAAAGAATTCGACTGTTTACACAACGGTGCTCTCCACCCAAAATGCAGTTTGTCATCATAAACACGATTGTGAATTTTCCTGATTGTTTCTGGTCACAGTATATTATGACACACCATAAATTGCTAGCATTAATGAAAAATAATAACATTTCTCATAATCAGCATAGTGCGTAAGAATGCTATATTTCCTTTTTTCTAGTCTGTACGCTTCTTATAATAATAATAATAATAATAATAATAATAATAATAATAATAATAATAAAGTGTACTCAGATTATGGATTACAACGACTCGTTATAAACTAGTACATCCTCGTTATACACCATCACGTCCTTTTTACGCACTATTCAGCGTTCGTTAAAATTTACACTACGGATTTCATAATGACGCAGATATATTTAGGTCACCGATTCAAGGCTAAACTGGTTCAGTAATTCTGCGTCAAGAGTATTTTTTTCCCTCTTAAAGGTTTATGTATGTATAAAGAAGTGGAGTTCTTAACAAGTTAGAGAGAATTTAAGGAATATAATGAATAAATCACTGTCCTTCAATAACATCAGTAGACAGGATATCTAAACATTTATCATTACTGTCACCACAAACCTTCGTATCTTCGTCATCGTTGTTTACGTTTCCTCAGAACAAAAAGCGCGTATTACCCGGGACATCATTACCTGAATCTGATTAGCGTACACACAATTATGCTAATGCAGGGAAATATTCTCGTCGCATCCAAACATGCTAAATTATAATGGATTCCCGGATAGACTTCACGCCGTAATACACACACACACGAATTTCAATTTCATCTTCATATTGTTGGGAACCATAAGAGCATTAAGATTTCCATAATGCGGTGCACTCATTTCACTAAATCTGATGGAGAAACAAATTGTATAATATGCTATTCGTTCGTCGAGCAAGATTCCGGGTTCCTTTTCTCTCCCTATTTCTCTGTCTACATATACACACACACACACACACTATATATATATATATATATATATATATATATATATATATATATATATATATATATATATATATATATATATATATATATATATATACTCTGTATTTATAAACTTTCGTTAATGTAAGTCAAGTCGTTCTTTCATCTGTATTTACAGACAGCATGAAATTAATGAGATGTATCAAATGTATATTCTTGCCTTGGGCCAATGCAAGGAAGGACCTGCATTAAAATGCAGTGTTCGAAATTAAGAACTTTGCATATTAAGTCTTTTAAGTTTGGAGGCCAAATCGCCACTAAGAAAAGAATGAACCTATTCTTTATGGTGAAAGGTAATGAGTTTATTATTTCTCTTCGGGTGGGAAAAATTAGAAATAAATATTTCTAGGCATCCTCATTAAGAGCAAGTCCTTAGGATGTCAGGGAACCGGTTTCTGGTGATTGGTGGCACTTTCGAAACGAAACAGTCAAATTTCGACCTATTTCAGGTTATTTACTCACTTTATGATGGACAAGGAAAAACCGACGTACTCAAAGGTTTGACCGGACTGTATATTATTTATATGCATCATGTGTCCAGCATTCGCTCAGAGAAAGTATACGATTTTTCATTTCCTTTTCTGTTTTATTTTGACGTTTTGAGTGTTACTTCACATGTTAATCTTTTGCTGACAGTGGCAACGGAAAAGTGGTGCAAGCAGCTTGCAAAAGTAGGTGTCAGAGGTAATGGGTCCTTAAGGAGATAACTGATGATTCTTTAAAGTTTTTTTTTTCAGGGAAAAGGCCCCAGGTACCTCCACCAGCTTACGAGAAACTGATGTGGTTAAGTTCATGCAAACTAACCAAGCTGAATGTGTGCGTGTTTTTGTTGTGAGTATCTCTAAATATATATTTTAGAGTGATGTGTTCTTCTGTATATTTATAAGCGGCAGTAAGTAAGCAAATAGGTGTAGGTTACTCTGTAATAACCACTCTTACGTATATCAACAGTAGTATCTTTTGTAGCCCAGAAGAAAAAGTCAATATAAAAACAATAGTAATTATCTAAAATGTTTCCAGCATTACTATGCAGTTATTTAATTACTCACATGATTCACGTAGAAAAATGAGCTCGGTCATAAAATCACTGAACGCCAGTAATCTATCCTCAGTTTTTTTTTTATAGTTCATTTTCTATTAGAATTTCCTTTAAGCCATCGTGTCCGAACACACAAGAGTAAAATAATAGTTTTTTTTTTAATTTTTTTTATATATTTTTTTTTGTAGCCGTCCCATCGTCTTCTGCCAACTAATCCCAACACGCGAGGCATCATCCCGGGAAATATGCCGTTTATGAAATTATTTCATCATGATCGATTTAATCGCTTTGCGTGACCGTCTGCTGTTTTGTTTTGGGATTATCTTCTTCTTTCTGAGTCTTCAACGTGTTCTTTGGAGAATTTATATCTCCTTTTGAGGTGTTTGTGTGTGTGTGTGTGTGTGTGTGTGTGTGTGTGCATATCAATCGTTTTACCAAACGGAGGAAGATGACAGGGCAGACTATTTTTTAAAATGCCCATGTAGAAAAGATATGTCTGAAACCTCGGCGATTAATGAGTGATATTCGATTTCACTCCAAAATTTCGAACAAGCTTCAAAGTTCGTATTTTTTTATGTCGTCAAAAAAAGAATTAATTCTCTGTAATCTATTGCATTTTACAAAATGAGCTTGGAATTTAAAGGAGATGAATTACCTATCGTTCAGATTCTCTGCATAAAGACCTCTGTCAGGTTATGATAAAAGTTTTTTAGTTTTTTTTAAATCGAATATTTTACCATAACACAATTTAATTTCTCCCGTTCTTCCTCTGCCTCTCTACCTCTGTCCGTTTGTCTGTCTATCTTTCTCTCTGTCTTTTGTCTGTTTCTATCACTGCTGTGTTAGATATTGTCAGAGAACCTAAGGTGAAGCATAAATCGTACAGCGGGTAAAGCCTTGTCCCTTTTGAAGTGTTCAGTCTTTGAATATGCGTTTCCAGCATGCTGAGTTCCCGAGGAAGACTCAGAATGTGAATGCCGTTAAAAACATGAAAGAGGATCTCAAGATTTACTGACAACACTGGAAACATATACTATTCAAACAGATTTCATATCCAGCAGAAATCATGTTGCTTTGAGAACCTTATTTAAAAGTCGGTTTCAATTAAATTCTGGTGATCAAATATGCACAATATAAAAGCAGTAAGGATATTTTTCTGTGTTCATTGCTACTTAAAATCTGCACAAACAATCTGAAAGGTTATGAGTATATATTATCTAGGCACTGGAATATAAGAAAAATAAATGACCTGCTAACATATCGGTAACAAATCAACAAACATCAAACGTACGTGGAAAACTCATTTTATATATAATCTGCAATTCATATACTCTCCAAAACATTGTCGCAAACTGTCCAGGTGATTAACCTGAATATCAAATGAAAGTTATTTTGTTCATCTATGAATATAGAAAAACTATTTATTTGTTCGTTGCCCCTGAAGTCTGCGTACCAAAACAAACAGGGTTCATCTTCATGAACATCATAATTAAGATGACAAGCCATCTGTATCAAACATATAAACAAAAAATACGGATAAAATTATACCATAAATCTATAAATATATCACTCGATAGTTTATCTCTGGAATATTTATTAAATATTCCTAGTTTAAGAGAAGGTGTAATCTACAAAGTAAAAGAAAAAAAAATTCTCGTCTTTAAACATTTTCAAGATTTTTTTTTTTTTTTTTTTTTAGTAGAAATCCTGATCGTTGTCAGAACTGTAAACACTGGAAGTCAGTCTTGAGAAGGGTGGAAAGGGCTTTCCTCTGCCGGTTCCGCCTCTGTCGCAACTTCACAGGATGATTTGATTGTTCTGCTCTTATGTTACTGTCTTCATCTAAAAGTTTTGATGGATTTTATCACTTTTTTTTTCTGGGAGGGTTGGGGGAAGAGTGATTAGAAGAGCCCCGAAGGAAAGGACGGCAAAAAAGAAAGGAGTAAGACACACGCAATTCACAGATATCAAACAGGATTAGGGGAAGGGTTGTGGACTGTAGACGGGACGCAATCTACGGTGTTAAGAAGACAGTTTAATGCAGTATCAATAAAATATAATCGCGCGCACAAGATAACACACAAACACACACACACACACACACACACACACACACACACACATATATATATATATATATATATATATATATATATATATATATTTGTGTGTGTGTGGAAACTTAAGCTACGGTGTCAATAGGCAATTTAATACATTATCAATCAAAAACAAGCGCACGCGCACACAAACACACACACATATATATGTATATATATATATGTGTGTGTGTATGTGATCTACCACGCACACGGCAATACTTCAGAAATGTCCACATGACTTTTCTCCCAAGGAAAAGGATAACACGTGCCACCTTTAGACGTATATTGGATGTTGGGAAGTATGACGAAAATAATAAAAGAATTTTAAGTTACTGTCCTAATACAAAGATTACGTTATCTTCATTTTCCCGCAGGCAAACCTGCTACAATTTTCAATATAATCGAATGACGCAACTTACAACAAACAATAACGTTTGAATGAAAATATAAATAACAGAAATAAAAAAAGTCCAAATCCCACAGACCCTTCAGGTACCTCACGTGAAAATATTGCAGCACAAGCCTGAATTTAGGGAAAATAAAAGCCCCTGAAATAAAACTAAATCACATGAATAATTCTGGACACCGGCGGCACCATTCGTCCTCAGTGTCGAATACATTAAACATGAGTCTGTAGCGTCCGCCAGTCAAACTATTTTCCTCTGAAAGGAGACCAATGAATTTGTTCTTCTTTGTTATGCTCGTATTTTAGGAACATTCTGTTTTGATACTGTGTCCAGTAAAACTGTCAACATTACCATTTGAATTTACTTCAATAGGATATAGCTTCAAACTGTTCTGTCATACTTTGTCCAACAAAACTGTCAACATTACCATCTGAATTTACTTTGATAGGATATAACTTCAAATTGTTCTGTCATACTTTGTCCAACAAAACTGTCAACATTACCATCTGAATTTACTTTAATAGGATATAACTTCAAATTGTTCTGTCATAATTTGTCCAACAAAACTGTCAACATTACCATCTGAATTTACTTTAATAGGATATAGCTTCAAAATGTTCTGTGATACTACGTCCAGTCAAGGTATGATCATAAAGTTTGATGTTTCCATAATAGTCCATAGCTTCAAATTGTTCTAGACTACATTACTACCTCTCCACTAAATGCAAATTGATATGGATCACTTGCCTTTCAGAGTACATACATTCTCTCTCTCTCTCTCTCTCTCTCTCTCTCTCTCTCTCTCTCTCTCTCTCTCTCTCTCTTCTGGTTTCTTTTAAGTTGCCCTGTATAAGTTGATCAAAAACAGAATTGTGGGAAAATAAGGAAAGGTTTTCAAAGTACCTTATTAAAAGTATGAGTAACTTGCAATAAAAATCCTGGTTTTCATATTATAGATACCGGTAAACCTATATTATGAGTTAGTCTTTGGTGAAACAATACTAACCAGAAATGTTGATAAGTTTTAATTTGACCTGGGCAGATTAACTCCGTTAACCTGTTTTATATTTCTCACATTTGACGTTCCCTTTCATCAAATATTATTTGTTGAATATGAAGACAGTTCAGTTTCATATGCTATCAGTACAAACAAGATGCTTTAGGCTGATAAAAATAATAACATTCTGCTTTATTTACATTTTCTGCTATGCCTTAAAATCTAATTCAGGTTGTCTCGCCATTAACGCCTTTTTTACACCTTTTCATATATATGTGTGTGTGTGTGTGTATGTGTGGTGTGTGTATACATATATATATATGCATATGCATACAAACATATACATATGTATATATATATATATATATATATATATATATATAGATAGATAGATAGATAGATAGATAGATAGATAATAGATTAGATATATATATAAGTGTAAAATTTCCTCAGCACACTTCGATACACAGATTCATCAATAATTACTAGACGGTCGCAGCGTTCCTTCACGCATCTTTCTCGCAGTAACCTAAATAAAACATCAAGGAGACTGTTACTCAAATTTACGTAAAGTGAATGAGTGCCATCTCTTAATGGGCGATGTGAGACAACGATTCAGGCCGACGCATTTCGTATTCTGACGCTCCAGGATACGAACGCCAAAGACTGACACTCTAAGCGTACTCAAAAGGCAATATAAAGGAAGATTACTGAATTTCGATTTTAAGCTGGATTAACACATAGTCCGGTATCAAATATTGTGTTTAATGCTTCGGTAACATTAGAAAAAAAAAAGTATGCCTTAGTTTAACCAGACCACTGAGCTGATTAACAGCGCTCCTAGGGCTGGCCCGAAGGATTAGACTTATTTTACGTGGCTAAGAACCAATTGGTTACCTAGCAACGGGGCCTACAGCTTATGGTGGAATCCGAACCACATCATACCGAGAAATGAATTTCTATCACCAGAAATAAATTCCTCTAATTCTTCATTGGCCGGCCGGAGACTTGAACTCGGGCCTAGGAGAGTGCTTCCGAGAACTCTACCGACTCGTCCAACGGGTAACATTAGAGAAGATGCAAGTTTGTTTCCAAGAGAATTTGGTTACGTAATGTATGAAGTTTTCAAGACCAACTTCCGGCAGAATATGAGGCAAAAATTAGTAACTTAGTGAAATCTTAATTGCTGCATTTGAAAAAAAAATATTGTAGCAATTCGCCACTCACTTATTACCCTGTCTATCCCCTCTCGGTAATGATTGTTTCCAATTCCTTAGTTAGGTTTTACCTTCCTCTGTCGCATAAGGTCACCTTTATCGATTACAACAGTCTTTTTTTTATTCTAGAAGCTTTTGACTTCCATCGTTTCCAAAGGTATTCATATTAATCATTTCTGAACGACCGTCTGATATGGGGAGTCCCAAGAAGTAATTAACTTTATATATGATTTAAGTCACATACAAGATTGGTAATTTTCCCCTGTTCATGTTTCTTTAATATTGCTTTGTCGGAAGCTAACGTCATATAATTATCCCTCTTTTGCTTTCTTCCAAAAAACGCAATGTCCCTCCTCAGTATGGAAACCTCCAGCAAACCTTGTGGAATGAAGCTACCTGGTGAATACGTGTATGCCTTTGTTACCTGTACCGAGCTATTGTACAGTACCTAGGCATCATCTTCCACAGAGCCTGTCAGAAGTAATCGACTATTTGATCAGCCTACAGCCTTATACCTCTAAGATAGGGAGTTGCTATGGCATTTTTTTTATTGGAATACATCTTTTTCATGCCAAATGCATTTACCATTTGAAATATTTGAAGGTCCAAAAACCCACGTGTGGTTAGACACACTCTCATCTGGCTTACTTTTCATCCTTAAATCTTACTGCTAACTCCTTTTCATGATAGACTGTAGGTTTGGCAACATTATAAGGTCAAATCATTATACTTTCTTGCAGTAGTTTTGATTAATCAATCGATATAAAAAAAAAAATTCCTTCGTTGGCAAACCCCATCACCCATCTCCTTCATCTTTCCCTTGTTCCCACCCTCTTTTGAGGAGAGCCGAAGGCGATGTGTCAAAGAGGCCAACAAACTCTCCGCCCTCTCTTATCTAAATTGGATGGGTTTACCGGCACGACGTACCAATTGGAAGCCTAAGCCGCGAGAAACCCAGCAGCGTCAGAACCTCGGAAAGTGACGGCGCGTTATGATAATTCCGAAGATCCGAAACTCGCGCTTGTGAGTATAATGGCGGTTGGGGGCAGCGGGCTGTTATCTCACCGGCGAGTATTACCCGAGGTTCAGTGGCGGCGCCCACCTCCTGCCATTGGCTAATGCAATATCAACGTTTATGCCTCTCTCCCCCTAATGCCGGAAAATAGCAAGTATCGCTGTTTCGATAAGCTGTTTATAGGAGTTTCCAAGTTGCTGGGATATACGGATCTTTCCGGCAGGCCGCAAGAGTGTAGTAGGCTTTAGTTCTTTTCCTTTTTTCCCAAAGGAGAAAGAAGGGATAAAACTTGCCGCCTCTAAAGGGAATGCTGCGTTTGCAATATTGCTGTCTGCGATACAAGTTTATTGGAGAGGAGGCAAATGTCAAGAAAATAAGAGAATATCTTCATTGTATATTGTATTTCAAATATAAAGAAAATAAGAGAATATATTCCTTGTATATTGTATTTCATTTACACTTTATTAAATAGGGAGAAAAAAATATCAAACATGTTTACTGATCAGCGAGGAACTTGAGCTCAGATTAAGAAGTATGCCACAAATTGCCTAGATTTGTAACTTCCAAAAACTGGCTTATATCAGACTATTAAAATGAGAAATGAATAGTATGTTGTTAAAGTGGTTTACCGAGATGGGGAAGTGATGAGCAATTAATATAGGCCCAGATAGTGGGCTAAAGGCAGTGGGTGATTTAGGAAGGTATACAGGAGGAAATGTTAAGATTAGCTTAGAAATAATAGAAGAACTGAAATACTGAAAAGGTGAGAATCGGAAGGGGCAGAATCTGCAAATGATGCACAGAAAAGAAAGATGGTCAGAAGAACAAAAAAAAAAAAAAAAAAAAAAAAAAGGGGGGGGGGGGCCGAGTAAGACGACGTCTAAGATTTGTGAAAAAGGTGAAATTCTAGTAAGTTCAGAGCGGAAGATAACAGGGAGGGTGAATGATAAGATGTGATGAAAACCTTCATGTGAAGGAAAAACTAGAACGTGCTCTAGAGGTCACTTCGAATGACACAAAGCTTGTGTTTAATTACATAAGTCTGTTTATACTTTGTAAGTTCTCTTAGTGATTAGTAACTAGAAAGGAAAATGGCAGTCACAAGAGGTTTGCTTGCTGCTGTAATACTGACTTTTAGAGGAATGTTCTTATTGCTGTGAAATGACGTTTTCTTTTGTGCTTCACTTACTCAGTTTTGCCATTCAGATCAGTTATCAGAAATCCTAAACATATATGCTGCTAGCCTCCACTCTAACTAGAGTTGCAATATTAGATACCGTACAGTATTTCAGAATTCTTTATTTTTGTATATTGTTGTATATTTCGCACTTTCTATGTCATTTCTTTATTATAAGTTCTTTATTAACTGCGTTAGAGCGACCTCATGTGAAGCAAGGTTTGGTATTATATAAGTGGTTGGTGCTTATAAATAGTGATAAAGAAAGAGAATTGTCTATGAATTTTAATGATTTCATCACTAGTCCAGAGGCGTTTTCTATTTTCAAAATGTCTTCATTGAAGTCGTCATGAAGATTACTTGTGCACTCTCGATTGAAGGCTTTTCATTGCTTGGATGATAACGAACATCCTTATTAAAGACACAATGGGCGAACTATTAAAGACACAATGGGCGAACTACCTTTTATCTGTATCTTATTGAACGATCAAAATTTCCCGGAAGAGAATTCAGTTAGCATACAGATCACTCTTAAATCTTCGCCTTCAGTATCATGTCTCTGAAAGAAATCCGATACCTTCCTGGAAGCTCCTCCAGTTTCTCTTTTTTTTATATATATATCCAGGTCGTTACTTCCAGCCGTCTCACTCCCTCCTTATCTCACCCTTCACCCACCCCTCCATCCCCAAGCCATATCATTCCTCCCGCCCCCACCTCCCCCCCTCTATCGCTGGATATCTCGGCAAAACGTCTGGTAGCTGGGCTGTGTCCTTCAGGTCAGGTTCTGCAAAAAACGAATATTTCGAAAGTTGGCGCCATCTGGTGTCCAGTTGGCTGGAGCAGATAACATTTAATGAAATCCGGGCGCGTCAAAATAGCATTTTTTTTCTTTTTTAATTCTTTACTCGGTATTTCCCCTCCTTCACTGATTTTGCTTTTTTCTCTTCATTATTATTATATTACTATTATCCAGCCTTTCTCTAATACTCCTTTGATTTTGCCTGTGGTATCTAAAGGTATTTTCTTTTGCATTTCAATGCTTAGAAATATTATTTTCTTACATTTTATCATAATGGTAAACCTGTAATTATAAAGGTGTTAATTTTCGGACCGTCATAGAATTCTCATCGAATAGAGTACAGAAACAAAAAAAAAAAAGAATCAAATATTCGAAATTATGAAAAATATCAGAAACATTCTGGGAGACTGTGTGGCACTGTCTACGTGTCAGGAAGCCATTTTAATCCGCAACCCTTGTAGAACCTTGTAGGACCACTAAATAACATTCATGAAACCCTGCGTGCACCTTGACGACCCCGTAGGGGGGGTAGTGCCGTCAGTGCACCTTACGTGGTGCACTGTAGGCATTACTTTAGGGTCTTTGCAGCGTCCCTTCGGCTCCTAGCTGCAACCTCTGTCATCCCTTTTATTGTACCTCCGTTCATATTCTCTTTCTTCCATCTGATTTTCAACCCTCTCTTTCAATTATTTTCACAGTGCAACTGCGTGTTTGTCCTTCTGTTAAACCCTTCAAACCTTCTTACTGTATATTTCCCTTTCAGCGCTGAATGACCTCACAGGTCCCAGCGCTTGCCTTTTGGCCTAAAACCCTTATATTTTATTATATTCTATTCCTATTCCTCTTCCTCTTGCAAGAACAACCACCCTCCGTCAGCAGATATTTTAAGCAGCACTAAGAGGACAAGATACACGCCCGGAATCTCTCGACGGAGCATTCGGTCCTCAAAGTCGGCGAGGTTGACGACCCTAATCCTTTATGGAGTCACGGCTCACATGGTGATAATTCACTCCTCATGGGACGCTTTCATGGCGTCTTACTTACGGGGTCTCTGAAACTTTCCCGTCGGAGGAATGAAAAAGGAAACGATCCCGCCTTGATGACTCTCGGTGGCGTTGATGGATTTTGAGAGATGATAAAAGAATGAAGGCCCTTCGGTCAGAGGGTTAGAAAGTGAACGGTGATTAGGGGGTTCATACGTCTCGCGCGTTTTATGAATGATGACGGTATATGCATCGCGGGGTTTTCCATTGATGAGTGGGTAATATTTTCATGATGGGTTTCGCATTCATTCTTTCTCGTTCTCTCCATTTCTTTTTGTGTGATATGTGAAAAGGTTGCAGATATATTCTCTTTCCCTTTGGGTACACAGTCAACTACACACACGAGTTAAAAAACAAACATATATATATATATATATATATATATATATATATATATATATATATATATATATATATATATATATATATATATATATATATATATATATATAAAGAAAATGAATATATGCTTCACCTTTTTATTGGTTAGTATTTTCCATATATATATATATATATATATATATATATATATATATATATATATATATATATATATGTATATATACATATATTTTTAGTATCCACAATGATCTGAGATCACATTTCTTGGATATGGTAGTCACTACAGAGCCTAAAAGATCCAAATGAAGAAACACTGTTCCTAAAAATCATTGCCTTTACAGTCGTTGGGCCACATTCCCGACTTTTACCAAGAGATTTTAGAGCTCTGTTCCTGAGAAGTAGGAAATATGAAGCCATTATGCAAATGTTATGCTTAGCGAAAACTTTACACTTCGTATGTCAACGGCTGCCCTGAAAATTCCTGTTTTAGGAATAGATATATACGAAAAGGAACTCTGTCTTTATTTCGCAAATTGTACGCACACACGTACACTATATATATATATATATATATATATATATATATATATATATATATATAAATATATATATATAATTTATATATATATATGCAGATATATATATATATATATATATATATATATATATATATATATATAATTTATATATATATATGCAGATATATATATATATATATATATATATATATATATATATATATATATATATAATTTATATATATATATATATGCAGATATATATATATATATATATATATATATATATATATATATATATATATATATATATATATATATATATATATATATATATATATATAATATCTATATATATATATTATATATATATATATATATATATATATATATATATATAAAATACACACACACACATATATATATATATATATATACATATATATATGTATGTATGTATATATATATATATATATATATATATATATATATATATATATATATATATATATATATATAATATTCTTATGCGTGATATTACCAAATCTCTTATCCTGAATCAGTTTTATTTTATTTTGCAGCTTTCTGCAGACTTATATCTCGACTGTAACCTGTGCTACGTAAGCATAATTGAGATGAAGGACAAACTTAGAAAGGATTTCGGATAATGAAAAGGTCGATGATATACAAAGAGTAGAATCATAAGCAGATGAATGTGCAGTAAAAAAAGGAAATAACATGACGATAGTATTTGTCGAAAACATGCTAAACAGAGTTTGAGTAATGCAATAAAATAAAATAAAGGGCGCAGGTGTGTTACACCGTCAGCTACAAAATAGATCGGCCGTTTGCGCTTGAAACTTTTTGTTTACTGTCAGGAGAAAACCCATATGTAAAAACTTTCTCTAACAATATCTTTATGCCAGACATTTCAGGCGCTTTAGATGCAAGAGAAGGAAGGAAAAACATCCCAAAGTACCAAAAAAAAAAAAAAAGTGTGAATTCTACTAAAGTAGGACTGATCACCAATTATACCTTAGATAAATCTGTGGAATTCAAAGCTTTAAAAAAATAATACTATAGTAAAATTGTCAGTTATATATAGGATGTAGATGTAGGAGTCAATAAAAGCTTCAACTTTAAAACTATTTCCTCTTTCAACGAAACGACGTCTCCTAATTTCGTTTTCTAATTACATTTTTCCTAAATCTTTTTCATTATCAATTAGCCATGTACCGCAGTACACAAGTACATAAAAAGGAGGAAAACTCTGTGTAGCATTAGACGAGAAAATTGGTACCCACACTTTCAGTTCTTACGAAAACGGAAGTTTGTTCATAAATTGAGACTTGGTTTTACTTCAAGATGATAGGACGAAAAATTAGCCATTACTGAGATTTGAAATACAACTTCCCTGTATAAGCTTCACCAGAGATCCAAAATATCAATGTTTTTATTTCCACTGATAATAACGAAGTTTCACATGAGAATATCATAGGCTATTTTAGTGCTCACACGATCGAAGCAATGATGAACCCCCTAGCTTTCGTTTTTCCTCTGAACGTCTTTATAAATATGGACGCTTCGTCAGCCAAAGAAAAGAACTAACATGCTTTTGAACGAGGTTACCAGATGCCTTTATGAACGGTTGGCTCGCACAAAGGAAGGCAAATGCCACAGGTAATTTGATTACTGGTTTTTCGGGCTGGCTTCCGTATGGAAGAGGTGGGCAGGTCATGGAGGGAATTCGGTGGCTGGGGGAGACAAGGAAATAGGTAGACGAATATGGAGTAGGGTAAGATAATGGAGTGAGAGACAACGACTTTGTAAGACTGGAGTTAGACGGGAAGACAGACAGACAGCCAGATAAAGAGTAAATGAAATCATCTATGTAAAATCACAAATACAAATCGTATACTTATCATGAATGTGATAGATTTGCTTGACTTTGTGAGAAATAAATCTCAAAGACAGAATAAGAAGGATAATAGGAAAAAACAGTAGGATTATTACCTTCACCATATAAAATTTTATATGATTGTCAGATGAGAAGGGTGATGACTCATTATTTTTGGATGAAAAACTTATTTGGCATCCATGAAAAAAACTAAAATACTTTAATATCTATAGAAAACAAATCGCAGAATAAAATTCAGATGATGCGAAACTACAACCTATGGTTATTATCGAAAAGATTCTTCAAAAACATGGAAGGACAAATGGTAAAAAAAAAAAAAAAAAAAAAAACATAAATTTGGGGTCCTTAAGGTTAGAACAACCCGAAATAACAAGAAGAACTGAAAGGCGAAATAATATTGCATTGGGAAGTGACATGTAAATCGACAAAACAACGGCCATCTGGAACTGTTGATGTAACCTGGAAATGTTTGTGCTGGAAGCCATTTCCATAAATTCCATCAGAATGTTCCAGGTGGTGATGGAGCGAAATCGTGGAATGCATATCTTATCGAATGCAGAAAACCTTACAATTGTCCTCAGGACAAAAAAAAAAAAAAAAAAAAAAAGACGATAAAGATGCTGCACGGGTCTGGGCTTAATTTTCCTGACAAACTGAAACGGAAGAATTAATGCTTTGATTTCCTCAACGCTTCGGGAAAGTAATTTAGTCTTATCCCAGCAGTCATAATTTTGATAATTAAGTTCTTGATGTGGAATACACCAAAATTATCATGATATAATGTATTTATTTGCTCAATCACATTTTGATTTGGGGGTTTCGATCGTAACAGAATACTTCCCATCAAAATATGAGTATGAATATGAAGTGTATGGAACATGTGAAATGAAAATTTGAACAAACTATTTTGCACAAAACTTGAACGAAGGAAACAGACCAGTCAGTCACGTTCCTAAGGAGAGAGAGAGAGAGAGAGAGAGAGAGAGAGAGAGAGA
Organism: Macrobrachium rosenbergii; assembly: GCF_040412425.1. Classification (NCBI taxonomy): domain Eukaryota; kingdom Metazoa; phylum Arthropoda; class Malacostraca; order Decapoda; family Palaemonidae; genus Macrobrachium; species Macrobrachium rosenbergii. The sequence continues at coordinate 17,432,916 of NC_089780.1, forward strand.
GAATCCATTGATCGATAGGAAATTCAGTCATGTTTATAAAGGCTCCTCCCCCCCCCCCCCAAAATAAAAGTTAAAGATTTTGCTCCCAGGGTTGTATACAAGTACCAATAAACTTGCGGGGTTCGAGATTTTCCAGGACCCTATGATGGTCCTGCTACAAAGAATTTGTGTTTACAATTTATATAGGAAAGTTCGTTTATACTGGTCTAGTGTTTACAATTTATATAAGAAAGTTTGGTTGTAAGAGTGATTTTGTTAGACATTTGAGATGTAATGCGGTACGTGTTCATTTAAATGAATTACACGGTAGAGGAGAGGATTAGGCTGGGGCATTTCCTATTGTTAGCTACAGCTCATCACTTGAGCACTTGTGATCAGAAGAATTCTAGCTAATTTTGAGAACAAGGAGAATGCTGCTGAAAAAAGTAACGACTAATTACGTAGGTACTGAACACGAAACAATTAACCACAGACCTTGATAACTTTATAATGCCTTTTGGGCCATCATTATATTTCATTTTTATAACGATGACTTATCGCAGAATAAAAGCAAGCGTAATCTCTCTCTCTCTCTCTCTCTCTCTCTCTCTCTCTCTCTCTCTCTCTCTCTCAAGTATCCTGCTTCACTTTACGTGGTATTCTATGAAAAAGTTAGGCACAATTTTAGGAAATAATGACAAATTGGGGCCCGTTTTTTACGATATCATAATGATGTTTTATGGCACAATGCTGAGCGTAAATAGGTTTCCGAATTTTAATGTATTCATGCAAAAAAGCAAGGTTTTAAATTTGCTCTACTTCTCGTGTTCTGTTTTTTTTAATCACTAACAAAAACTGACACAAGCCATGATGCTAACCTTTAAATAGTAGTTTTTTTTTTAATCCGCCATCAACAGAATCAATAACCCAGACGTCCTGCCTTATTTGTATTATAATTTACAAAAATAAATTAAAATGTTTTTGGCCATGGATAAAATTTCTCACGAAGTTATGGTAAAAAATCCTGCCATATACATTTCCAGTAGATAATGAACATCACGAACCCAAATGTCATGCTCCAAATTTGAGAAACTTACATAATTTCTCTTATATAAAAGAAGATTAAGCTCAAACGAAAATTAATGTTATCTTTTTTGTTATAAACATAAATTGACCTTGAATCCTTTCTTATCTATTCATATCTTTTAGCTTTTCGCAGTTATTCGAGCGCGTTATATGAAATCATTAAATATAGATCCAATATCAGTAATTATGATTATCAATCAGGTATAAATCCAAGTTTTTTTAATATTTCTCCTCCGTCGAAATATAATACCGTAGTTCAGTATTACGCTATAGAATAGCATGCATTAACCCGCTTTTTTTTTTTTTTTTTTTTTTTACCTAAGGACGAATAAGGAAAAGGATTACCTGAGTTTCCGGTGAAGGTAAAAATAAGTGTCATATCACTTAAGTCTGTATTTTACATCTCTATAATGAACAATTTTATTAGCATTACACGAATAAATGCCTTAAGAGCTACAGCCAATGGTAACGAGTCTGTAGGTATACCAAGACAGTAGTACAGGCTCTATAGACCATACTGAGAAAGTCTTGCTTACTATGCCTTTTTTTTTTTTTTTTTTTTTTGGTTAAAGGAAAGTTAGATAGAATATTAAAAGCATTCGAGACAAAAGCTTGGCTGCGGATCCAGTGTCATATTTGTACGATCGAAAACGGTTCAAGTTTTACTAAGGCTCAATTTCATCCGGTGTTACTTGCTAAATCACTGATAAGAGTTTTGACAAACCACTCATCTATACTCAGGAGATGGGACGGATGCATTGTCAGCATAAGCAATAACAGTCTTTTCGAAAGTGACTAAGTATTGTATAAATATAACAAAAAGTGACGGACTAAGAAAAATACCTTGAGGAACGCCAGAAATGCATTCCTATATTCATCATGGTGTTAGTCAAAAACTTCTCTTTTTAATGTTATTTTTAAATTCAACAATCCTACTAAGATTTTTTTAGTCCACTCTCACCCTTCTCAGTTGGGAAGCCAATGAATTTATTAACTATCTACATAATCTATATATAACTTATTTTCAGCTTCTATAAATTCATTGCATAACTTTTGGGCCATCTTTTTTCTATGAGGTGAATCTATTAAAGATTATTCAACAAGATTACACTCGTCCTCGAAATGATACACATTATTTCGAGATCTGAAAGCGTAAGTAGTCTTAAATTATGTAAATTTGTCATCTTCAACTTCTGGGAATATCATTAAGGGAAGTTTATCTGCGAAGTTCAAAACTTCCCGCGTTCCGGGATAAAGTATGGTGTGATGATGAGGACCTTCTATTCCAGGATTTATTCTGCAACTTTATGTAACGAAGTTTAAATCCCGAATAGCAAGCGCGCGATCCCTTTTCAACCAGAGTGGTCTTATATTTCAGTGGGTATTAGGGTTACAGTCACTCAGGTAGAGAGAGAGAGAGAGAGAGAGAGAGAGAGAGAGAGAGAGAGAGAGAGAGAGAGAGAGAGGGGTCTGTTAGGTTTACTGTCTCTCAGAGTGTAAAGATGAGGACAGACAGAGCACGGGGAACCTTTCTTATTTATTGCTTTTGTTAAGGAATTAATTCCTTTTTCTTGTTATTGTAATTATATTAGACAGATATTTCTAAACCTCATACCAATGTATACGTATACATACATGCACAAAATATTCGCCCACACCTACACACTAGCCAAAACAGTAATCATTATTAATGTCCTTTGCCTCCACTCAACCGTTAATTTGTAGAATGGATGATATTCTTTAGGAGATATGAGAAAAATTTAATTTAGCAATTGTATTTTTGTGGCAATCCGTCTTAAAGACAGTAATAGGAAGGATACCATGTAAATTACATCTTGTATTCAGATATCAACTTTAAAAACGCACCACCAATATTAAGCGATCCCCATCCCCGTTATGCCCCTACTCTAAAAAAAAAAATATACATACCTATCCCTCCCTAAAATTCAATACCTTATTGTCAACAACGAAGCCCCACGCACGATTTCCAGAAGCTAGTTGAAGACAAAAATAAAGAAAACAAACACACACATATACGAGCCAAAAACATAACATCTGAGCTGAGAAAGAACGAGAAACCATCCAATCTACAGAAAATAATTATAGGAGCTGTCTCTTAAAATAACAACCATACATTTCAAAATATTTGTGAAGTCATCCACTCCCTCAGGAGTGGAGGAATAACAGACCGCCGAGCATCGGCAATAAAATGAAAAATATTTCATCGCTCGACAGAATTACGGTAATAATTCACTTTGTTACTGTGCCACCGGGGAAAACAGAGATTGATATTATGTGATGGTTTTCCAGTATTCAAAATCGTATAGGAATTTTTATAAACCTTTATAAACTATATTGTAGTTTTCTACCTTAATGGATGTATTTTGTTATCAGGGTCGTCATCCTTATTATGTCATTAAAATATTACAATAACTTTAATTGCCTCCATGAAACCAAGAAATAATTTCACCTAAATCTCTCATAAAAGATTCAGCAACCTCAGATCTATGCTCAGGAGATGGAGCTTTGTAGAGAGAGTAGTATCATTTTCATATAAACTATAGATTTGTTTTCAGGGGCAAAGCACATCTCGTGCATATATACATTAAAGGTAACTGACCAGAAAAATGCCTTGGGGAACACCAGCAATTATATTTCTAAATCTATTACAGTACCTACTATTCACCAACTAATATTTGTAATTTATCGGTGAAAAATCCAACATTAATACCAGGAAAGGACGACCAGAACCAAGAATCTCGAAAGACAAGACCACCGATACGATTTTTATGACCAGAACTTAGGGATTTTTGTCCAGCATTGGATGTTTACCCAAGTGAATAAGATTACCAATTTTCAGTATAGTGAAAAAAGAACGCCTTCTATTAAAATTATGAGAAATAACAGACAGCTTTTGAGTGACTGAACCCTGTGTCTTTAAGCGTATTTGAGCGTAGCCTAACAATTACGTTCCTAAGTTACCTATAACTGAAAGGGTTTCTTTTGCAGTTAGACTGTATTCATTTTAGTCGAAGCATAAACCCATTTCCTCTTCTGAGAGTTATAAGTCCCCTGTTCATTCAGATAAGCACTTTTGATAACACAAATGGCGATGGATATCGAATCTCATTTAAATCAAGTAAGAAAATATCTGTTGTTTAAACTGAAAAACATACTGGAAAGGAGAAGTGTAAAGCATGAACATTTGTAAGATATACTTTGAATAACAGCGCAATTTTCGTCTGTAAATGATTACAATAATCCTAGCAATTCAACTGGTGCTGAAATAATTGTACATTTTAACAATATATAGGCACGAAATGTAACAGAATCAACTTATATGGAAATGCAGCAATAAGAATATAAATACTGGACTGGGAGAGAATAACACAGATTTTATCTATTTCAAAAATCTATGATTTCATATTCAAAAGTTATAGTTAGGAGAGTATAACACATATTTATCTATTTCAGAATAATATTATCTATAATTTCTATTTCAGACTAATATTATCTATAACTTCATACTCAAAGGGTATAGTTGGGAGGGTATAACATAGATTTAACTATTAAAAAAGAATTATCTATAACTTCCATCTCGAAAGGGTACAGTTCGCCTAATCCAAATGACGATAATGCATCCCGGTCAGTATTCTCTCAAAGCATCATTCAGCGAAGATCCAATATTCCTCTCCTGGAAAACAGATGCTGGGTATTTCCTCCTTCTCCTAGGTGAGTTTATCCCTCCATCGTATCAGGTATCCAGCCTCCAGCTCTTCAGATAAACTTTGCAAACCTACTTCACAGTAACCGCCCCCCCCCCACCCCCCCGCCTTTCGCTTAGTTCCATTTCCTCTCTCCAATTATAATGTCAGAGGTTAAATGCTATCAGTGAGTTGGTGTGTAGTACTTATATGGACAGCACCTAAAAGGTTTTAGATTCCTTTTATTATTCTATCTTCATTTACTGGGTTCTTTTGATATCTCTTTCAATGTTGTGTAATATACAGTATTGTTTTTTACTTTTGATATTTTTAAGCTTTTGTTTAGTTACATGGCCAATTAATGAAAAATTCTTTGAAAAGTGATTCTTTAACTTTTATTGAATAACTGTGAATTTATGTTTAGGAGGTATTTGACACTTTTAAAAGAACGTGATACTTTAAAAAATTCACAAAGCCTTTAAATATTTTTGCGTACTTTGACAAAAAGGAAACAGCGGATTTCAATTTTTCAGCTACCTATTTCGTACTTTTACTATTCCCTAACCGTTTTTGATACCTAAGTTATTTTAAACTGGAATAAGAAGCGCGAAGGGAAAATACGCAATGCCAAACAGTTTCCACTGGAAATAACTTGAAACAAAAGAGCAGCACGTAGGAATATTAAGTTCCACTGACTATGGAACAGGAGCAAATTCTACACGCGAGCTAAGTTCAGATCTCTCATTTAATTAGCTGTTGCATCATTCATACATATCACGTGAAGACGAGATTATAATGCCATCAACACTGAGACGCACGAGGGACCTTTCTTTGGAGGTATACTTGAGACAAGACAGCGAGGAGGCATATTAGTTGAACTGACTTTAGAAAGGGAACGAAAAAGTTTTTGTGCTGTACTGAGGTACGTAAAGGCGTGTGTGTGTGTGTGTATGTATATGTATATATATATATATATATATATATATATATATATATATATATATATATATATATATATATATATATATATATATATATATATATATATATATATATATATATACACGTTTCTCATCGCAAGGGATAATTCTGGGAAGAAAGGTGGAAGATACACCTATTAAAAATTTTTAACATTATCCGCTTGATGCGCCTAAACAGAAAGCTGAGTACCAGTTTGTTTAACTCTCCTGTTTCACGGTTTTTCCTTCTTCACGTTCCCTGGACATCTAGGGCTTTCGTTAAATGCTACTTTCATCCAATCAGTCTTACCTTTCTTGATCTGCCTCTCCTTCCTCCTGCTACCATTTCTGTAACAAAAAAATAAAATGTTCATTACATGTAACTGATGAAAAATGTAAATATTCCTAAAATGCCTTAAATGCAACTGGAACATTTTTCAAATAACGCACGATAAAATATAGAGAGTTTTAGGACGCTAAAAGAAACATTTTTTTTTTGCAGCGAATTATTTAAATGAAAGTATATATTCCATTATGCAGTCACTACTGTAATATATTTCTAAGGAAACTTGAAGAACAACTTTCCTTATATTTTAGATATATATTTACCTTGCATTAGATAAATTACTATATTAATGAAGCAATACAAATGCTTTCTACATTCTCTCTCTCTCTCTCTCTCTCTCTCTCTCTCTCTCTCTCTCTCTCTCTCTCTCTCTCTCTTTAGCAAAAGAACGGCAACAAATTTCCACCTCTGAAAACCTGAAAGCGAATCATTTTGTCCTACATCATACGCATAACTCCAGTTATATGAACAGTTGCCAAACCCAATTGTCCTTTTTAGGGTTTCAAATAACCACGAATATATTTGCTGTGCAAACGAGAACGAAATTGTATTTTCCCGGAGTAAAATAAACACCGGCGTACAAATACGTTCTACCCGCGAAATACGTAGAGAAACAGTTTGTGTGTCTGTCCTGCGCTCTCGACCCGCGGAGATTCCCGGTGCGTTAGACAGGTGTATTGGTGTCATGGTTGAAATGGCAATTCGAGGATGATAAAGCGAGATATAAAATCATGAAAAATTTCTCTTCTTTTTTTTGCTTATATATTTGTCTATATTTTCCGTTAGTTTTATTTATTTTTTTTACATTTTCCAATTAAAAAAGAAATGGATCAGAATAACGAGACGTGAAATTATATTTTTTTATTGATATCTGTGTCTATATTTTATGCTAGTTTGATTTAGTTTTTCATGTTTTATGTATAGGCATGAAATGGGTAAGATTAAAAATACTGAGTTCATCTTTGCAAGTGTTTTCTTGAAATTCAATTCTGAGGGTTTCATTTCTTTATTATGTTCTTCTTTATCCCCTGTTATGCTTTGGCTTAAAAATAACACATTAAATGCTCAAATTTACATTCTATTCACTGACTGTTCATTAAACAGCTAAGACCTCAATGGTGTTTTATTCTTACAGAAATCAGAAAATAAAATTCATCAAAATGCTTCGGTATTGTG
>NC_089780.1:17442665-17457665 GCF_040412425.1 Macrobrachium rosenbergii
ATCTGGCGGCCCTCGAATTTATCACAGCAAACTTTTATAATTATTCGCCAAAGATCAATGTCCATATCTGAGAAACAAACCTGCTATTTATGCAAGCTTATTTGGCTCTACTTACATATGTGAACAAACATTTAGTCTGCTCAACCAGAACAAATCAAATATTCGCAGCAGCCTCGGTGATCAAAATTTGCACTGTTTTAAGACTGGCAACCACAAATTTCCACCCTAACATAAAAAAAAGCTTATGCATGAGTTTCAGTGTCAAAAATCTCATTAAAACAAAACAGGTGAGCTACTGTGTTTTTTTACCCTCAAACGTCTACAAAATATTTATTATATTTAATGTAAAATCTAGTGGCCCTCGATTAGATATATATCTGATGATGTAGCCCGAGTAGCCCAAAAGGCTGTGCACCCCTGATTTAGGGGCTCTGATGTTGAAAGAAAATTGTAAGATTCGTGCATAAATTCTCCTTTCAATTTCACCCTTACAAGAAAAAGAAACTACGGGTAAATATACCCACCAAATACGAGAGGTAGAAAAATTTAACTTTTTATAGTAATCGAATGGACACGCACCGTCTTCATCAACCATCCTTTCTAAACTCTTCCGGCAATATCGATAGGGTAGCAAGAAAAAAAAAAATAAAGAAAAAACCCTGAGATAGACGCTGCCATTACAATGACTGACGTAAATATCGCCCCCTCCTTTCATCAACCAATAATTTACAGACTTCCCAACGCCGAGACAATGCAGGATAGCCGCTTAACACCCCTGCTGTGGGCCATTAACATGAAATATCATTCCCCATACAGCTCTTTGTGGCGAATATAACCGCGACGTGTCAATAACCTGCCGTTCGGGCAATAAAACATCGGTTTTGCTATTCGCGTCAGGAGTGTAAGGGATAATGCGGTATGCGGAAGGTGGCAACTACAATAACCTCCAGACTGGTTTGTATCTTCTACAGACAATGATTTTAAATATATTCGATCCTTTACTTGATTCTGACTTCCTTCAACATTATGATGATGATGCTTTTTCTTTTAACGTGCCTTTTCCCCATTTATATGGGGTAAGCACGATGCCTTCTTTTGAAGGACTTTGATTTGGCTTTTGGGGCAGACTTTGTAGTCTCGATCGGCTGCCCTGCCTGTCATCGCTTAGACCCCGGTAGCGTATGCGTGCATGTACTGTACCAGTCACCAACGCCCTTTCTCCCAGCGACGAGGAGACGCAACATTATGATGATATGAATATTATTTCATGATTATTTTCTGATTTTATATTAAGACTGTTGTGTTCCAATGTACATGTACTCATGAATTATATTTTCTCATATTATATTAGGACGCAGACATATTCCAAAGTACATATATTCATGGAAGTGCATCTCTCGCGCCCTTCATAATGACTGGCTATAGCATATTGCCTTCCTGTGTATCTGTATCATTGATATTTATGAGAATGTTGAGCTTATCCAGCACTGAGTAATTAAGAATAAGTTTTACTAGGTACGAGAAAATATATAATAATACAATAGTCACTGACTGACCACTTCAGCGCTGTGCGACCGAAAAGGTATCAACCGTGCCATTATTCAAGTAAAATGTTCATTATATTTTTACCCATTTCAAACAAGAGTAAGCCTTTCCATTCTCAATTAAACCAGTTCATTTTTAAGGTTTGTGATATCAATATTTTGAGAAAAACCGGACGAGAATTTTATTTGATAAAATTAACTAAAAAAAAAATCACTCGAAATGTGAGTACCTCAGATATAGAAAATCAGGCATAACACTAATCCTTACGAAGATGGCTTCCCATGAAAGAGAATTATTCAGAGTGATATCAGCTCGAAACACTGAAATGATGGCACGAGAGGGGGAGGTCAAGAGTCCCTTCTATTAAGATAAAATGATTAGCTAACACGCCAGGAACCCTGGAGCTCAATTCTTATTTGCTCCCACCACTCGATTCCAAAGAATCCCAGATCTTCACTGTTACTGACTTCTTCTCATTAAATAACCTGCGTCAGAGGTCTATCCGAACGTTTCTCTTTCTGTTTCTCTTTCTTTTTCTTCTTTTTCTTCTCCTTCTTCTTCTTCTTCTTCCATGTGAAATTCTCTTTCCTCTAAAGATAGATTAGGCAGAAAGGAATTTTATTTTCATAGATGACTCAACAAATTAAATCAATCTCCAAAAGGCTCCAGTTGCACATCTGTTCACGATTGCCCAAATGCTTGTGAGCAGGAAAAAACTAAGATTTTAACACAAGGTTTGTTTTTATTAAACATTATGGTATAATAGTTTTATTTGAGAATACTTTGGGTTACAATCGTCAAATTTAAAATTTTGTCTTCAAACATTTACCGACGAAATTTGTGGAAAATTAAAAATTAAGCTAAATTTTGTGTGAAATTAGGAGCTAGCAGAAACAGGAGGAAAATTCTAGTCAAAAGTTTATCATATTAATTTAGTCAAGAAAATGATGATGATAGAAAATGATGCCAGAATTAAAAAGCTACGTGAAAAACACTTAGTACTGCAGTTAATGGCATTAATATTTAAAAAAGACTAAAAGTGGTATATAAAGAAGACAATACAGTAAAACAGCTACGTAAATAGGAGAAATGCTGGAACTGCGGCGAATAACTGTAAGAGAAAATCTTAAAGCGGATATTCGCCGAAATCGCGTAAATATAGATCAAAAGATTCCTTTATAATCCGAGATAACAAAGTGTTTCCAGTATCCAAGGATTTACAGGAAAAAGTAAGAAAATACCGAGGAGGAATGGTAACAATAAATATCTCATTTATTTTTCTGTTACCTCACTGTCCGTAGGACTGTTATGAGATAACGTGTTGTAACAGTGGTTTATTTGTTAAGTTGAAAGAAAATTGTAAAAAATAGTCTAATTTTTACTGAAATACCGAGAAGGTCGTTGAGGTAGCCGTTGTAAACTTGGTTTAACATAACAAACTATAGAATTTAGAATATGTATTTTTATGTTATTTTTCATATGGATTATCTATATTCTGACTACGACTTCTATGCTTTAAGATGAAAAATAAATATTTAAAAAAAATAGGTCCTGTTATTTATTTACTAGCTGAGTCATATGTATAAAGGTCTATTTTTAATTAAGACAATATAATTTGAGTACAAATCTTTTGGCTTCATTTATGAACGTTTTTGGCAAGATTGTATTGTCCCTCAGAATTAGAAAAAAAATGATTCCAAAGGAATAACCTGGAATCATACTAAGCAACAAATCTGTACTTGTGGGAAAACCGCATTAATAAAAAAAAAAATGACATCACCACCACCTAAATGTCTTAGCTTATCTGACAAGGGGAAAAACAGACCTAAAATCCTAATGAGGCTAATTGCCGTTATCTCCCGTAACAAAACCCAAATATGTAAAATGGGCAGCACGATAAAAATGCCGAGATAAATTTCCCGAGGTCCCATGCATTATAGAGATTACCCTCTCCCATCATAAGAGCTCCCATAAGTCACTCATTCCTCCGGGAATGCTAACTACCAGTAAGTCCAGTTCCGCTTCCCTCACTGGCAGTTCTTGTTATGGATATAGTCATCAGCCAAACGAGGGAAAAGATGATGGGATGCTTCACGTAAAAGACTTCCGTAATGGGGGAAACAAAGTTGGAACAACAAGCAAGAAAAAATTTAGGAGGTTTTAAGAGCAGCCTCATGCCTGGATGCCTCCCTAGAACCTGAGGGCGGCACTCTATGTCATTATTGATTTGTTAATTGTAGATGTATAGATTTAAAGACTATAGAAATGTAGACTTTTATGAATATCTGATATGTGGTCCCATCCTGGTCGGAGACATAATTTCCTGGTCGAGGAATTTTTATCTTTATTACTCATCATGCTATTGTAAATTCCTATGATACACCAAGAACTAATCTGCTATTTCTCTCTCTCTCTCTCTCTCTCTCTCTCTCTCTCTCTCTCTCTCTCTCTCATGTCTCATTTCTTGGTATTCTCTTCAATAATGGCAGCAAAAATCTACAACATTTGTCTAACATGCACGTTTATAAATTATTGCTTAGTTCAACATTTTAGGAAAAGCCGACAGTTATTTTTCCGCCTGGGTAAAGTCGGGCTTCCTATAATGATACCAATTCACCAGACAGCCACCAAAGAGAGAGAGAGAGAGAGAGAGAGAGAGAGAGAGAGAGAGAGAGAGAGAGAGAGAGAGAGAGAGAGAGAGAAACGGAACTATAGTTGTCGGAAATGCATTACTCGGTGAAAAAAAAATTACATTTACCCCTTGCAAACATTAATACAATTAATAAATAGAAGATCTCTTATACAAAGAAGAGAGAGAGAGAGAGAGAGAGAGAGAGAGAGAGGACAGGAACTATAGTTGTCTGAAAAGCATTACTCGGCGAAAAAAAATTACACCCCTTGTAAACATTATTACAAATAGTAAATACAAGACTCTTATACAAAGAAAACAGAGAGAGAGAGAGAGAGAGAGAGAGAGAGAGAGAGAGAGAGAGAGAGAGAGAGAGAGACAGAGAGGGGGACAGGACCTATAGTTGTCTGAAATGCATTACTCGGTGAAAAAGTATTACATTTACCCCTTGCAAACATTAATACAAATAATAAATATAAGATCTCTTATACAAAGAAAACAGAGAGAGAGAGAGAGAGAGAGAGAGAGAGAGAGAGACCAGGAACAATATCTGCCTCAAATGCATTACCGCTTAATGAACAAAAGAAATAAATATGCCACTTACAAACATCAAGACAAATATGTAAAAATATATCTTATAAAAAAAAAAGAACTTGACTCCCCTTATCTCCTTGTGATGCGAATGAGCCCTATTTCCTCATTTATGTCTCGTCTCGATCGAACGATCAGTCCTTAATTGCCGAATTTTCTCCTCCATAAACAGAATTAGGAGCGGGCTATATCAACCGTCCATATGCCATTGTGGGCCATTTTCTCCTCTATACGTTATTTTAGGCAGCGATTTATCTTGATACCCCCAAGAGAACTTTTCTTTAAATAACCATTAATCTACGTTAGGCTTGTAATGAGTTTACGACCACTTTTATGTGAAGCACGGCACAAATAAGTTATGCTTCCTGACATTATTACGGGAATTATTATTTGCAAATATTCAGTGATGTTTTGTTACCGTAAAACAAACTTTTGTTAACATAACAAAAAAAAAAAAAAAAATTCGCAGACAACGTAATATACCAAAAAAGAAAACCTAAAATAACATCAATTATTGCATATTTATGCTGGACAGATCTGCCCCTTTAACAGCAATAAAGTGCTTAAATTTTAGCGTTGCTATTAATAAATATGGATGTAAAGGAATTTAAACAAATAACTTGCTCTCTTTCTCCAAGGTCATTCGATCGTCCCAAAAATGGCTTCGTCTTACTTTGCTGATAAATACTATTGCTGTACCGCTTAGTTCGTTAGTGTTATATTTGCATATATTATTGACAATACTTCTAACATGCCGGGTCCCATTTGGTAATTATTTTCTAGATATTTTAGTTATCAAATGCTCAGACTTTTCAAAATGTCAACCTGTTTCTAATGATTATATTTCCTTTAAAAGGAGACATAATAACTTTGTTCTTTAAAAGGAAAGTCTTCCGCTTACTTTATCTATCTACTTCCTTTTTTTTTTTTTATTAATTCACAATATCAAAGTAGAAGATAAAATGTGAATATCTGCAATTTCTTTTCAGAAAATATCCTGACAAAGCTAATAAGTCCTAATCACAAACCGTAAGAAGAATTTTATGTCCTCTTGAATAAACACACACACACACACACATACACACAGATATATATATATATATATATATATATATATATATATATATATATATATATATATATATATAGATTAGTGGATCAAGAATCATGCACGATAAGGTGACTCTGGAATACGCAAAAATTAATGCTTATGTTTTATAGAATGGCTTTTTGTTATGCTTGTTAATAGATGTCGAAAGCATGTATATCTGCGCATGTATATATATGTGTATATTTATATATGTATATACACACACACATATATTCATGCGACATCTATTAACAAGCATAAGAAAAATCCATTCCACAAAACATAAGTATAATTTTTTGCGTATTCCAGAGTCTCCTTATCGTGCATGATTCTTGATCCACTAATCACCTCACTCGCGCATGTGAAAACCTTTTTCCATTCGAATTTCTCTGTCATTTGTTGCCACAGACATCGATTTTCAGCCAAGATATTAAAGTTGCATGCATATGTCGATACTAAAGCCCCTTGTGGCGTGTGATATGTATTGTAGCTGAGATACAAAGCATGGTATTTTGTTGGTTTTGAATAGATTCTTATAATATTATGACCTGCTTCGCTGATGCTAAAAGATTTCTGTGTCGTGTACATCGGGTACAAAATCTTATGTGTATGAAATGCAAAATCGTCTCATGTAACTACTGTATACTGTAAGAAAACTGAATGCGCAAACAAGCATAAATGATGAACGTTTGTTATCAGGACTCATGAGGGTATTAGAAGAAAAGCTATGTTACAGCTGTTGTCTAAAACTGTCAGTATGATTTTTTCGGGTTTTACTTTACATCAGTAAAATAACTAACCGTAATTTTCGTGAAGAAAACTCTTAGAATTTTCCATAAATCATTTACATCAGTCGTTACCTAACATTTTTGCTGATATTTTTCTTAAATAGGATTCGAGTTTGTTAAATGAGTATTGATATTTTGAAATGGTCTGTGTCTCATTATGTACAGCTCGCAAGCAGTACGATTCATTATCAAAAACCCGAAAAATGAATGAGTTCTGTGGTCTACGTCTGTATGAATAGGGGAAAGGCGGTTGCTTTATTCGCTTCAGTGAGCAGCCTGCTGAATAAGTTATTGTATATTCGAATTTGTTAACTCGTGAAAGTTGATTACGATTTGAAACAAGTAAAAAATGCCCTGAAGTTTCTTCGGCTCAATCGTATAATGCTGTATGAAACTCTCGATGTGCTGCAGTATGAAACTCTCGGCCACGACCTGGCAGCGCCCACAGATGCGGTCAAGTGCAGATGCGTCGGCGGCTGGCACTTCTAATGACGCCAGGCGCACGATCCATGGCTAACCTTAACCTTAAATAAAACTATTAAGGCTAGAGGGCTGCAATTTGGTATGTTTGGGGATTGGAGGGTGGATGATCAACATACCAATTTGCAGCCCTTTAGCCTCAGTACATTTTAAGATCTGAGGGCGGGCAGAAAAAGCGCGGACGGATAGGCAAAGCCATCTAAATAGTCTTCTTAAACGGGATCTTTTAAGGAAAACTGGTGATGATAGCACCAATGAACATTGTACCATGAAAGATTTGATTCAGTATTTTTTGTGTCTCTCTGATATATGAAAAAGTACTTTAAGCTCTTCATATATATATATATCTGATTTTTATGGCCTATTTCCTTTCACAAGTATAGATGAAATATTATGTAAATTGATAGAAATTGAGATATTTCACCTGCATCTTGAAATAAACGAGGATGTCCATTAAACAACCACCCTTCTTTCATTCCGTTTGTGTACACAGTCCCTGTTCATATTTTTTGATACGAAATAAATACTTCTCTCACCCAGCAAAGACAAAAATCACAAGAGAAACGAAAGTCTCTCCTTAAACATGAAATCTCCCGAGACGCTCCCACCACCATCCGTGAAACGAAAACCCCTGACGCCGTTACAGGGCCCTGCTAGCTTGTCTCCCAAGGTTCCAGTCTCGTTCCAGGTGAGTTATGGCACTTCTGGACAAGGCTTGTGGTCGAACGTTCCCTGGCTCCCAGGTACCTCCCTTCTGCCCCGGCCACCCTGTCTTTATTGGAAGGAGAATGAGATGATGGTTATGAAGACGAAAAAGAGAGAGGGGCTAATATAAAAATGGACACGTACACACATACACACACACAAAGAGAGAGAGAGAGAGAGAGAGAGAGAGAGAGAGAGAGAGAGAGAGAGAGAGAGAGAGAGAGAGAGAGGTGGGGTTGGAGGAATCAGTAACCTATCACGACTGAAAACCTGTAGTCAGCTTGGGGTAATGCAATTGAATATATATATATATATATATATATATATATATATATATATATATATATATATATATATATATATATATATATGTATATATATATATATATATACATACATACATACATACATACATACATATCTATAAATATGCTTGTGTGTGAGTGTGTGTGTGTGTGTGTGTGTGTGTGTGTGTGTGTGCAGACACTGATCAAGCAAACAGTTCAAATCCAAAGCTTAAATGAATCAAGAAAATTAACGTGTGGATTTTTATGACTATGACCCTTTACAGTGGTATGATTCGCAATACAGATATGTGTCTCTGCGCGTGAGCTTTTGGAAAAACGTGTAATACCAAACCAAAAATGCATTAAAGAAATAGAAATATTACCTACATATCTCTCCTGATTAACGGAACGTCCACTGCAAAATTAATCATCACACAATCTTATCAACATTATGGACAAGATAACAAAAATTATTTCTTGCTGGGAAGTTAATCTACATAATGTTTGGCCTCTTCTCATTCAGGTTTTTAAGATCGTCGTTACGTCAAAAGATGCCTTTTGTACATTACCAAGAGAGGTCTTGTAAAATTCGATAATCGATAAATGGAATGGAAATATTTCTATCTTTGAGTAATGATAATAAAAAGAAAAATTTTTACTTTCTTTTTAGGTGGCGATGAAAAGATATGCGTACTTGAACTTTATAGTATTTTAGTAATTAGTTAAAAGGTCTTCTAACTGATGATTTTTAGATATATATATATATATATATATATATATATATATATATATATATATATATATATATATATACCTAATTAAAGGATGTCTAAATATAAAGACAATTATCTATGACCGTCTTAGCAATGAGATGATAATTAAAACTCTCAGTACCTGAGAAAAATTACCGAAATAAAAAAAAAAATTTCTCTCATTTGTAAAATATTACCAAGCACCCAACTCCTGAAAACAAGAACGACCTTAAATCCCTGTAATAAGGACGAATAATTCTCTCACCTTTCTCTTCCTATCCGTGCATCCCTCTCTCCCTTCCCGACCTCATTGACTCGAAATGAAATATTCATGGCAGTGAGAGAAATTCACACCCAAGCTCTTGCAATTGAGCAGTGCAAGTAGGCATCAGCAAACGGAGCGCAACATATGAAGGGGAGTGGGAGCTCGATTATGTAGTCCGACCACTCCGGCAAAATAGAGACGCGGAAGGGTTGGAAGCTGGGATTTACAAATTCAACCAGAGCGTTTATAGCTTAGAGGCCTGCCGAGCGTCGTCATTTCTCTCTCTGGGCGGCTCTGCTCGCTTTCTTTGCCTGTTTAACTTTCTTCTGATCCCTTGCGCGTTTAGAAATTAATCTTATTTTTTTTTCTTTTTTAAGCAGGCCTCGAAATGTTTTGAATTAGGTGAAGGACTTTATGCATGAAAACCTGTTAGAAATTAATCTCGTTTTTTTTTTTTAAGCAGGCCTCGAAATGTTTTGAATTAGGTTAAGAACTTTATGCATGAAAACCTGTTAGAAATTAATCTCGTTTTTTTTTTTTAAGCAGGCCTCGAAATGTTTTGAATTAGGTTAAGAACTTTATGCATGAAAACCTGTTAGAAATTAATCTCGTTTTTTTTTTTAAGCAGGCCTCGAAATGTTTTGAATTAGGTTAAGAACTTTATGCATGAAAACCTGTTAGAAATTAATCTCGTTTTTTTTTTAAGCAGGCCTCGAAATGTTTTGAATTAGGTTAAGGACTTTATGCATGAAAACCTGTTAGAAATTAATCTCGTTTTTTTTTAAGCAGGCCTCGAAATGTTTTGAATCAGGTTAAGGACTTTATGCATGGAAAACTGTTAGAAATTAATCTTGTTTTTTTTAAGCAGGCCTCGAAATGTTTTGAATTAGGCTAAGGACTTTATGCATGGAAAACTGTTAGAAATTAAACTTTTTTTTTTTAAGCAGGCCTCGAAATATTTTGAATTAGGCTAAGGATTTGATGTATGAAAAACTATTAGAAATTAATCTTGTGTTGTTTCGAAGCAGGCCTCACAATGTTTTTGATTAAGTTAAGTATTGTTTGTGCGAAAAACTGATAAATATTAATCTTGTGATTTTTAGAAAAAGGCCGCAAAACGTTTTTAATCAAGTTAAGTACTTTCTGAGTGAAAGATTCATAGTAAGCATAATTAAGTGAACACTCCATAACTGAGATCGTAGGGAGTCAGTATTACTCAGTATTATGAATACGAATAAAAACAATGAATTATAGTGGTTGTGTATAGAGCAGCATGAATACCATATCCACGCATATGCGTATTCTTGAAGTTTAAAATAAATGGACAAAGTTTTCATATATTTAGTCTCAAATTTATTCGTCTATTATTAATATTGCTTGACAGCTAAATTTCTTACAAATCAATGTGGTAGAAGTAATTATCTGTAGACATCAATATTTTAAATGCATGAAAAATTTACAATGTATTTTTTTTTTTTGAACGGAAAGAGTAACGCTATGTCGACCAAACTCTTGGCTGCTTAAACAGAAAAAGGAATAAGGAAGTTCTTAGGAACATTTACTCACTTTATCAATGGAGCTGCACCTCCTTTCCCCCGTTTATTCCTGACTCTCTCTCTTCCGGCTCCTCTCCCGCAACAACGCAGTGAAGACTGCATCATCGTTATAAAGCCCGACCTTCGGACAATGTTTCGGGGAGATTAATTTCCCGGAAGAGGCAGGGAGACAAGGACTAATGGTATGGTCCCAAGATCCAAATTAACTAATTGTTTTAACAAGTCAAAAGCTCCTTTCGGGAGAGGTTGCAATCGATCCACGATTAGCAGAGAATCACGATGGAGATCGGGGTTTCTCTCTCTCTCTCTCTCTCTCTCTCTCTCTCTCTCTCTCTCTCGCTATGCACATCGCAGATGTTATAATTAAACCTCGGTTTGTAATGTGGCAAATAAGATAGTTTATTGTGTTTGTTTATCTATACGACATTACCTGATACTATTGAATGGTAGTAAACATTAATAATTTCCAAAGACGTTCGACTTGTCTGTAATCGAATTTATTTACTCTTGCTTTGATTATTATTGTAAATCTAGAAACGACAGCTACATCTTCGTTATCTTTTATTGTTGTTAATTATCAATATTAGATTCACTGTATGCATAAATCTGATTTTCCTATCATTTACATATCAATTGTTGGAAATAAATGCAACTTTAGTTGCAAGGTCTGGAAAATCAAATGCATTAGGAAATACTACCCGCTGGTAATAAGGTTACATTTAAATGTTGGAAACATTTGTCGACGGTAATAAATAAAATACAACAAGTAAAAAATGCGCCGAAGTATCTTCGGCACAATCGAGTTTTCTGTACGGTTTGTAACCAAGGCCACCGAAAGTAGATCTACCTTTCGATGGTCTCGGTATAATGCTGTATGAGCCGCGGCCCGTGAAACTTTAATCACTGCCGGTGGTGGCCTATCCTATATCGTTGCCAGAAGCACGATTATGGATAACTTTAACCTTAGATAAGATAAAAACTACCGAGGCTACAGGGCTACAATTGGGTATGTTTGATGTTTGGAGGGTGGATGATCAACATACCAATTTGCATTCCTCTAGCCTCAGTATTTTTAAGATCTGAGGGCGGACAGGAAAAAGTTCGGACGGACAGACAAAGGCGGCTCAATAGTTTTCTTTCACAGAAAACTAAAAAAGGGAAATCCATGTTTTTATCACCTTACACGGAATTCACGAGGGCCTCCCTGTGCAAGAAATGATTAAAGGATAATGCAGAGCAACCCCGCTTTGAGGAGCGAAGTCGACAAAGAAGCCGCCTGGGAGCGAAAAGGCACACAAAACAGAGGACATTCGCGATTCCCCCAAATCCTATTTCTGCTTGTAAGAGGGAATCTATCAAGGGAAAACAAGCACCATTCCCGTCTTCATTCTTCTCCTCTTGGACATAAAAGCCCAATAAAGCGAATATATTGCCTTGGAGGTAAAATACCTCGTTAGCAAGGGGGGGCGGGGGAGGAGGGGGGAGGGGAAGAGGAGGAGGCGTAGGTGGGGTGGGGTGGGGTGGGGTGGGGTGGGAAGAATGTCAGGAGGACCCTTGCTGTCTGTCTGTACAAATTGCTTCTATGCTCAGGTCTTTACACAGATGATATAAAGGGAATTCTCTTCAAGATGAAATGAAAGATGAAAGATGGGGAAATTTCTATGGAATAAATAACATTTGCTCCCAACTTCGAGTTATTGTATATAGCAGATGGAGAAATTAGAGGAAAATTAATAATATCTCCCCTTTATCCTCATATTTTTTTGTTCTTTGTCTTCTTTAACCTAACCATAATTCTATTTCTTTTATTCACAGAATGTACAAATAAATATATAGCGGGTGATTACATCTTTTGTAATGGAAGCCGCCTTCTATACTTCTCTCATACGGAACGCACAAGTAAAGCATTAACAGACTTCGATATTATTTGATTATGAGGTTTGAAAGTATGCATCTCCCAATAGACATCTCTCTCTCTCTCTCTCTCTCTCTCTCTCTCTCTCTCTCTCTCTGGTAGATGCGCATGCGTGGCTATGAAAACACGTTCATGCTTATTCTTTTTGCATTTCGATGTGAATTTCTATTTAAAAAAAAAAAAGAGCGAACTATTTGTTTTCTTCTTTACTATATAGTAAAACCATAATAAATGGACGATAATGTTCGCGATTTCCGTATTACTAACGTCATGTTTATGGCCCGGATATAAAGTTTATTTTCGAGCCATGAAATATACATTTGCCGACCATAACTCAAAGGAAAATATCCCATTTCCTTTATTCAAACATTATTTGATACAATTCAGATTTATATTGAATGGGAATTTTAAAGTGTTCTCATTTCCATTTACGAAAATTGTTAAAGAATAAAATATGGAAAAGTTTTCAGAAAAATTTCCAACGTTCTGTCCACTTCATGTGCAAATATCAAAGGGCAAAACAGAGAGAGAGAGAGAGAGAGAGAGAGAGAGAGAGAGAGAGAGCGAGCATAATTAATATAGATAGATTTTTTTATATTCATTTTATATAAATGATATATAACTGATAGGCAGAAATACATCCAGGCGTCATAATTCTATATGAAACTGTCACCAATTACCATTTTAATGTTAGTTATTTTATTTTATGAATATATTTCTGTATCCTAGCTAGAGTAATATTAATAGTGATTCTTGTTATCATTATAAAATATAATGACAGAACATTATCTTTATCAATGAAATAAAGACTATATAATCACTAAAGTTCATGTGTAAACTATTAGATAATTACAGCGCTATTTTACTCGCAATGGAATATCCACACCTTTAAAGATTAACGAATGAAGTCATTAAAAGCATTTAGGAATCCTTATCATCGTATCAAAATTTACAAAAGAAATATTCTAGAATTAAAAGCTTACTCCTACAAAATCTAATGAAAACCTATATTTCTTTATATGAAAAGAAAGTAGATTGACTGATTACCCGCTGGTGAAGATTGACGTTTCATAGTTTTTGCTTTTGTAGTTGCGTTTGATTGAAAAACGTGAACTTTTACATAGGTTTTATTTCTCTCTTTCAGAAAATCTTCCTTGTTCTATGCACAACGCTACTGGAGTCAGATATTTTCAGAGCATTCAAAACACCTTTTTTTTTCCTTCATTTTAGTTTGGTCACTAACATTTCCCTTGCTTTTTGAAATATGCCATTTGTTACAAGAAGTCATAAAGGTGAATTGTGCAGCGCTCTGACAAGTTGTCATGTGGTTCAACGTTCTACAATCAGTCATTATTTTGGGTCATAAAAGTAACTGTTGGTATGTTTTTCTTTTTTTTTAGTAAAGAGTCATCCTGAATTCAACATTTAAAGAGGTATGCGTCAGTGGGTGACTTTTTTTGCGGGGGGGGGGGCGTGTCTCGCTAAAACAAAGCGAATTCCTGGCCCGGGTAGATGCATTTATCAGTTATTAATCCCTTAGGAGTAGGTTGTTCCGAAGATAAGGTTATCTTGATATTAATTGGCATTTGTGCGTATATACGTATATGTATATGTGTATATATGTGTATATGTACACATACGCACACACATATATATGTATATATATATATAATATATATACACACATATATATACATATATATATGTATATATATACACACATATATATACATATATAGATATGTGTGTGTACGCGTGTATATAATTTGACTGTATGTGTTTAGTTATGCATGCATTCATGCACACATGCATACATCCACTCTTACATACAAACATGCATATATATATATATATATATCCGTCTCACCTAAAAATCGCACCTTTTTCGATCACCTCACAAACCATGACACCGCACCTATAAAAGACGAGAGCTCAAAAGAAGCCTCATCCGAATTTTCCGAGGCGTAACAGACATTCCCCGTCAAGATCTTAAGAACCGGATATGATGAAAGGCAAACATCAAAGAGTGTTATGCATTCACCGGCGCCATTGTCTTTGTTGCCACAAAACTATTAGACAGGAGAAGATCTCTGCTGCACCACGGAACCCGATCTTGAGGTGGCTGGAATGGAAAACACACACGCTGGAGGATACTCGGTCGGCGGTATCGAGTGTTACTTCAATAATGATGAAATCAAAGAATTTTCCAGCTTAGCCCGGTATGCTACGAGCCTCTCGATATCCGTGGAAACATTGGCTGTCTGAAGGCTTTGCGTTACGTTGCTTTTATCCTTGTTACATCCGACAAGAGCGTGTCTGTTGAGATATTTTGGGCAAAAGGAGAGTTGTGTGACTCGACCTTCTAGGATGAGAGCTATGAGAAGGGAAAGATTAAAA
>NC_089780.1:17460165-17470165 GCF_040412425.1 Macrobrachium rosenbergii
TCACACACAATCACTGCATATCTAAATCAGAAGACAGATGTTCAGTTCGTATCTGGAGCGACATAATCAATGATTATTCTGAAAGGCAAATAAAGTATGGATTTATAACTTTCATAATATATAAGGTTCGTATACTTTATTCAGAAATCTTTCTTATTGTTAGAGGAAGATTGAGTTAAATTATTCAAGTAGTTATATATTCCAGAGAATTGAATTATCTTACTTTTTTGTGTAGCCCAGGGTAAAGGTATTGCGCTGATGGATGTCCATTAGTATATCATTATCAAAGAAACATTATAATATCAACCATGTACACTTGCCACTTAAATCCTGAGTTTTCCTTTAACTTTTGGAGCTTTTTAGGCGGGTGACTGTTCCAGGTGGGGTGGTCTACTGTCTACAGAAGTCTCGCTCAAAATTACACTGCAGTACAAACACACACACATAATATATATATATATATATATATATATATATATATATATATATATATATATATATATATATATATATATATATATATATATATTATATATATATATATATATATATATATATATATCTACACACATATATACATACGCACATACATACATACATGCATAAATACGTACATAAACATACATAAACAACTTAAGCACAAACAACACGAACTAACATAATCTGCATCGCGTAACGCACGTCATTACTTCCACCCAAGCATCAGACAGCCACTCAGGAAAAATAGGGCCTCTTATCAGCAAGAGAGAGAGAGAGAGAGAGAGAGAGAGAGAGAGAGAGAGAGAGAGAGAGAGAGAGAGAGAGAGGAGACGAAGCATTATGGAGTGACTCTGAAGATCTCGTCTAAAGAGCTGGATTGCCTTACGGAGAGAGTAAAGCGGCACTTCGAGACTTCACAATGGCACTGGGACCTCCTTTATTGGCATTTTATTAGTGGCTCTAAGTAACTGTATTAGTGGGTCTTTTTCCTCTGTTCTCGAGAAGATATGCTAATGCACTCTTTTCTTCTGTGCCTAGGAAGTGCCAGCTTCTCGCTTTTGTTCCAAAATTCCTGGAGTGAGTTGAAGCCAAAATCGCCTTTTTACGGAGTTCACTTTGTTTAATACGGTTGGCAAACCTTATTTCGCTTATATATTATAATTATTTAAAGTTTGGTCAAATATCTTTTGAGATCACGTAATAGACATCTTTATGTTTAAAATAACCCAGGATTTTAGTGGGCAGGCAGCTAACAAGCCATTCATGATCAATATATCTATATATGTGTATATATATATATATATATATATATATATATATATATATATATATATATATATATATATATATATATATATATACTGTATATATATCATACTGTAGGCAACTTCCTATCATACGTCTTGATGTCATTTAAAGTTTAACTTGAAGTTTTCCTAATACGGGATCTCCTTAGGCAATGATTTATTCATCTTCACTTCCTTTGTTTCCCCTCCACCCACCCATAACCTCCACGAACAAGTTTTCTCATCCCCTTCCCCCCCGCCCCCAAAACCACCTCTTCTGAATTTCCCCACCTTCCTTATTTATACGTTCTTCGCTCCTCTACACCATTCCGCTTTCTCCATTCTCTCACCCTCCCTCCTTCCGTTAACAATATAAGGGTGGTTTAATGTATATCGCTAGCCCGCCTCAATGTCACTCTCTTATGAATGAGGCTGTAGTGCAGACTATAAAAGGGACGTAACGTTCGTCGGCCGCCTACAAAGTGACGGAGGGAGTCCTTATCGCTGACTACAAAGTCATCATTGTGTTCTGTATCTCTCCTCATTACGCCGTTCGCGTCTATTCATTTCGGAACGTAAACAGCTATGTTTTTATGTCTTTTTATGTTTTATTATTAAACTGGTAATATCCCCCCTTGATAAGGGAATACATTAAATACCGTATTATCTTATTATGTTTTCCCTACTATGTGTAAAGAAAGATAGTTACTATTTACAGCGTAGGTTTTAACATTAAAATATTCTCTATGCATCCAACGATATCATAATTCCTATTTTAGATAAATATTGCTTGGCGATGCAGTTCTTTCCTGTGGTTTTCAAGGTCAACAGTCTATTAAATACTAGGCAACAAATTTACTGCATGCGTCAACAGAGTTTGGGAACCAAACTCTGGTAGTTTGATTAAGTGGATGTGGCGGGTAAAGTTTCCCAGAGTCAACTTAACCACTGCTCAGGTTTTCGAGAATATATCACGACTCCTAAAGATCATTAATGATTGCTGCATGCGAGGCACTTACTCTCTTTACTCTTATCACGACATTCCCCTTCATTCCATTTTATCTAAATTTCTCCATAAACTTATCTGAATATTCTCTTAACGACTTCGGAGCCGACTCCCAAATCGCATATTACGGAGCTGGAGCAAGGAGGGCGATAGCGCATCCTCTCTGAATGCTATCCACTTGTAAAGGCTAAAAGATAATGGAGTTTTAGAAGACTTTCAAACTTGGACAATACCAAAACTGATTCAGCGGGGAAATTTATGAGTCATGCGAGACCAGGCGGGGAATTTATAATCCCTTTACGTAAGGGCTGGGAATTCTTCCCCCACCTTCCGGATTTCCATCTATTATAACTCTTAAAAAGATGGTATTTCCAGGCTATAAAGTTGATTACGTAATTA
The DNA here is from genome assembly GCF_040412425.1 of Macrobrachium rosenbergii. Taxonomy (NCBI): domain Eukaryota; kingdom Metazoa; phylum Arthropoda; class Malacostraca; order Decapoda; family Palaemonidae; genus Macrobrachium; species Macrobrachium rosenbergii. The sequence goes on from NC_089780.1 coordinate 17,462,836, forward strand.
CTTTCATAAAGGGGTTGCGTATGCTTTATCATGTCCCTGGTTTTTAGAGAGAGAGAGAGAGAGAGAGAGAGAGAGAGAGAGAGAGAGAGAGAGAGAGAGAGAGAGAGAGAGAGATGAAAACAAACAGAAATGGCTACCTGGTAGTGAATGATCAATGTTTGGACTCTGCTTCAAGTACCCTAGTATTTACAAGAACAGTTGCTCTACTACTGCGTTAGGAAAACATTTTACCAGTGTACGCTTATGTTAGCATTTTTTTTCCTTGACATGTGAATATTCATTATATCTTGATAGCTTGAAGGTTCCTTTAGTAACGGTTTTGATCATTATTAAGGAGAAAAAATAATGATTACGAAATATATTATTTAATGAAAATCTATCTTTGCCACACTGGAGTTTTGAAAAGCCCCGCGGCAATAAGACTGACATAATCTAGCGTCTTGAAGAGGAATATTAACACAGTTTTGCATTTGAATGTAGGAATATTTTTGCAGTTTCAGACGCCTTACCTGAGGAGGGGCTAGCAATCAGCGAGAACAGGATTAACATCAGGAATGTATATGACGCCGTCCTGAACATTACTGTGATGTGGGTTAACATGTTGGAAGCTTTGTTTACGAAACGAGACTACGGAAAATAACTAGACAAGAGCAAAGGGTAGTTGCTGAAAACGACATTGACATATTTATAAATGAATTCACAGTTTTTGAAAGGAAACAAGTAATGTACTTACAGTAAGTGACGTAAAGCACCAGACTTCGACGGAATGGATGAATTATTGCAGAGATGATTTAAGATGAAATGAAATGACACCAGACATGCTAACTAGAAGAATATGTAACAAAGAAAGAAACGATGACTGGAAACTGTGAAATTAGGGAGGATAGCAGAGAGATTTTTTTTTAAAGAATGAGGAAACTACAGAAGGATTTCTCTTTGTTTTCAGTATACTCTTACCCAACTGGTTATTCTTACAGAACATTTTAGTTTTAAAAAAATAATTTTTGTATCTGTACATTGAATCTAGAAAACCCCTTTTGATGGGTTTTATTGATTACTGTGAAACAATGTTTACAGATCAATAATATAGAAAGCCTTACATCAATCGGACATTGCATTTTTTTCTTAAAGCTAACCGATGTTATCTAATACTCATGGAGTTTTGTCTTGCACAGTACAAGGAATGGGTCCAAATGTGATATACATTTGTGTTCTATTAGTTACTGAAATAATTAGGTGCAAGTGGTAGTGAAAGAAATAAGTAATGATTGAAACAACTTCGTAAGTAAAAAAATTTCCTCATGGATTCATTATTTCGGTTATTTCAAATAAAAGAAATATCATACTCTCCCTCTCTCTCTCAATTAAGTATTATTCTCCCCTTGTCTTCGCAATAGCCTCTGTCCACCCCTTTTTATTATATTTATGTCCTTTCATTTTTTCTTGCTGTTAATTATTCATTCAAACCCCAAGCTGCTGCCTCGTCCTCCATCTCGCTTGAATATGCTCATTTCAATTCAATTTGAAATACATTCCCTCTCCTTTCTGTTGATATTGGTACTCTTACCGTGAAATCTCCCTTGTCACTTTTTCGACCTTATTTGCCATCTGAATTACGCAACCTCTCCAGCATCAGTTGCCTCTAATTTCTAATTCAATGCGACGGTTTTTTCGTGGACTAACTCCCCCCTATAATCAGGGCTATTTACTTAACAAGAGAAGACACTTCTCCTCATTTGCTTTTCGTTTTCCCTTCGAGTTAATGAGTAAATGAACGAGAAAAAGGAAGGCATTGCAGTTCCTTCAAGTAGTAATTTTCGTGAAGGCAATTGAATTTCTTGTAGCCTTAAGACGAAATCGGCAAGGAATAATGATTCAGTTTTGTTCACAGAGTAATTCATTATATTCGCATCAATTTGTACATAGACGAACAATTATTCAACTTTGTTCACAAAGTAATTAAAAGCACTTGTATGAACTTATAAACATGCTTAAAAATCTGACAGGTCTAAAGATTTGACTGAGAACGTGATTTTGGAGATGAAAGGGTTGCATCGTTAAAACAACCCTGTAATTATCATGTCAAAGTAATTTAAAGATATTTCCCAACCATGAACAGTTTCTTCGTGATGAAATGTTCAAATATTTTAGTGTTAAAATGGAAGGCATACTATTCTCTTTCTCAAGAGTTTTTCATTCAGTATAACTGCTTTCCCAAAAATTCATGAGGCTAAGCTAGATAGTCTTGCTTGCTTAATTTCTCGTCGTGGAGTTTTTGAACTCAAAAGTGTAATACGAAGAATCTTCTGAATTGTTAGTCTCAATCTTGTTTAAATGATGAAATTCAGGTACAAGGTTCGTTATCTCAGCGTACCTCGAAGGTATTGAGAGGCCTGAATAATGACCAACATATTTCAGAAATAGATAGACACCCTCAGCTCTTACAAGCATTTCCATGTTCACGCTGAGCACGCGAAATATATTAAGAAGAGGCGGAATTTTAGTTATTCAAAAGCAAATCATTTATCTCAATCTGTCACTCGGTTATAATTCTCTATGCTCCATATTTCTCTTTCATTAATCCAAGAGGTTTGATTTAGCTGTATTATTTGTAAAATTTTAAAGTTTTGTTATTGCATGAAGGATATATGTTACTGGTTGTGAATCATTACACAAATATCGAAAAAAGTAGATCCTTTGGGAAGGGGCTCTTCTCGGAAATGAGAATTGACAGAAGTCCTTATTTATGTGTGCTTTGTCATAGTTCCATAAAGGCAAAGGGAAATAATATCGATTCCGTTGACATTCAACACAATGACCATAATCTTACATTTATCGCCAAGCAAAGAACATCACGATACTAGAATGTATAACATTAGAATTAAGATAGAGAAATTGTATCTTTTATGCATACAGAACAAGATATTTAAATGTGAACGCCTACAGAACACAGTGTAAAATTTCTGTAAGTGGATACAGAACGTTTCCACCTGCATTGCGTTCCAAGAATATGACAAAATTATGCAAATGCATGTAAATATAATAACCAGGACATGCTCTCCCGTCCCATTTCCTTTAAAATTATGAATATATAACGGATCTTTGGGCTCGTTTTTTATTTTCTAATCCACGTAACGCAAATTACGGTATTAAACTGCAGTAATTTAATCCGCACCATGTTGTGAGGACGGTCTGGTTCTGAAGCAAGTTTTTTTTTTTTTTTGTAGCATTAACTCAGTCGGGATCAGCAAATTATGGGATGATGTGAGATGGACGAGAGAGGGAGTGGAGGGTTGGAAGAATAAAGGGGTCTTCTAGGACTGAAGTGGGAGATAGGTTCATTTAGAATAAACAGAAAACATGCTGGAAATAATAATAATAATAATAATAATAATAATAATAATAATAATAAAAATAACTGGTCATCTTCAGTTAATTGTATAAAATTCTAATAAAGTTTCAGAATTAGCATTGGTTTTGATGCTTTATTAATAATAATAATAATAATAATAATAATAATAATAATAATAATAACAATAATAATAATAATAATAATAATAATAATAATAATAATAATAATAATAAGTAATTTTCAGTTAAATGTATGAAATTCTAATAAAGCTTCAGAATTGGGGTCGTTTTTTAATAATAATAATAATAATAATAATAATAATAATAATAATAATAATAATAATAATAATAATATCGGTTATCTTCAGTAAAATGTATGAAATCCTAATGAAGCTTCAGAATCAGGGTTGTCCTTTATGTTCACATTGTTGACAATGATGAAATAAGCTTCAGTACATTCCGAAAATTCCGTAAAAGGACAAAATATGCAACTGTAGGGACTATGGTGTCATATTTTCTAAAGTTTCCACCGGGTATGCGTTCTTAGAACATGAAAATATTGTGCAAATACTCGTAAGTGTAAAATCCCACACACGCTTACTCTCCCTCTCAGATCCACTGTTCTCGTTACTCGCGGAGGGCAAATTACAGCATTAAACAGCAGTACCACGATGTGAAGGTAGTCTGAATCCACATTAAGTATTTCTTCTTTTATTATAAAGTTTTCATTCGGGAAATTAGCGGATGAGTTGAAAAGAACGAGAAATGAAAACTGAAGGGAGACGCGCGTCTCTAGTAAGTGAATGGAAGTCACGTAATCATTGTGGAGTAAAAATCATCACCCTTGCCTTTGTAGTATTGATGATAAATAAGGATTATGGATTGCATCATAATGGTAAGGATAAATAAGATTATTTTCTTGCGTATTAACGCTGCTGCATAGGTAGAAATAAATTTAATACCGGTCCTCGTAAATCTCAGTGTTAAAATTATGTTCCAACGGTATACCAAGTTTTAGTCCGTATTTCTTTAATAATAATAATAATAATAATAATAATAATAATAATAATAATAATAATAATAATAATAATAATAATAATAATGGGTGAAGTAAAAATCCACATTTATGTAGTGAATACATTACTATGTATATTTACTATAAAATTGTTGATTTTTATTGCACAGATTGTTTTTCACGAAACTGTCAATCTCTTAGCAATAATAATAATAATAATAATAATAATAATAATAATAATAATAATAATAATAATAATTATAATAATAATATAGTAAATATATTACTATGTATATTACTATGCATATTTACTATATAATTGTGGATTTTTATTGCACAGATTGTTTCTCACGGAACTGTGAATCTCTTAGCAATAATAATAATAATAACAATAATAATAATGTTTTCTCTGCATCATAGTAATTAAATGATTAATATATTCCACGTTTCTCCTTTTCCCGTGCCATTGCCTTTCCTTTCACATGAATTAATCTGGGGGTTCCTGACATCTAATTCTTCAGGAACAGTTCCACAGAGTATGGATGAATTCAGGTTTCTTTTATTTTACAAGCAACAATAGTACAAAATATAATCATAAACAGGCCAAGAAATTATATTTGAAGTTGCAGAAGCTTGTGATGGTTATATCTGTGACGTATTTAAATCAATAATGAACTTTATGTTTGTTGGCGCAAACCGTAAATGAAATCTAACCCTGTGAAAGAGGTCACGCTGGAATTTAGAATAATTAAGTATCTGATGGACGAGGCTGAAGCTTCATGAATACAGTAGACACTCAGAATAATTATTTGATAGACGAGACTGAAGCTTCAGTCACTCACCAAAAGGAGGTCAAGATATATAGCAGTGACTTTAGATCAGTGATTCTCAAACTGGGTGCCTTGGTAACCTGGCGTGCCGCAAGATTGTCATGAATTTAGTCTTGGCTAGATCATCTCAATGAACATCTGTAAAAAAAAAAAAAGTTTGCAGAAGTCTTTACATAATTATTATTAGTGTGTCTACACACACACACACACACAAATAAATATACAGTATGTATGTATATATATATATGTGTGTGTGTGTGTGTGTGTGTGTGTGTGTGTTAATTCATGCGATGTCTTGGGATGGTGAAGAAGGGGTGCCACAGTAATGAATACATTAGTTAGGGTCTCATCACTAAAAAAAAGATTGAGAACTACTGCTTTAGATGGTGTGTCTTAATGATTAGTCAAAATAAACTCTAAGGTAAGTTTTCATATGATTTCAGTTACTAGCTACTTGGCTAAGAGAGAGAGCGAAAGTAGGCTTAAATAGGCGCCTTAATTTTCTTGCTACTTTCACGTTAACATCCCCTTTAACATTACTATGAAAAGGTTAGATATTTAATGCTAAAATGTTACGCCATTACGCTATTTGCAAGTTGCCCAGTTTAAGAGAGCTTGCCTCTTTCTCTCTCTCTCTCTCTCTCTCTCTCTCTCTCTCTCTCTCTCTCTCTATATATATATATATATATATATATATATATATATATATATATATACATACATATATATATATATAATCTTTCTTCACATCAGAAATAATAAAAAGGCATCTTTTCTCTGCGTGAAACGTCTTACAGGTAATTTATTGATGATAATCTAGTTACCTTGAAAACCCAGGTATACCTGTAATCCAATAGCTGACATTCATCAAAATATAATTAAATCAGACCGTTCCTTATATAAAATTGATCTGTGATCTACAGAAAAGTAAGTAAAAGAGTTACACTAATGTTTATATGACCGTACAACTATTCTTTCAGAAAAAAGAAAAAAGAAAAATAAAAAAAAAACGTAGTGAAGGTAAAGAGCGAACAGTATTTAGACCGTATTTGTTCTTATTGCATTACTTTATTATTGTCTAATATTCATTCAGTGCCTTCATTTGCCTCACTACAACATTCTCTCTCTCTCTCTCTCTCTCTCTCTCTCTCTCTCTCTCTCTCTCTCTCTCTTCTCAGCAACATAGTTCAGTGTTACAAATTTTGGCTCACAACTGGACTATCATTTCTGAAACCAAGGGAGGAGGAGGAAGAGGAGGAGGAGGAGGAGGAGGAGGAGGAGGAGGAGGATGGACTTGTGTGACGGTACGCCCTAAAAACCAAATATGTCTCTGTTGACCTAAGCCGTGAATTAAGTACCTATTTGTTAGTCTAGTGCTGTGTGGCTGCTGGGGTGGCGAGAGAGAGAGAGAGAGAGAGAGAGAGAGAGAGAGAGAGAGAGAGAGAGAGAGAGAGAGAATTTTTCCGCATGGCAGCTGAAGACATTAAATGGATATTAGATAATACGGAAATGAAGGAGAGAGAGAGAGAGAGAGAGAGAGAGAGAGAGAGAGAGAGAGAGAGAGAGAGAGAGAGAGAGAGAGAGAGAAGAAAAATACTTTTTCAAAATATGGACCATGAGAAAGGAGGGGATTTGACGAGGTAATCCTTTACCCACAAAGGGCTGATTCCATTCACAAGAATTTCCATAAAAGTTCCTTCACACCTCCCAAACTCTCTCTCTCTCTCTCTCTCTCTCTCTCTCTCTCTCTCTCTCTCTCTCTCTCTCTCTCTCTCTCTCTCTCTCTGTGAAGATTTTTCACGTACACATAAAACATGTTCCTGCCATAACCGATCATAAAATATACAACAAAAATAAATCAAATATCTTTGAAAGTTTCATCATTATGTTTACCAGCCCTAAAGCAGATCTGAACAGTTTCAGAATTTCTACATTAATAATTCATGATATTTGTGTCAACCTTGCTACCACACACACCTCATAACTACCTCCATTTGAAAGTTTAATTAGGAATTCGATAATTTCCCTCCATCATTAACTCTGAATGAGAAAGATTCATTAGGAATCAGTGCATGCGATAATGCAGACTAACGTCTCCGCTATTTGCACACGCAAGCTGCAAACCTGATTGATC
>NC_089780.1:17475165-17482665 GCF_040412425.1 Macrobrachium rosenbergii
TCAAGTAACATATATATATATATATATATATATATATATATATATATATATATATATATATATATATATATATATATATATATATATATATATATGGAGGTTATCAAATCTAATACAGGAAAGAGCGAGAAAAGTAAAGGAATAGTTTTATATTCAAATTTGGTGAAATTGCTTTTAGTATATTCTATTTGCAGCTCTTACCTTAGAATGAATAATCATGTTGCTTTATGTTATATTGCAACACCATATTTCCAGTACTTTTACTAAATAGTTAATCCATATAACAATATATTTGCTTTAAAATATATATTTTTAAATGTTATAGTGAAGAAATTGCTTTCAAAGTTTGTTGTAAAACGTTAATGAATAGGTTTATAATTAGTGATGATTTTAATTAATTAAGTAATAATCATACATTCACATATTCTATGATATTTCATATACAACTGTATTTACAAAATGTGTTGCAAAATATTCAGAAAAAAGCAGAACACTCCCTATAAGTGATATTCTTTACTTATAAACAAAGGGGAATTCATTTTTAGTAAAGTAACATACATCGTCATACAGACAGCTATTGTGACTGTAACAGCACCAACGCTTTTGACGGGTCGAGGCGAGCTAGAGTACTCTCTCTCTCTCTCTCTCTCTCTCTCTCTCTCTCTCTCTCTCTCTCTCTCTCTCTCTCCCAGGAAGGCGCGCGGGCGCTCCTGCCTGGAACGTCTATTTATCTTAACACTCTGAGGGAGAATTTCCCAAAACGAGGACTACTGTCGCGCTGTGAAGGCAAATGTCACCGGGGATATAACGACAGCTCCGTGCCGTCTCATTTGTTACGTCCGAACATGATCCTCGCTCTCCTGACTCTCCCGAACTGGGTCATTTTGTCGTTCGCTGTCGATGTTCTGGAATATATTTTACTCTACCTGGTGTTGTCGCTTTCGTGGCTAGATGAAAGTATTTGCGTTTTACATCTAATTTCGAGTTTCCTCCTGACGCTGTAATTGAGCATCACGATGAATGGGAAATAAGAACGCTGACGTAATGGGTATTTCTCGCTGGATTCTAATTTCTTCCTAACACTGCAATTGATTATTTAAGAACACTGACGTAAAGGAATGGATAAAACATAAACGTCTACAAACTAATCTGACTAAGATAGATGACTTCCTCTAAATGGATAATGAAATTTGAAATGACGGGCTTGGAAATATAAACAGAACTTGAAGAATAATTTGGAATATGAAAATTAATAAAAAGAAATTTCCTCCTAACACTGCAACTGAGCATTACGATGAATAAGGATTTCGACAGAGCGATGGATAAAATCCACATGTGTGTACAAACAAATGTGATGAAGACAGGACTCCCTCTAAATGGATAATGAAATTTGAAATGACGGGCTTAGAAATATAAAAGGAGCTTGGAGAATAATTTGGCAATAAGCTGAATAGGAAATAAGCACATTGACGTAAAAGAATGGATAAAATCTACATGAATCTACAAACTAATCTGACGAAGGCAGACGATTCCCTCTAAATGGATAATGAAATTTTAAATTACAGGCTTGGAAATATAAGCAGGATTTCAAGAATAATTTGGAATATGAAAGTTAATAAATACAAAATGCAAAAGATTGCTACAGAAGGTACATGGAAAATATTGTGTAAGTGAAATGCAGTCTGGAAAATTAATGTTTTGAGAGTAAATACCCATATATATATATATATATATATATATATATATATATATATATATATATATATATATATATATATATATATATATATATATATATATATATATATATATATATATATATATATATATATATATATAAATTGCAAGGGATACGTTTAATGCTGATGAACTCTAATTATTTCAATTTTAAAGTCTCTAGATTTAATACAGATAAAGGGAAAGTTCATGTAGTATGTCCAAAGGTTAGCAACGTTGTATCCTATAAAATGCACTTGAAAATAATGGAAATCTATTCAGTCATTAAACACCTGGTTGTGACTAGCATATCGAATATGTCTTCATCATTTATAGTTCTGATTTCAATAACGACAAATATTTTGAAAACCATTTGATGCTCATTCATAAACATGGTATTGCTCAATACGAATTGCTCGAAAACTTTCCTGCCTTGCCTTACATCTGTCTGATAATGAAATACCGATTCATGTTCAGCTTGAAAACAACTGCAGGCGAAATCCTCAACGAAATCAAAAGAACCGAATAAAAGGAACCTAAAATAGATCATAAAGACGACAAACCTTCCTCAAGAAAGGAGAAGTAATGGACGGGAGAAGCATTATTCTGTCAGGTGCCATTCAAGCAGACATAATACTAAAGCGTTGAATTCCCAGCTCGGAGAGTCGGCGGGCATAATCCTTTCCGGGGACTTAGAAATGAGAAGAGAGGAATGGACATGGAGAAAGGGAAGTGAGCATGAGGTGAAAGAAGCAGGTGAGGAGGGAGAGTGAAAGTGAGGAGCCAGGTAATGGAAGCGGGTGAGGAGGGAGAGTGAAAGTGAGGAGCTACATAATGGAAGCAGGTGAGGAGGGAGAGTGAAAGTGAGGAGCCAGGTAATGGAAGCAGGTGAGGAGGAAGAGTGAAAGTGAGGAGCTACATAATGGAAGCAGGTGAGGAGGGAGAGTGAAAGTGAGGAGCCAGGTAATGGAAGCAGGTGAGGAGGAAGAGTGAAAGTGAGGAGCCACGTAATGGAAGCGGGTGAGGAGGGAGAGAGAAAGTGAGGAGCCACGTAATGGAAGCAGGTGAGAAGGGAGAGTGAAAGTGAGGAGCCACGTAATGGAAGCGGGTGAGGAGGGAGAGTGAAAGTGAGGAGCCTGGTAATGGAAGCGAGTGAGAAGGGAGAGTGAAAGTGAGGAGCCACGTAATGGAAGCGGGTGAGGAGGGAGAGAGAAAGTGAGGAGCCAGGTAATGGAAGCAGTTGAGGAGGAAGAGTGAAAGTGAGGAGCTACGTAATGGAAGCGGGTGAGGAGGGAGAGTGAAAGTGAGGAGCCAGGTAATGGAAGCGGGTGAGAAGGGAGAGTGAAAGTGAGGAGCCACGTAATGGATGCGGGTGAGGAGGGAGAGAGAAAGTGAGGAGCCACGTAATGGAAGCAGGTGAGGAGGGAGAGTGAAAGTGAGGAGCTACGTAATGGAAGCAGGTGAGGAGGGGGAGTGAAAGTGAGGAGCCAGGTAATGGAAGCAGGTGAGAAGGGAGAGTGAAAGTGAGGAGCCAGGTAATGGAAGCAGGTGAGGAGGGAGAGTGAAAGTGAGGAGCCAAGTAATGGAAGCAGGTGAGTAGGGAGAGTGAGAGCCAGCTTTCATATTTATAGGAACTTAACCAGAATGACCGAAAGGCCTCTTGGATTCGACATTTACGTATTTGAGTGTCAAGGTCTCATGAAATGATTCCTTTCTTGTTTCCTAAAGCGATGAGGAATGTACAACAAAGACGTAGAAAGAGAAAATTATAAGAAATTAGTTTCACACCTTTTCTTTTAAAGGTGAAGAATCTGATTAAACCTCACTCTATTTTCGATATTAAAAAATATTATTGAAAGGCAAACAAGAGATAATATTTATTTTGTAATAAAGCTTTTCTTGATATTTGTTCAGTAAAAGATATAGGGGATGGGAGTATAATAATTTTCAAAGAATTATACGATCCATTGTCGTCAAATTCTTTACCATCAGCAGTGAATATACAGAGAATATATAAACTTTCAGATGTTCTTATATCTAATAATCATTTAGGGATATGCCATGGAAAACCTAATGTCTGTATCTATGTCATCTTTGGTGTAGGTTAAGTAGTTTATGAGTTTGTTTTGTTGGCTAAATAGAAAGTTTTTTTCTCCATTATTACAGAAATGTCGGATTACCCTTGATACAGTTCTAACGTGTATTGTTATGGAAGCTGGAATAGGTTAATGATCCGAAAAATTTTACAGTGATAATTTTCGCCTATTAATTTTACAGATTTTCATCCCTTGAGTTTTGCTGTTATCACATTAAACAATTTTCCTTTAGTAATTCTGTTAGATTATTCAAAAATCAGACCACAAGTGTTGTGATAAGACAGTTATAAGAAATAATAAAATCACAAATACAAGACAACAGCAAATATGGAATCTAATTCTGCCTCAGCATCCATTAAGATATCTATTCATAGAAGAACACCAACAACGACCAGTAGGATTGAGTCCTTCCACAACCTAAAAGGCCCTAGGAAGCCCTAGGAGGCCCTGGGAGCTCGTTTCCCGACGGAGGAACTTCCCTCAGATTATTCCCAAGCCTTACCTCCGGGAATTCCTGGGGAGTCTTTCGCCAATTTCCTGCCACCAAACGCTAGCTCTGGAGATACTGCTGAGTGGATAAAAACAAGAGGAGTTCATTTCTTTAAGTCAGCTAATCAGAGAGGTATCTGTCATCTCCCAATCTTTCACGAAGGGAAACAATCTACCCATCTCATCATAAGCAAAAAAAAAAAAATAATATATATATATATATTATATATATAATATATATAATATATATATATATATATATATATATATATATATATATATTATATATATATATATATATATATATATATATATATATATATATATATATATATTGAAAGAAGCAAATAAATAAATAGATAAAATGAAATGGGGAATGTTTTCCTTTACAGAAAAGACATAACACTAGATTAACTTTGAATTATAATATTCCTGGTGAGCCTGGGATATTGACAGTGAACCAAAGCTGGGGCAATAAATAAAAATCAATGAAGAAGAAAATTACACCTTTAGATACGAAGTTTAAAAGTATAAACTGAGATCATATTTCACAATCCAATCCTCTGCCTTTTAGAAGCACCAAAACCACAAGAAATGCTTGAATAATTTTAAAAAACACGGGGTTATTATAATTAAGCTGACATATTTAATTCAAAATAACCCTTAAATATTACATGTATCGCATCATGTTCATTGATACGTGGTCAAGACACTTTATTGTTAGCACATAGCAACTAATTCCTTTAGCATATTCTGCTCTACGGTATGGTATTCTCAGCATCACGTAAGGTGCTCGGTATTCCTTTACAGAGAAGATTTCGATCTGCTGCACTCTCCACTGCTGACCTTTTTCGAGGTAAAGGTTCCCGGTAATTACATTTTAATCGAAACCGCGAACGGGAGAGAAAAACCTCTTCCCGTCGACTCTTGACGATATTGGAAGAGCAGGTTGGTGGTCGGAGTGTGAACCTTAATTAGCTGGCGATTAAGCCTAATCAGAGAGTGTTAAAAAAAGGGGGCAACGGGAAGGAAATTCCACAGTTTGGGTAAACGGCTCTTTATGAATTTTTAGTCGGGATGTTCTCAGGTTTTTGTATTGTGTTTCTCTGGTTTTATCTTTTCATTTTTTCTACGCTGAAAATTATTAGGAAAATGGAGAAGGCCTCTTCAAGAAGAATTCTGTTTTAAGATATGGTTAATTGGTTGAATCATACATGTAAATATACAGTATACACACACACACACACACACACATATATATATATATATATATATATATATATATATATATATATATATATATATATATATATATATATATATATATATATATATATATATATATATATATATATATATATATATATATATATATATATATATATATATATATATATATATAAAGACAAAAAGCAGAATTTTATGGTGGCCTACTTAATTATGTTGTTTTGGAAAAAAGTTTCATTCTTTTCTGATTTATGGGGACATCCATTTTACATAAATTAGCATGAATAACTGAAATTTGTTTAATTTTAGTCACAGTTTTACGAATGAAAGTTCTGTAATAGTTTGGTCAATGGAGTAACCAAGCCTCATTCGGAAACCTGCAGAAGTCTATTTTTCTACAGTAATAATAATAAATAATAATAATAATAATAATAATAATAATAATAATAATAATAATAATAATAATAATAATAATAATAATAATAATAATAATAATAAAGTAAAGAAAGTTCATTGATTTAACAGGTCCTCTTAAAAAGAGATAAAAAGAGATCTGTTACCATAAAGAAAAATAATGCTATATGTAATAATCAAACAATAAGCGCCTTAAAAATATATCAATAAGAAAAAAACATTTCAAAATACATTGCATATCTGCGCCCAGAAATCAACTGAATGCTTTTATTTCTTTCTCCGTTTTTTTTTTTTTTTTGTCTTTTGATGAATGCATTTTTTATAAAGCTTCAATGGGCATACATTTTTTTCAATGATGCTTGGACATATCTCTTTGTCTGACAACGCCCTAAAAGTTCTCTAAAAAAAATGCTGATGCCTCTTCAAACACGAAAAAACTTTCAATACTTTTTTTTTTTTTTGGAAAACGACGAAAGCAGTTGATTGAACAAGCCAGTGTCATTCGCTGGGAGGATGGAATTGCAAAAAATAGTTCTTGACAGACAAATGAAAATGAGAGAGATAGAGGAAAAATAATGAGAGATTGAAAATCTAATTTGCACCTTAAAGTAGGACTTTCAAGAAATGTATCGTCCCTAATCTACCTTTACTCATGTGGGAAGTTTTTGCACAGCAGGCAGAAACAGAAAGCTGCATAATGATATAGGTTGATGAAAATACGTGTACATGAATATTATTGAATCCCCTTGAAATAAACCACAATTCTTTTTTATTTAGCGAATTCTAATCAATACCTGAAATCATTTATTTTCATACTATTCAGTCTTTGTAGCAAAATGTTATCGAATGTATTCAATATTATTTAGTAAAAATCAATCACAGATAGTTTTACACGCAAAACGACATCATTAATGAATGTGGATACAATACATTCAGTGAAGTTAAAACAGCCATTTATTTCCGTAAAATAGTAATAACAGTTAGCTCGTCGACATGCGAAAGTCAACGAAGCGTATAGAAATATCTTATGACCAATATCTATATTAATCTGACTGCATAAAATAAACGTTAGGAGTGCCAAGGATTATTGCAAGATTGAGCACTGCCTTGGGAATCAATTTAATAACCTCTCAGTCCATAAAAAAACTTTTAAATAAAATCTTTCAATCCTTCTGCAGTTTTCCGTAGCCACACAACCTAAATCTCATCTGTAGGATTATTTGTACGCGTGCGTGTTCGCTTACCTTGGTGACACTAACAGTATATTCTCGATTATAATCCCTTAATGTATGTAAATTCACACTACCTTAACTATAAAAAAAAAATGGCGTGCAAAGTCTAGCTGATCCTGGTAAACACGCATCGGAAAATGTTGTATAAACATAAATATAGCAATTTGCTATTTGATAACACTCGTTTCCCTGGAGGTTTACAGTCTGTCGCGCTAAATCACACCAAATTGCATACCCGGATGCTTCCTAAATTAAGTCTCATGAATATTCAATTAATTTTTAAAATATACAATAAACTCGAGGCAGGACGCTGAACGAGGGACATA
>NC_089780.1:17487665-17492665 GCF_040412425.1 Macrobrachium rosenbergii
TATAGATTGCTTGAAGAAGTATATATTCATATTTTTGTATGGCATGCTAAAGTTTCCGCTTTTCCAGTATTTTTGTTGTTGGTATCTTTCTGAAATCTCAGTGCCCGTAAAAGTAATATCTAAAAAATTAATTCTAGTTTCCCATCTTGTTAGATTTGTCATCTTTCTGAAATCTTACTGCCTGTAAATTTAGTCTGAAGACATAAATACTTTGTTGGGGTGCTTGGTTTCAATTCCACATCCAAGATAATCCGGTTACACCAAGAAAAGCATAAGAACAGAAACCGAAATAAATACTCATTATTCATAATGTCTTAATGGAAAATGCTTCGATAGTCGCAGAAATGTAAGTATATTATCGTACATCATCAACCTATTAATCATATGTTTCTGTTTGCCACATGGATTTCTTCTCATGTGGGATATAATGAAGAAGGGAAGCGTCATAAATATTATTTTCATATACCAACGATTTTTTCTTATGCACACCTAAAGATGTAGTAGAGAAAAATTAATTTTTTTTAATTTAAAAACATACTGCAAAATCCTAAAACAGAATCGAAAAAGCTTTTATATACTTTTTTGTTGACTCTGTGGATATGCATGTCACATTACTATTTCAGAAAACGCTAAAAATATGCCGTTACTTTGATAAAACAATTATTACCGGATCGTAGTTTTAATCCGCTCCTCTAACGCCGTCGTTTTTTTTTTCTAAATTGATTTCCAATCTCTGGATTTACATAAACTGACGTTTTCATGGTCTAGTTGTAAAGGACTTTTATAAACGAGTTAATATTTGATTCTATAAAAACTGAATGTTTAGAGGAACCAGTAAGCACTGCTGAAACAGAGACAAGTTGAAGGAGAAGTATTCATGCTTAAATCAACCCCATATCTTGGCAAAGTGTCGAAGATATATTTCTCTTCTATTAATTTAGTGATCTGCGTCAATGGTGATTTTGTCATTGACTCCCTGTTTCAGCTAAGTATCAATTGTGTGTCTCCCGCCATTCATTCTGGATAGTATATAAAATCACATCACCGTGATTTCATATACACAATCATTAAGCTACAAAAGTCGTTTAATATCCACTTGGCTCTACTTTGGAAAAAATACCGAAGGGGTAATATGATTGATAGATGGTTCGTCACCTGGCAGGATCGAACTGCCGGAAAGCGAGTACCTACTACGTCCATACATACACGTACACGCACATATACATACATATGACCCCGACCTCTCGTCGGGTTGACTTACACTGGTCCGGCTGCAGTACTGTGGGACATGCTTAAATAAGACACAAGGGTGTAAATTTAACAATGATCTGTATTATCTAAAACTTACACAAGGGCCCAAGTATCTAAGTAAACTAAAATTTACCGTAAAACCGAGAGAGAGAGGCTGAGGGGGAACCCGGCGGAGGCAGCGAGGGAAAGTACGTCTTTCCCCTAAACGCGACAAAAACGCTCTGCCCCAAAGGGACACCTTCTTTGGGCATCTTCCTCCCACCTTGTAATACCTCACAACCCCCGATTTCTTCTCTACTGGACACGATTGGCCCTGGCACTTCTCCTTAGGCCTATCAGCCAATCGGTGCCAGGTAAGGTGACGCTAAATCCCAACGAACTTTTGGGGGGGTTTCTGGGGGGAGGAAGATTTCCTCTGTCTGAGAGAAGATGACCGTTGACCCGTCCTGTAATGGCGTCCTACGACTGCATTAGGATTCCGGGGAAGTTTCACAAAGACTGAGAATGGCTTACATATATATATGTATATATGATCATAATCACTTGTGTACGAGATTCATTTATCACACATTACCACAGGTGAAAAATAAGAGACCGGTTCCGACTTTATTTCCTTCGTCAATGGCTTGGAAATAAAGTCGAAACCGGTCGGGACCTACATCCCGTCTGTTATTTTTCACCAGTGGTAATGTGTGGTGTACACTGGTGGTGTACACACACACACACACACACACACACACATATATATATATATATATATATATATATATATATATATATATATATATATATATATATATATATATATATATATATATATATATATATATTTTGGATCCGCTCACATACACCGTTCGTTGCAGATGAACCTAAACCCCACACACAACTAGATGGTGCTCTTCGTCTCTCGACCATTAACTCACAATGAACAACCTTGTTATCGAATGAGTGGGTTCCTTGAGGCACAACTCTCATCTTATGTGCTGGTTTCTCTAAGTCACAACAAGACCCGCCGCTCTCAAACTTACTCTGGGAGCTATTTCTGTTCATGACATCCTTGATCTGGCTTCTGGTAAATGTACTCGTAGTTAAGGGATGACTGTAGCAGTCTGACCACGAGAGAGAGAGAGAGAGAGAGAGAGAGAGAGAGAGAGAGAGAGAGAGAGAGAGAGAGAGTTATTATTCTTTAGCTACAATGAACTCCATTCTCTTAGATTGCGTTTCTTATTTGTTTGTTTGCTGGTTTGAGAGAGAGAGAGAGAGAGAGAGAGAGAGAGAGTTATTATTCTTTAGCTACAATGAACTCCATTCTCTTAGATTGCCTTTCTTATTTGTTTGTTTGGTGGTTTTAGAGAGAGAGAGAGAGAGAGAGAGAGAGAGAGAGAGTTATCATTCCTTAACTACACTGACCTTCCTTCTTTTCGATTGTTGCTTATTTTTTTTTTTTTTTTTTTTTTTTGAGAGAGAGAGAGAAAAAGAGAGCAAACGGCAACTGAACGCTCTTTCTGAAAACGCTTTGTCTAGTCAAATATCAAAGGGTGATAGTCTGAGTTTCGTAAGGAGAAGAGAAGCAACGTAAAGCAGAGTAGGTGTATCGGTGAAGTGCGTCGATAACAGGAGTGATTGACAGGCCACCACACAGGCCCGCGTGTCTCATTCCGGGCGCAAAAATATTTATCATCTCACTCGAGATATCTATCTCAAGGGAGGAATCACGGAAGAACACCTGCCATTTGCTGTCAACACTTCTACTGAAATGCAAATTAGGTTCATAATGAAGGTTCAGTCTTTCCCGTTGCTGGTCTTTTTAACCATTCGTTGCTGAATAATGTTTTGGAGAAATATCTGGAATTTGTGTAATATAATATTACTGTCTCAAACTATCGGTTATACTGAAATGTGAATTCCATAATGAAGGTTCAATCTTTCCTGGTTCTGTTCTTTTTAACCATTCGTTGCTGAATAATATTTTTGGAGAAATATCTGTAATGTGTGTAATATATTACTGTCTCAAGCTACTGATTATACTGAAATGTAAATTAAGTTCCATAGTGAAAGTTCAGTCTTTCCTGTTGCTGGCCTTTTTAACCTTTTGTTGCTGGATATTATTCTGTGGAAATATCTGCAATATGTTTAATACATTAGTGTTGCAAAATTAAAATGCGGCTGAATTCACACTGGCCATGGAAAACCCCACAAGCTTTTGGTTTAGTTGTGTTTACATGATTATAAGTCGAAGAGAAAAATATTGAAATATTATACCAAAAGAGACTCTTGTCTTATAATAAAATTGTAATAAATAGAAATAAAGAATACTGAAATATCATTTCAAAAGACACTCCTTCGATATAACAGTGTTTCAATATATATATTTTTAATCGACATGCACATCATTTAACGTCACATTCATAAAATCGCACACGAAATGCATATAACCACCTCGCACGATCAATATATCCTCCTCCATCATTCATGCAACATAAAAAAAAATATACTCTTTCGACATAATAAAGTTTGAGCATATATTTAAATCCACAAGTACATCATTTAACATCACATTCATAAAATCGCACACGAAATGCATATAACCACCTCGCACGATCAATATATATTCTCTCCCTTACGCGCCAATATCCTCCTCCATCATTCATGCGACATAAATTACGCGTAAGGCCGTTTGAGCAGTAAATAAGGCGAAGTCGCTGACTCTGTAACAGGAGCGCGGCGTGTCCTCCAAAGCTTCTGTCTCGTTTTCGGTGAGTTATGGTGGAACATTTGCCGCCGCCAGCCCTCAGACCTAACGACGGTGTCTTTATTGGAAGAAGAAGAAGAAGAAGAAGAAGAAGAAGAAGAAGAAGAAGGTGTGCGTAGAGGAGGACGTAGAAGATTTATCACTATGGAATAAGATGAATATCTCTCTCTGTCTGGAATGGGCCAGAGAGAGATATTCATCTAGAGAGAGAGAGAGAGAGAGAGAGAGAGAGAGAGAGAGAGAGAGAGAGAGAGAATCATTACCTGATGCATGACTGACCACTGAGTTCCACCTGACAGGTTAGAATATTAGGCCATTTACTCTCTCCCCTTTTCCAGTGGTAGGTATTATGATTAAGCGCTGGTGATTTACGTCAGTCTTTTTTCTCTTACTGAGAGAGAGAGAGAGAGAGAGAGAGAGAGAGAGAATCATCATTACCTGATGCATGACTGACCACTGAGTTCCACCTGACAGGTCTGAATATTACGTTATTTAATCTCTCCCTTTTTCCAGTGGTAGGTATTATGATTAAGCACTGGTGATTTACGTCAATCTTTTTTCTCTTATTGAGAGAGAGAGAGAGAGAGAGAGAGAGAGAGAGAGAGAGAGAGAGAATCACTACCTGATGCATGACTGACCACTGAGTTCCACCTGACAGGTTTGAATATTAGGTCATTTAATTTCTCCCCTTTTCCAGTGGTAGGTATTATGATTAAGCGCTGGTGATTTACGTCAGTCTTTTTTCTTAGAGAGAGAGAGAGAGAGAGAGAGAGAGAGAGAGAGAGAGAGAGAGAGAGAATCATTACCTGATGCATGACTGCCCACTGATTTCCACCTGACAGGTTTGAATATTACGTCATTTAATTTCTCCCCTTTTCCAGTGGTAGGTATGATTAAGCGCTGGTGATTTACGTCAATCTTTTTTCCCTTTTGAGAGAGAGAGAGAGAGAGAGAGAGAGAGAGAGAGAGAGAGAGAATCATTACCTGATGCATGACT
>NC_089780.1:17495165-17575165 GCF_040412425.1 Macrobrachium rosenbergii
TATATATATATATATATATATATATATATATATATATATATATATATATATATATATATATATATATATATATAGAGAGAGAGAGAGAGAGAGAGAGAGAGAGAGAGAGAGAGAGAGAGAGAGAGAATGTCGTAACTCTGCTCGGTCTTGTTGTTCTTTTGAGTAATAAGCAACGCAATGGAAGCAATTTTCCTTTCAAGGACTGTCACTTTCATAGCCTAATTTATGCCCGAGCAAGGACGACGCATGTCTACTTATTTGGGGGACCCTCAATTGTTATTACTCCCTCAGATCAATTCTTTAAGAAGCTTAGTAGGCTGAGGTCACGCATACGAACCATATATCTTTCTTGATCTATTATGCGTTGTCTCGATGAGTTGCTCATCCTGACCAGGATCTGTTTATTTTTTAAATGAATCATTACTATGGCTTAAAGTATAAGTGAAAAACATTGATTTTTGTTGCAACGTCAAATCGTGGTTACAGATGCTTAAAAAATGCCCTGAACGTAATATTAAAAGTATTAACTAGATTAAACACATTTTGATTATCTCAAATCCTAGAGTTAGACTTTTGACATTTAAATTACAAAGGTTCAAAATGTCTCTCATTCTCATAGTGTGGCTTATTTTACCTCCATTTCAATGATTTTACTGTTAATGCTACCGACTCCCAACTGATATACCCCTGCAATATTTCCCGAACATAGATACATGATGGTCATTATATACTACAAGAACGTTATGTTTTTTGTCTGCTTTGTCTTTCTGTTTGTCTGCTGCCACTCACTGTTTGTTAACTAAATTCCAGAGAAACATACCAGCAGAATTTTAGGAACCGTTCAACAAATGTGGACCCCTTGAATACAAGAAGTCATATAATATTGTTATAGACGTGAATGTAACTTTTGACATTACAGCCGACTGAAAGACCAGGTAAGAATGTAACTTTGCCCATAACTTTTCAACTGTGTGAGTTAGAGGCTTCATATCTGGTGGTAAAGATATTCGTGTAATAGATTTGACATGCAGGACCCCCTTATTACCTTAGTCATGCATTAATTCTTGTTATTATATAAAAAATTTCATGAATATGAATAATTATGTACACGAGTGACCTTATAAATTCAGTCATCCAAGAATGACCGTATAAATTCAATCACCCAAGAATGACCATATAAATTCAATCAGCCAAGAATGACCTTATAAATTCAATCATCCAAGAATGACCTTATAAATTCAACCACCCAAGAATGACCTTATAAATTCAATCACCCAAGAATGACCTTATGAATTCAATCACCCAAGAATGACATAAATTCAGTCACCCAAGAATGACCTTTTAAATTCAGTCACCCAAGAATGACATAAATTCAGTCACCCAAGAATGACCTTATAAATTCAATCACCCAAGAATGACCTTATAAATTCAATCACCCAAGAATGACCTTATAAATTCAATCACCCAAGAATGACCTTATAAATTCAGTCACCCAAGAATGACCTTAGAAATTCAACCACCCAAGAATTACCTTATAAATTCAATCACCCAAGAGTGACCTTATAAATTCAATCACCCAAGAATGATCCTATAAATTCAATCACCCAAGAATGACCTTATAAATCCAATCACCAATATGAGCATAAAAGAACACGTTTCACTTCCAAAGCCAAACCATGTTAGAAATTCAGAGGACCGAAATCCCAAAGTCCAAGAACCGGAAGAACTACCTGTTCTTACACTCAAAGGAGCCAGTCGACACAGAAGTAAAAAATGGGACAAAGCAATGTAAAGGGAAAGCGATAAGAAAACGAAGAACGTGGCTGTGCAAGAAGGAAGTGGGAAGTGGTTCTGATATTTATGGCCACATTACCATAATGGCAGTTCGGGGCATTCGATATTCATGAGTTTAGGCGACAGGACTTCGAAGGATCAAGCCATTCTTTATTTTCGTAGGTTTGAGGAAGGTAACGGGGAGGTAGTAGATACAAAGGGGCAAAGCAAGCAAATTTCCTTTCACGGTTCCGTTTAGGAGATAAGGTAAGGAATTTATCTCTTCTTCCCGGTAGTATTTCGTGCCGAAGGCTGATATCGGAAACCCCGCGCACTAGGGAATATGTATGTGTATGTATATATGTATATATATATATATATATATATATATATATATATATATATATATATATATATATATATATATAGTGTGTGTGTGTGTATACATACATAAATACACACACACACACTGAATCACGAAAATATGGAACATGATGAATATATAAACACAAAATCCACGAAGGAAAGAGAAACACTGGAGTGCTATGAGGCCTTTCGACTGTCTTTATATATATATATATATATATATATATATATATATATATATATATATATATATATATGTATGTATGTATGCATAGATACATAAATACACACATACATACATACATATATATATACATACATACATACATATATATAAATATATATATATATATATATATATATATATATATATATATATATATATATATATATATATATATTTATATATCTCAGTCCTGTAGAAACGACAAATAATTTAATAATTCATGAAGAGCCGTAACTATCTATGACCCACTTCGTTAAAAGTGCATTATTAAATACCTCCCACTGACCCATCATCTAAGATTTGTAAAAGTTTTAACGTTAACTTTTATTCTTTGATTGTATTCAATCTTCAGTTATAATCGACAGAATCTTTTTGTTCAGTAGTCCTTCAGGATGTGCGTCCCATCTATCTTTTGAAATATCAAGGCTGAATTATTTATTTAGGTGACTTGGCTGACTTTTTATTTTGCTTCGATATCTAAATATGGTGCCTCCGTCTCGTTCTGTTATAAATGATCACCCTATTCTCCACTATATTCTCTACTTCCTCGTTTCCAACTTGGAATATTCTTCCTCCCCATAACTTTCTCATGGACCTGTCTTCTTCTTCTTCACTTCTATTTTATTTTGATTGACACCTCATGCAAGACCTCGTTTCGACAACAAAGCTCCTTTTCTTTTTTGGGATTTTATTTTAATGATTTAACTTGATTTATATTCTATCTTCAATGACACCTCATTTCGACAAAAAAAATCCTTTTCTCTTTGGGATTTCATTTTAAAGATTTTTCTTCACTTATATTCTGTCTTCATTGACACCTCATGCAAGGCCTCATTTCGACAACAAAACTCCTTTTCCTTTTGGGATTTCATTTTAAAGATTTTTCTTCACTTATATTCTGTCTTCATTGACACCTCATGCAAGGCCTCATTTCGACAACAAGACTCCCCTTTCTTTTGGGATTTCATTTTAAAAAATTTTCTTCACTTATATTCTGTCTTCATTGACACCTCGTACAAAACTTCATTTCATCAACAAAACTCCTTTTTCTTTTGGGATTTCATTTTAAAGATTTTTCTTCACATACATTTTATATTCATTGACACCTCGTACAAAACCTCATTTCATCAACAAAAGTTCTTTTCTTTTGGGGATTTCACTTTAAAGATTTTTCTTCACTTATCTTTTCTCTTCATTGACACCTCGTACAAAACCTCATTTCATCAACAAAACGCCTTTTCTTGTGGGGATTTCGTTTTAATGGATTTTCTTAATAGATTTCCTTCTCTCTTTCTCTAAGAATCATTCCATCAAATTTCAACAAACTCATTTAGTTAACCACCACATCAAACCAGTCTATGAACTCTCCGTACAAAAATAAATTTCAAACATTCTGTGAGACATTATCAGGCTCCATCCCATTGTAATTTATCAGTTCTCAGTAGAATTGCATTGAATATAGAATTTAGGCCAAAGGCCAAGCACTGGGACCAAAGAGGGCATTCAGAGCTGAAACGGAAATTGACAACAAAAAGTCTGAAAGGTGTAACAGGAGGAAAACCTCGCAGTTGCACTATGCATCAATTGTTAGAAGAGGGTGGGATGTAAGATGGAAGAAAGATAATATGAAAGGAGGTACAGTAAAAGGAACAGAAGGGGTTGCTGCTGGGGGCCGAGGGCACGCTGCAAAGAACATGGCGCCGATTTTGAAGTTGCTCTGATGTCCCAATCCATCTGATCACAAAATTCGGTGAGACTGTAATCATTAGTCACTATTAAAAGGAATGACTCAGGTAAATAAGTAAATCAATTAATAAATAAAAAAGGCAAATTCTGTTCCCCCCCCCAACAATATGTAACGCAATTGTATTATCAATTTCAAATTTCAATAGATTTTAAATAAAGGCATATCCTGAAAGTCATAAATTTTTCAAAATATTTCTCAGAACTTGAACTTTATGAAAGACACATCATTAAAGAGGTGTGAACATTCCCATTCCCGACACCAGTATCTATTCTGCTTGTGTGGTCTTTAATTTTTATTCATAAATAAATATTGTGTCCGGTTATATGTTTAGCATACATATCAAAATTAAACCTTGACCTGTCAAAAAAACGGAATCATATACGAAGCAATTATTACGATATTTTACTTATTTTATTTAAATTCTTGTTTACAATATCACTCAAAGGTGTTTTCCATGAAAACGCCAACAGAATTTTTTACGTAAAACAGTATTTGCTAATTAGTTTAACGGAAACTGTACGTGCAGTTTTTGCATTCATAGGCTCAAAGGATATATGCTATAGATCTAATCGTTCATTATCCTGATTTACGTATTGTCAGAATACAAAATTTTACCGTAGGTTAAAAATATTTCTTAAAAAAAAAAAAAAACATGTAGGCTGAAGTGTTTTGTGTCAGTGGAGATTGATAAAAATATAGACCGGATTTAAATCAGGATAATAACAATGCGTACGTCATTGTGTCTGAAATGTTTTTCAACGAACAAGCTCGTTACCGGTTTTTAAGAGCCTTAGCTTCAAAACCCTTTTATTCTTTTCCTCTTTGATGAATGTTAATGTTAATACTGTGGAAAGTTTATATCCTTTTGAAAAGGTTCATCAGTGAAGCTCTTTCTCCCTGCCCCTTGTGTTTTTCAGAGAACAGGTGATTTTTTTTCTAAATCTCGCTTGCTGTTTTAAAAACATATGAGGATCGTTTAATTATAGCTCACTTTCCTTGAATAAGAATATATTTCTGGACACTTTAAGGTCAATCTTATTTTACGTGTAGTTTATTTTTCACCTGCATTTCTTGGAATTTTCAGTCATAATAAGTTTCTTTAAAAACATAAACAACTCAAATATACACGTTTTTAATTATGTCATATCACCCCTCGCCCATCTTATCACTCGATTACGTATGATGAACGTAATCGGAGATCATTTTGAAATACTGACATCTAAATCACACGCATATCAATACTTGTAACCATGGGACACTCATTCTACTCTATTGCGTCTCATTAAAAGATTATGCAATCGGGCTCACTCTAATTGATATACATTTATTTCTAATGACATTTAATTCCCTCACGTTCAGATAACAGGTCGGACACCTAACCGACTGAACAAAGAACGTCTCTCTCGACTCAATACCCATAACATTAAAAGCGTCAATAATATCTGAAACCCTTCTAACGTCTCTTTTTAAGAGACGTCCATCCACTCTCCTCTGACCCTCCCTCGCAATTCATATCTACTTCCTCCTTCACTCTTTCCAAATTGGGCTCTTTGAACGACCAAACAGATTTGACCCCTAATTCTCTCGTGCAGTTGAGCAGACTTCTTCTTCTTCTTCTTCTTCTTCTTCTTCTTCTTCTTCTTCTTCTTCTTCTTCTTCTTCGGCCCGTTATGTCATCTTGAATTCTTCTACACACCGAAGTAATGTCACCGAGTTCCTTGACTCTCTCTCTCTCTCTCTCTCTCTCTCTCTCTCTCTCTCTCTCTCTCTCTCTCTCCTCCCCTTTTCCTTGATGGCCCTTGGCGGAAAGGTTTCTCGGCCCCTAATGGTCCCCTTTAAGAGTCTTTACGGTGTTCTTTAGGTTCGATTTTTAAAGGGATGCCTCCTGCTGCGGCCGCGGACGGGAATAAGACGACGGGGAACGACCCAGGACCCACGTAAAGGAGACTTATTAGTTGTTTGTCGCCACTTTTTGACGTTTCCATATTCTCCACGTATCATTACTGACGGATAAGGACGCTGGCGGAGCTGAAAAGTGTCCAGGTTAGGTTATTTTCGAGGGTGTAATTATCCCAATATAACTTTTCATTTATAAATTAAACATAAATAGTGTGACTTAAATTGGAAGGCTAAAGTTTTTTCAACATCAGTGTTTGACACATCTGTGAATAAATATAGATTAAAGAGAAACTAAGAAACATTACAGATCCGACCCCGACCCCGCAATGATGGAGTAAGAAATGTGTTAAATTAGGTTATTTTCGGGGGCATAATTATCTCAGTATAATTTTTCACTTACAAATTAAAAAATCAGTAATGTCACTTAAATTGTAAATCCAAATATTTTATCGTTGTCAGAGCGTTTTACAGTACATTTCTCTGCAAAGAAATATAGAATAATGAGAAACTAAGAAATATTACAAATCCCCACCCCATGATTTTCATTACTATGAAAGATTTTTAAAAGATTAGCGATCAGCCTTTGGTACAATTCATAATTTATGAAAGGTCACATTCAATAACTGTTATTAAATTTAAGTGCATAAGCAATTAAGTATGAATGAAATCAACATCCATTATTTCTTTGAAATAAATTTGTTGAAGTTAATGTGTCCATGAATATATTGTACGTTCAATAAAGAAATGAAGGATACACACTTCCACAGTTATTTTAATTTTTATTTAATTTTAAATATTTATATTGATGCTTAGGCACAGAGGCATAATTTGCGCTTGGGACTTGAAAGAGATTAATAACACTAATCGTTTATCTCATAATTACCGTAATAGCAGTGACAGATAATACCATCATGCTAAGGAAGAGGTCGTACATTAAGCATTCTTATGTTGTCGTAATCAGTTCAGAGATAATTAATGCCATGAATTGAGCTTTACATTGCGAAAATGATCTCTCATAAATTTCTATTCTTTGTTAAAATATACTTTGTAGGCATTATCCACTAAAAAAAAAACAAGCTCAATATTGCAAGAGGATCTTCATCATCTTTATTTTCTGGATCTCTTGATGTTGTTTATCCAACTCATTGAACTAACCCTTTTCCCTGTTTTAAGAGTAAATGGCCGAAAGTACCCCAGTGCTTGTCTGACACCCTAAATTTCAAAAAATCAGATCAAAGCATTGCAATCATGCAATCATTCTCGGTCTTTTCCGAAAAGTACCCCAGTGCTTGTCTGACACCCTAAATTTCAAAAAATCAGATCAAAGCACTGCAATCATGCAATCATTCTCGGTCTTTTCTGAAAAGTACCCCAGTGCTTGTCTGACACCCTAAATTTCAAAAAATCAGATCAAAGCATTGCAATCATGCAATCATTCTCGGTCTTTTCCGAAAAGTACCAAAGTGCTTGTCTGATACCCTAAATTTCAAAAAAATCAGATCAAAGCATTGCAATCAAGCAATCATTCTCGGTCTTTTCCGAAAAGTACCCCAGTGCTTGTCTGATACCCTATATTTCAAAAAACTCAGATAAAAGCATTGCAATCATGCAATCATTCTCGGTCTTTTCGCTATCTGAAACACTAATTGGCCAAAAGTACCACAGTGTTTAACTGACAGCCTAAATTCCAGAAAATCAAATCACAACATTGCAACCATTCTCCCCCTTTTCCCTATCTTAAGAGCTAATAGTGGCCAAAAGTGGCTCCAGCGCTTGTCTGACAGCCTAAATTTCGAAGCACCAAATCAGGACATTGCAACCATTCTCCCTCTTTTCTCTATCATTACAGGTAAATGGCCGAAAGTACCCCAGTGCTTAGCCTGGCAGCCTATATTTCGTAAAATCAAATCACAACGTTGCAACCATTCTTTCTTACCCATCTTATCGCCCACCCCCTCCTCCTTTTCGTCAACGAGTGTCATCCAGTCGAAATCTCAATAAAGCGTCTGTAGGTAGCAGGCTGGCTCTCTCTCTCTCTCTCTCTCTCTCTCTCTCTCTCTCTCTCTCTCTCTCTCTCTCTCTCTCTCTCTCATTCGAGGCAGATGCTGCAAGAAACGAAAATTTCGAAAATTGCCGCCACATGGCGTCCATCTGCCTCGGACAGATAGATAGCCTTCCTCTTATTTCTCAACGTCTGGTCAGTGTGTTCCACTCCTTTTCCTTCAACTCACCCCCTACTCCCCTCCCCCTCACCCCCATCCATCGTCTTACTCTTTTTCCAAAGGTTTCAAGCATTAAGCAGGATCCTTCCTTCTGGTGATATATATATATATATATATATATATATATATATATATATATATATATATATATATATATACATATAAATATATATATGTATACATATACATATATATAATAATATATATATATATATATATATATATATATATATATATATATATATATATATATATATATATATATATATAATCGGATAGAACATTCCAATCACATTTTGCATTTCAGTCATATTTTAATTCTATATTTTCTGTTTTTTATTTCTAAAATTTACAAATCTTATTCTACTGAAAAAAAATAAAAAACATACGGGATAACGGAAAGAAATGTCGAAAAGTGAAAGGGGGGGGGGCCGGAAGGAAACTCTCCAATCTGGCAATACTCGACAGAGTGGCATCTGCTTTGCAAGGGACAGCCAGCCAACCCAGCAGACGTTTTATTGAGGTATTGAGGGACGAGATCGCCCGAGTGTTTCGTGAGGGGGATAGGAATTGGGTACCGTGATGAAGCAGATGGATGGGCATAATACCCCGAGTGAAAATTCGGGGAAAAAGAAACAGATTTCGAATATCTGTTACGGTTTGGAGTCGAGTGATATATCTTCCCAGATTGTTTTTTTTTTTTTTTTTTTTTTGGATGAATTTGGTGAAATAAATTTTGCAATTACTTCCATGTGAAATCAGAAGCCACGCAGCTGGATCCTACCATGTTAAATGCGTACTTGATAGTCACATACTATATCTTAAACAAGGGGTTCTGTTTATTAGTTTAGGTTCAGGGTGTGTAATTTATGATTAGTAGAAATAGGTCGTTTGCAGTAAATATTAAAACACCGAGAATATGGAAGAGAGCGGTACGAAAAAAAATCTTTTAAGAAATAGTAACTAAAAAGAGCCTAGGACGTCTGATAAATTACAAGGAGAATATATATATATATATATATATATATATATATATATATATATATATATATATATATATATATATATATAAACAAAATCCACGAAGGAAAGAGAAACAACGGAGTGCTGCAAAGTTTTTCGACGTTAGTCCTTTACTTAGTCTGCTAAGTAAAGGACTAACGTCGAAAGGCCTTGCAGCACTCCGGTTTTTCTTTTTCCCTCGTGGATTTTGTCTTTATTTATACATTCATCACGTTCCATAGTTTCGTGATTCATTTATGCATACATACATACATACATATATATATATAAATATACACATACATTTATATATATATATAAATGTGTGTGTGTATAAATTTACAGTCTCTCTTTCATGGTAACGTAAAACATAACTAAAAGGTTTTATAGAGACTTTTCGAGTACTATGTTTATGAGCTTGAATAAATTCTTATCTCCCTTTAAGCCACTGTATGGAAATAACATGATGCTGAGAGAGGCTGGATGATTCCCAGTTCCCACGAGAAAAAAGAGGAATTAAACTGTGAATATCTGGTACATATGAAAGCTACACTATATGGAAAAATGTTTCAGTATAAAGCAGAACATACAGCCAATGTATAACATTCAAAACATGGCATACTGCAGCCATCCACTGTTTTGCTGCGGAATGGTATATTGTTTTTGGGTAACTTTCATGTTCATTAAAATAAAACAGAAATCGGTTGCATGCAATGCATCGATTATTAGTCTGTTAATTTAGCAAACATATACGTTGCCATAGGGAAAAATCATTTTTCCCTTTTTCATATAGAGATTGCTTTTGTTTTTTGTTATGCCTGTAGGACGAGCAGGTTCATTTAACTGATGTAAAACTTCCTTGCCAATAAAAATGTATTTTTGAGATAGATAGGAAGGTTTGTACTGTAAATCAATCATAGTATATAGACATGTTTTTTTTTCACTAATATGAAAATATATTTGGACATAGTTTTAGGTATTGGACATCAAATAGTTATCGAATGAATCTTAGGGCAATACCAGAATTCCATCCATTTACTTGATGAATAAAAATAATCTTACCCTATTTCAGGAACTGATTTTTCTTCTTGTTTATTCATTCGAACTTCTTGCAACATCAAACTTTGAAATGATCGTCAGTTAGGTAACTATTTTTGGATCATTACTTAATTTCTATGTGTAAGATTAAAACACCTTTCTTTCTGCAGAACCTGAGAAAAACGAAATTCCTCATGAGGCGTCAGCAGGTAACAAATGAAAATTATGTATATTTCGATTTACAGATATATATATATATATATATATATATATATATATATATATATATATATATATATATATATATATATATATATATTTCGATTTACAGAAATAAAAGTCACATGAACAATAAGATATGGATACCACAAAGGTAAATATCTGCATGCCCTTTAAAAATCAGACAAACCGCGCACGTGAATGTTAAACCTACCACTCATCAGCTAGCTTAAAATAACCCCCCTTAAGAACTCTCATGTCTAATTGTGCCTTTAAAGAGAGAAAAGAGGAGAGTAATCGTCTGTGATTATGCTGGTAATTGGTTTATCACTGAATTTTTTCTTTAGTTTATTACTTACTTTTTATCTTGGATTCCTTCTGTTTTGTAATTAACCCGTTTAACTGAATTTCTAACAACTTTTTGACCAGACTCGAGAGTTAATTTTAGTCATACTCTGCAACAATTAATTCCCTTGTATCATTACATTTCTACGTATTTATTAATTTCTTAATTTATCTGTTTCCCTAACAACTGATCTCCATTACCTTCCGTCACTCCATTCGAATGAACACCATAATATTATTTGGAAGCTTGAATCTCAAGTCAATGCCCCCCTTGGCGGCTTGTTCCATATGAATAGGGTTCATCTTCTGAATAATAATAATAATAATAATAATAATAATAATAATAATAATAATAATAATAATAAAAATAATTCGACTTAATTTGAATATTCAACTGTACCTTGCTGCCGATAACGATAAAACAAAGAACGATGTGGAACACTTGCAAGATACTGGACTTCTCAGCGGGCAATTTATGAACACAATATACACTGGATATTAATTGAGTATTGATGGAAGCTAATTTATTCCTGCAATTACGATCGTTATTTGGGCAATACCAACAAAGACACAAAGAGAGTACACAGTGAACTTTTATTCTGGAGATTATGGCTGAAAGGGGTTTAAGGAAGAGACAATACCCGGCACATAAATTATACGTATTCCGTGATTTGTAATTCCAATCAGTAAAAGTCTGATTTGAATATCGAGTTTATTCCATTTTCATCGAGGAATGGTTTCAGCATTGGGTCCTTTGTATCCTCAAAGGTAAGTCTTCTTTTCACGTCTCTATCTTTCTCATAACTAACAGGCTAGAATATAATATTACTTTCACAGTTCGTCATCTGACATTACAACATGTTAGTTGTAGTGCGTCTCTTCTTGTTATGAGCTTAGATTCCTATATGACAGTGAGTGATACCTTATTTTAACATTCGCGTTTATACTAAGTTTTTCTAAATTCATGAAGTTTGTGAATTTATGGATCTCAAAATGATCAAGCTGTGACCCCGTAACGATGGTAGCTTAAACAATTTAGCGGTCCAAAAATGACCCGTCGTGAGTTGATAGGAAGACAGATAGCGTTAGTCAAAGCGTATGATACGTTTCTAAGTTTATGATTTTCGTTTACAGCGAGATTAATAATGATGGTGCTTTATAAGCAAAACTGGTTTTAGCTTTCAGCGAATAATATATATATATATATATATATATATATATATATATATATATATGTACTGTATATATATATATATAAATATATATATATATATATATATATATATATATATACTATATATATAAATATACATATATATATATATATATATATATATATATATATATATATATATATATATATATATATATATATATATTCGCTGAAAGCTAAAATCAATTTTATTTATAAATCACCATCATTATTAACCTCGTTTTAAACGAATATATATATACACACACACATATATATATATATATATATATATATATATATATATATATATATATATATATATATATTATATGTATATACAATATATATACACATACATATGCCCGAAACAGCCACCAACCACTGACCCAAAACAACAGCCCCGAATCTGTCCCTAAATTTGTCGCAGTATGGCAGATCCAAATCACAAAGCTTGATTGAGTATAAACGATCAGTTTGATACGTTTCAGAGAGCTCTGGGATTTCCGTGTGAGGGATTCTGGTCACAGTAAACACTGGAATGAGGCTCGGTTGTTTTTCGAAAGTAATTGCCCGTGCAAAAGATTGATTTTGAATTCTGTCGCCGTCTGTCCAGCTGACTATGCGAGCCTTTCGGGAAAGCATTGGAAACCTTACTTAACGGACTGCTTACGGTCAAAAGCTATCTTCAAGCAAGTGTTTCAACCTGACCAAAGTGTGAACTAAGGAAAACTATAAAACAATAATGGTAGGATGCTCTTCGTCACAGAAACAACACAGTTTTAATTTTACGGAAGTCTTTATTTCACACTTGAATATTTCTGTAGAAATGAGTTTGTCATCTGCCCTTCGTCCATATTCACCAAATTCGTTTCTTTTTTTTTTTTTGTGGGGATAGGGTGGAAGGATGACGTTCACACACACACACACACACACATATATATATATATATATATATATATATATATATATATATATATATATATATATATATATATATATATATATATATATATATATATATATATAACTGGATGTGTGTCCTGAATGTAGGAAGTGAGAATTTCATAGCTATATATCACAATATGTTCAGGTTATTTTTTTTTCCAGAAACTCCATTCCCCAGCAAGTAGAACAAATAAAATGTCCTTCAAATGGCACGTGTACATTTATTTTACTGTCTTTTACCACTGACAGATTGAATCCGGCTCTTGACAGATATTCTGTTTTTCGAGTTGACTCGTGTCTTTTACGCGCGAAATCCCCGCTGTTGCAAATGCATCCCCATATACTGTTTTTTTTTTTTTAACGGAGTAAAACTACCGTTTGGTTTGATATGTGAAACATTTCCTGGCACTGCCTGACTTCCAACCCATAACCGAATATTTCTTTTATTATATCTTGTAAGTTTTATGATGTTATTAGCGCTATGCATTTTCCGCTTACTGTACGTCATCCTAAAACTATAGTAATTCACGATTCAGTAGTTTTTTATTTTTTTTTTTTATTGGCGACTGTTTTTGTTCCTCTTATATCAACAGCATACATAAGCGCGATGAAGAGTGTAAAATGTGTTCTGTATTATGTAAACAATGTTGAGAGTTCCTCGTTGCGCGAGTCGGTAGAGTTGTCAGCTAGCACTCTGCTAGGCCCGAGTTAGCGTCTCCGGCCGGCTAATGAAGAATTAGAGGAATTTATTTCTGGTGATAGAAATCAATTTCTCGCTATAATGTGGTTCGGATTCCGCAATAAACTGTAGGTCCCGTTGCTAGGTAACCAGTTGGTTCTTAGCCACGTAAAATAAATCTAATCCTTCGGGCCAACCCTAGAAGAGCTGTTAATCAGCTCAGTGGTCTGGTTTAAACAAAGGTATACTTAACTTTATGGATGGAGAATCACATATTTAGAATTTCAATACGAGCTTATTGAAATCGTTTCCAGAACAAAAAGCAACTTTACCAAATCTTCCTCTGTACTCGGGATATCGATTTGTTAGTATCTGGTTGCTCTATACTCTAGAAAATCATAAGATGTTCCTTCAAAGACAATTAAAATGTAAATCCAGAATCATCACAGTGATCGTCATCAGTATTATTATTATTATTATTATTATTATTATTATTATTATTATTATTATTATTATTATTATTATTATTGGAAAGAGAAACCCACAAGATTCCTGTGTATAACTTGTTTACTTGTAAATATTTACACAATACTTTAATCTCGAGTACTTTCAGGTCCTAACTGTGACCCTTTTTCAAGAGATGTGAAGGTAGTCAGGCTGGGTCTCGAGTACTTTCAAGACCCAGCCTGACCACCTTCACATCTCTTGAAAAAGGGTCACAGTTAGGACCTGAAAGTACTCGAGATTAAAGTAATATGTAAATATTTACAAGTAAATAAGTTATGCACAGGAATCTTGTTGGTTTCTCTTTCCATCTTCAGAAGAAAACTGAAAGAAGTTTTTGTTTGGTTGATTATTATTATTTAAAAAAAAAATGGGAAGAGCTATAGTTAAATTAACAATTGAATATATACAACCAATGTGACGTACGTAAAACCACTATTGCAAATATGACCAGCGGCATTAAGAGCGCTTCATGGAAGATCAATCACGGTTTTATTTTTAATGGAATGGAAACTAACTGTGGGCAATATAGAAACATGGCACCTTAATGGAATGCGCTTTATTGCTTACTTCAGCATTAAAATATTCGAACACGTATATAACAAGTAAAAAAATGCGCCGAAGTTTCTTCGGCGCAATGGAGTTTTCCTTACAGACGCTACAGAGTATAATCAAGGCCACCGAAAATAGATCTATCTTTCAATGGTCTCGGTGTAATGTTGTATTAGCCGCGGCCCATGTAACTTTAACCACGGCCCGGTGGTGGCCTATCCTATATCATGGCCAGAAGCACGATTATGGCTAACTTTAACCATAAACAAAATAAAAACTACTGAGGCTGCAGGACTGCAATTTGGTATGCTTGATGATTGGAGGGTAGATGATCAACATACAAATTTGCAGCCGTCTAGCCGCAGTAGTTTTTAAGATATGAGGGCGAACAGAAAAAAGTGGGACGGAAAAAGTGTGGACGGACAGACAAAGTCGGCACAATACATTTCTTTTACAGAAAACTAAAAATAGGATGACCGGGGATATGCTCAATTTTCTCTCGAGTGAGTGTCAACAATATTTATTTTTCGATTATACGTTTCAATGAGCTGAGACCTTTCTGGTACAAAGACCCACATAACAATGGCATGATGCATTTCGTGTACTTATCACTTACTAGAGTTATGGCTGAGACCAGTAATCAGTACAATATCTTATGCGGATTAAGTAATTTAGCTTTCTTTTTTGCCCCTCATCCACTTTGCCATAATATCCATTAAAATATTGCTTATTTTGAGAGAGAACTACGAATGACAGATAAGAAGAGAGAAAATATAACCTGGGACAATGCCATATTGCTCCATTCACTGTTAACACTGACACAAACAATAATAAGTTCAGCTAAAGTAAACAGTTCTACTTGAGGCTGCCCAAGGTTAGATAGAGTACAGAGCAACTGAGAAATCTCTTATTACCTCCATTCCTCATTTACTTGTTATTTTTCTTTCCTTCTCTTTGGGAAATGTCAAGGATTCCAGTAAAATCCAATTTATTTTTTGCTGACTCTCTCGGTCGCTGAGTCGACAGCATTCCCAAATCAGCCCAGTCGTCCTCTCTCTCTCTCTCTCTCTCTCTCTCTCTCTCTCTCTCTCTCTCTCTCTCTCTCTCTCTCTCTCTCTCCACTTTTTTTAATAAACGTTTAATACTTTTCTCGTATGTTTACTCACGAGCTCGAAATGCTAAAAAAATAAATAATTTCATTTTACTTATAATTCTCTCTCTCTCTCTCTCTCTCTCTCTCTCTCTCTCTCTCTCTCTCTCTCTCTCTCTCTCTCTCTATATATATATATATATATATATATATATATATATATATATATATATATATATATATATATATATATATATATTATTAAAAGGACCTCATTGAAACTGGATGGTATCTAATGGAGTTTTTATTCAAAAAGTTACAAGCTTTCTTGGACAAACAGTCCACATTATCAAGTATCCGTATCCATTAGATACCATCCAGTTTGAATGAGGTCCTTTTAGTAATTCTACTAATGCACAGAACAATTGTGTATGTGATAAAGTTAATATATATATATATATATATATATATATATATATATATATATATATATATATACATATATTATATATATGTATATATAGATGAATTTATATATAGATATATAGATATGTATAAATATGAAAACCTCATAGATAACATATATTTTGTGAATTACAATACATAGTAGATTTTAAGCATCATGAAGAACCTTGAGAGGATGCTTGACTGGTGTCTAGCGCGCATCCTGATTAGGAAAACTGTATGCATATCAAATGTGTCAGATATTCTTGAGAACATCCCTGCCTAGCGACAAGACTTTGTGAGTTTGTTCGCCGGAAATGTCCGGGTTCCGGAGAATTCGTTCATATGTGTGTTTTTTTTGGGGGCGGAGCCCCAGTGTGTGAAGGTATCAGTTATCAAACAAACTGTCATTCGAAGATCAACACTGAATATTAACAAAAGCCTTTGGTGAAGGCTCTGTGGTTCGAGATCTGTCGATCAAGATTGTGAACATTGCTGTTTGGAGGTATGAAACATTTTAGATTTCCCAAACTGTAGATTATTCTTTTCATTTAACATACATCTCACTTGTATCTGATCATTTTTACATTGTGCGTACTTTATAAGTAACATGGGAGAATTTCCCATATCTTTATTTTTATGCATTTTTTTAACAAGGGTTTTATTTGACTTCTTCAATGTTTCGCTGAGGAAGAGGTTAAGATGTACGCATTGAGAACTATAATGGCCTTTGAATTATTTTGACCTATTGTGGGGAAATTATTTAGAAAGAATAATTAGTTGAATATGGTGGATCTTAAAATGTTTGATTATTTGGTGAACATTAGTACTCCATTTTATTTCATATCTTGTTTCTTGCAATCCAGTTATGTTAAATTATTGTCAAATAAATTATTTTGGGTAATGCTTGTTTCGCTGTAGACCTAAGAGAGAGAGAGAGAGAGAGAGAGAGAGAGAGAGAGAGAGAGAGAGAGAGAGAGAGAGAGAATGCGTGTGTGTATGAACAAATGTACGTTGCCAGTAGCCATTTTGATGCGGTCACTATCAAGCTACCAATAGATGGGACTTCTTGATTGTTAGCAAAAGATAAGCAATAGCATTTACTCTTTGTTGGTAGTATATATATATATATATATATATATATATATATATATATATATATATATATATATATATATATATATAATATATATATATATATATATATATATATATATATGTATATATATTTCTAATTACAATGTAACGTTGTCACAGCGCAAAAATAATACGTACATCAGTTCATTCCTGGTTAGCCAGTAGACTTTCGATTTTAATAATACAGTAATAACCTTAAGTATATACTTCATGTTAAAATCGTTCTCCGCATTTCGATTTCATCTTCATTTCATAGGAAAACCTTAAGGGAATCAAATCTAGATTACCAAGATGAACTCATTTCGCTAAGCCAGATTTAGCCGTGTAACTTCATCTCATTATGCCAAATTAAATGCTCTTATGGTTTTCCAGTGTTCTGAAGATCGAACTGAATTTCGAATGGCGATTTTAGCCTGAATTAAATCCGGAGGTCATTTTATTAAAGTCAGTTATCTAGCGATAAGTATTTATTCGATGTCAGTGTCTATATATATATATATATATATATATATATATATATATATATATATATATATATATATATATATATATATATATATATAAATACATATATATATATAAATATATATATATATATATATATATATATATATATATATATATATATATACATATATACAATACATATGCATATATGTATATATATATATATATATATATATATATATATATATGTGTGTGTGTGTGTGTGTGTGTGTGTGTGTGTGTGTGTGTGTGTATGTCTGTACATATTCATTCATTTATTTAAAAATATAATTTCATGTGTACAATTAATAACTACCATACAGATGGTAGAAGTCTTAAGCGATTATACCCGGCATGAAATGATCGCGTATTATGATTGTAATTACGAAGGAAAATTTCATCCCATATTATTTTCAAGAAAAATGATGAATGGAAGGGAATTATAAAGATATAACAAAACCCATGATAAAAAGTCTAGCACAGGTGAATTGATGGATCTGTGCACTGATGCCATTTCGAAACAATGTAAGAATATTACATAATGCTGAGGATTTCAGAGTAAGCAAAGAGATACAGAGACTGTTTCGAATCAATAATGTAGGAAAGGTGTTAGATCAGGGTCTCCCTAGCTCCCCAAAACCCCAGGGTAGAAAACAGAAACAACGTCTGAGTAGATGAATGGATTTGCGAATGATGACCTTTCTCCTGTAAATAAAAGACTTATTTGACATTGAGGAAGTCTTGTACACAGAACACTCATTCTTAAACTAAGGCTAGAAGATTCATTCTTGATATAATGCTATGCTATGATTATGGCATGGGATATTGTTTTATTTTTCGCTCGTGCCGCATGGTAGCTTGCTGAGCTCGCTGAGTTTAGGCCCGTGCATGGCATGTGACCGAGAGTCACAAGCCAATTCAATTGTGGATGGACTCCAGTAGGAATTGAAAGCTGAATAAAAATGGCATACAGCTGGAAACCTAAAATCTAAAGAATTGCCCAAAAATCAGAGAGCTCTATCTTTCTGGCGTCACTATTCCAAGGATTATGTAATATAGATATGAAAAAAGAAAAAAATTATTGACCAGCTTCTTACTTATAAACTGAACTGACTGGCAGCCAACAGGGAACTAACTGACCTTAAAATTAATTTGTTAAAAACGAAAAGAGTATATATTTTTCACACTGAAGGCAGACGACCGTGAGAGAATGCTCTCTTGTGACTTAGACGAGAGGCTCATTGACAGTCAAGTGACGGTAAAACGCGTCGGAATTATGCAGAAGTGGCGTTTCCCCATTGTCAGCTGGAGTGGTGTTAGCGGTGTGCGGACAGAGGGAGAGAGTAAAGAAAGGACAGCTTGGAGGGGAGTAGGATTAGGGTAGAAGGGAAGGATAATTGGGAGCAAGAGATAAAGTAACGCAGATTTTGGGAGAGAGAGAGAGAGAGAGAGAGAGAGAGAGAGAGAGAGAGAGAGAGAGAGATGCAGCTTGGATCCCATGTAAGTTAGAAAAAACTTTGAACCAGGAACTTCATGATAAAAACCAGCTCCCATTTAGGATGGCAGAAGAATGTATATGTATATATATATATATATATATATATATATATATATATATATATATATATATATATATATATATATATATATATATATATATATATATATATATATATATATATATATATATATATATATATATATATATATATATATATATATATATATACATATACTGTATATGTATTATATATGTATTTATATATTCATATATACATACACATATAATATACATATACAAACATGCACACACACATATATATAAATATACATTATACCGTAAAACGACATAATGACTTACATTTGTCTTCGCCAACAATACTGAAAAAAAAAATTCCCATTTGCCAGTGATGAAACATAACAACGGTGAAGCCTTTTATCCTTGACATCGCGGTATTTAGCAAGACTTTTCTATATAAATGAGGCTATAGTGTGCTACGTAGACATATAATTACAGAAATTTATTACTGTT
Organism: Macrobrachium rosenbergii; assembly: GCF_040412425.1. NCBI lineage: Eukaryota > Metazoa > Arthropoda > Malacostraca > Decapoda > Palaemonidae > Macrobrachium > Macrobrachium rosenbergii. The sequence goes on from NC_089780.1 coordinate 17,515,067, forward strand.
TCCTGGCGTGATGGTTATTTTGACTGGAAAATAATAGCTAGGACCAGTTTCAGATGTTTTGGTTGATGAATAAATTCTTTTTGTTTGGTCAGTAACCAACAATTATCTTATATTTCCATTCTCGGTAACAAAATGTTATGGAGAAAGGTTTTTATAACGGTTACGGGAAAAAACTCATAATTATATAGTTATTATAGAAAGAGTTGTGGAGAAAATAAACATGAGTTCTTTTTCGCCTTTTGGGGTTGCATGCAAAGGAATGAGCAATGACCATTCAGTATAAAACTCATATCCAACTTAATTTGAGCTAGTTCGTGTTGGCATTTGCATTTTCCAAATATCCATTAATATAATGACGCAGTTTGCGCGTATGTAATTGACTTGCAACACTTATCTGTATTTTTGTTTTTGAGACAGAGAAAAAACTAACAGGGGCACTATTTTCTTGGTCTCTTATCATGCCAATTTGAAATCTTATTAATTCTTATGCAGCTCAGCTTAAATAATCAAGTTCCTCTTTGTACGTTAAGCATTCTGAGAGGATCTTTCTTTTCGTGATCGTAAATAAATTATGATAACGCTTCAGATGTATCACATTCAGGCAATTTAATTTACTGTTTAGAACACCAAACCTATTCACCAAAGAATGTTATCTACACTTTAACACAGAAAAAGTGAATTAGAATACTTTTAATTATTATCATGTATTGTTAGTGTAGACAAGCAGAATTATAGGATAACTTATACCAGAGGTGAAGTGTCATAATTATGTTCTTGTTTATACATCCAGAAATGAATGAGATAGACCTATTGACAAAATGAGCTGCTCATGTAAAAGCTATATATATATATATATATATATATATATATATATATATATATATATATATATATATATATATATATATATATATGTGTGTGTGTGTGTGTGTGTGTGTGTGTGTGTGTGTGTGTGTGTGTGTGTGTGTGTGTGTGTGTGAATAAGGGGGCGTGTATGTATCTGAAGCTCCAGTGACTGGAAGTTTTATAGCAAATAGGCGTCCTTCGTTAATAATCATCAAATAGTTATTGTTTGCCACGTCCTCTTTACTTCCATCTATCCGTGTCTTCCCCCCTTTCCTCTTTCCTCTTCCTCTCTGAAATAAATGTTAACCCATAACTAAAATGGAGCTCTATACTGATGCAGTGGCCTCTACAGTTTCCATTCTAACCCCACTGGCGATAGAGCCCATCAGTGGAGAGCTCCACCGTTTAATCATTTCAAGGTTGTTAAAATCCAAACGGCATAAAGTGATCGGACAGTTGCTACAAAAGCCTTTTCATTCCTTTTTTTGTTTTGTTTATCCCTTTATGCGACGCCATTAACCAGATTGGCTCTGGTTTTCAAAACAGTGAGAAACGAGGAACCTCGTGTCAATTACGAATCCAATCTATTCACCGTCCTCCACGAATGGAAATGAAAGACACGGCGGAAAGCACAGTGTATTCATGTTGCTATGGAAAGTCATTCGGTTAAACAGGAAGTCATTTAGGTAAGAGGAAATATAAAATTATAATGTTGTTTAAAAACTGTATAATGAAGTATTTATTGGGTTTGGCCTGGTCTTTCATCCTAATTTTTTTTTCCTTTCACCCATTTTAAGCAAGGATTGGAGGGGGTTTGGGGTTGGGGGGGAGGGGAGGGGCGTTTGAAATGGGGTGAGGTGTAGCATCACCGGACCATAAGGGTGTCTCTCTGGTAATTACAGCTAATTAGCAGGCGTCTCTCTCGCGTAATCCAAGTGTTGGATCACGCTGGTTGATGAGCTTTGATGTAATCTCAATGACTGCATGACTGGAGGGCTGCCCCAGGTAATTATGAGGTCTGTGTCTCAAAGGCGCTTCGTCCCGTGGCCGGGATCCCAATTATCGCGGTCAAGGTCGAACGATATGGTTCCTGATGCAGGCGGTTTTCTGATATACGTCTGCTCAAGGAATGGCTTCTACCGGACGTTGAGGGAGGGTTTGCTTTTCAAGGTAAGAAGGCTTTTTAGAACTTGGGATGCAAGCTGTTTTTATCGCTGTCACGTGAGTTTGTATTCCCTGCAAACGAAGACCACCGCGAAAATCTTGGGGTTTTCGTTATAATGAATAGAACTTTTCAAACTCCATTTACATGATATCACTTTAAGTTTTCCAACAAGCTGTCAATGACATTCAGGTTTTATATCACAATCCTGGAGAGAAAGAGAAAGGTTTTCATTATAGAAAATAGAAGCTTTCAAACCTCATTTAATGGATATAACTTTATATTTTTCCACAAGCTGTACATGACATTCGGATTTTACATATCACAATCGGAGCGAGAGAGAGAGAGAGAGAGAGAGAGAGAGAGAGAGAGAGAGAGAGAGAGAGAGAGAGAGAGAGAGAGAGAGAGAGCGTAGGGTTAGGTTAGGGCTAATCTCTGTAATTAACACCGCCATACAATTTGCCGAAGTTTGAGGGGTTTTTAATCTAGGAAGGGTTGGTTAAGCTAGCACCTTACAGGACCTGTAGCGCCCCTGCTATTATACAGACTAGGGATGTATCCATTTGATTACCACTGGCTGTTTTCCTGCTTTTATTTTTCCGATTCTGCTCTCTCTTCTTTATATTTTTTGAAGTACAATTACGAGTCATATGCAAGTATCGACAGACACATAAACATCTAATCTGACGTATTAACGAGCGGATATCTATGACCATTTGCTGACGTGAAAAGACACATTTAACTTTAATAAACTTTCGTTTGAAATCTCACATTCTTTGATGAATTCACTAACAACTGATGTTTATAAATAAGATCAGTTAAGTTCTCACTCCATGATAATATTCTTGGTTACCTGAAGGGTCAGTATTTTTACATCTTACGTACAGTCAGGGAGGGTTAATGGTCGAGAGAGCTCTACTTTGTTTTCGTGCATAAGACTTAAAATATATTCATATTAGAATTGGAAAGACTGAATTGTTCTGCTACACAAAAATGATTATTTTTTTCTCCTAAGATTCGTCTAAACTCTCAATATATCAATGTGAAGATATATTCAGATTGAAATTGGAAAGACTGAATTGTTCCAATGATAATCTTTTTCTCCTAAGATTCATCTAAACACTATCAATAAATCAATGTGCATAGTTTTATAGGACTCGTTAAGTCTTGTCATGTAAGAAAAATAGCGGATGACAATCTAGACCTCTATTTCTAATATCGTCTCCAGATGATTCAAGATCCTAACATTCATCTATTGTAATACATTTTCCACAAATATAGGAATTACTTAACTTTGAACGAAAGTAATGACATTATGAAGGTTTACTTAAAACGATGAAGGAGAGTACATCGCTATTCCACACTAACCTCTCTTTTTCGCCTTTTTAACTTTATTTAACTTCCCTGGAAAGGCCACAGTACAAAGGATACTTCAGGAACGTAATATTGGCAGATCGTCTACTCAACACAGAATATTTTCGTTGCTCATAGAACAGGATTAGGTTTCAAGGGATATGATGGAATTATTACGATGTACTAAGCCCCTTCAAAAGGATTTGTGCGTAGGGTAAAATATTCATTTTACGAGGCAAACTCACTTGCTGTGAGAGAGAGAGAGAGAGAGAGAGAGAGAGAGAGAGAGAGAGAGAGAGAGAGAGAGAGAGAGAGAATGCAGAATAAACAAAGTACAAGTAAGTCAGATGGAACTTTCATAGCAAATAACTGGAACAAAAATACCTGGTTAAAAGAGTATGACCGTAACTTGAAATAAAGAAAATTAATTGGCGTCAGACATAAATTAAAGGAAAGAAACAAGAGTTATTGGAAATGAAAAGGAAACAGACCCACGCACAATTCCTATACACAGAGACAGATACAAAAGACAGGAATTCGGAATGTTTAACAAAAGTCAATAATTACTATAAGTGTAATGAAAGCGCTAAGATAATATTATTTCTGATTACCGATAGTGTTTGCAAGACTTACGGATACACGTTTTATTTCCTAATACACACATTAAATACGCACACACATACACTATATATATATATATATATATATATATATATATATATATATATATATATATATATATATATTATATATATATATATATATATATATATATATATATATATATATATGCAACATTTCTAATATGCGTTCGTGTTAATACCATTTTCAGACTTTTCAACAGTCCTTTATATCCAACGAAAATTTAAAACTCTAGCTGTGCTTTTAGGCAATAAGTAACCCAACTGCAGCAATTTCCCCTTTCAAAGAACAGCCAATTTTAGACCTTAATGAACGTGCAAGTGGAGGACGGCGAATACCTGGTTATTTCAAGGACTCTAAGGTGGTATTAGTTTGAGAGTCCAATTCTTTCCGGAAGCATAATCGAATGATGTCACGCGTCCAGGCCATGAATCTTTCTTGGCTAGCCTTGTTGTATATGTTCCTTCGCGTAGTTGCTCATTTTGACCAGTACAGCCAGCTTTCTCAACAGGAAGGATCGTATATATATTTGGACTACATTAGCAATATTTTTTGTGGCACAGTAATAGTTAAGGTTGTTTGCTTTTACTGGAATACGTTTCTTAGACTTAATGTTGATGTATTTGTAACAGATGTGGAATCGATATAGCCTAACGTTACTGAAGGTGTGAATATTTAAAAGAAGGCATTCACATCGCCTTTACTCATCTCCTTAAAAGAAGGCATTCTTTACTCATCTCCTTATCCAGTCGGTGCTTTGATTATTTATAATTACCCTTATTTTACACAATCTCTGTCATTTTCAATTGAACGATTCTGTATCAATTTAATCAATTTCATACGTCATACGTTTGCTGATTTTAGTTTTTAACTTCGATGTCGTCGTACTTTCCCTAAAATATATGAATCATAAATATATCTATTATACATATGTAAATACATTTATTATCAACACATGCTTTGTGAATGTCTCTTTTGTATTCTTTAACACCATTCAGGCGCACGTATTCTAGTCCTTAACACGCGACACAGACTATAGTATAAATATTTGAAACTTCCTCTCAAGCAAAAGAGGGACAAAGAAAAATACAGTGAATTCAGTCTCTGTTATCAATCAAATCCAATTGCAGTGCACCAGACAAAAATATTCACACTGACCCCAAAATCTCAAGGGTCCTCATACTCTGCCTCGTTAAGATAACTCAATCTTATCACAATCACCCTGATCTGACCACAGCGAGTGATTGACACATTGCGTGCCTGTTTCCTTACGTGACTCGGTATCTAAGTCATACTTCCTGACCATGCGTGTGAAAATATGGGCAATTATCATTGCTCCAGTCACATCTGCGCTAGACATCTTTGACGCTTTGCTACAAGTCATGAAGAAAAAAAAAACTTTAAGGATACCTTAGTTTAACCAGACCACTGAGCTGATTAACAGCTCTCCTAGGGCTGGCCCGAAGGATTAGATTTATTTTACGTGTCTAAAAACCAGTTGGTTACCTAGCAACGGGACCTACAGCTTATTGTGGAATCCGAACCAAATTATAACGAGAAATGAATTTCTATCGCCAGAAATAAATTCCTCTAATTCTTCATTGGCCGGTCAGAGAATCGAACGCGGGACCAGCAGTGTGCTAGCTGAGAACGATACCCACCCATCCAATAAGGAACTACAAGTCATGAAGATGGGTAGATTTAAGAAAAAGCCTGAATAGGTCGTCCTTCCGGACTGAATTGAATATAGGATTTAGGCCAAAGGCCAAGCACTGGGATCTGTGAGGTCATTCAGCGCTGAAACGAAAATTGACAGTAAGAAGGTTTGAAAGGCGTAACAGGAGGAAAACCTCGCAGTTGCACTATGAATCAATTGTTAGGAGAGGGTGGAAAGTGAGGGTGGAAAGTAAGATGAAAGAAAGAGAATATGAAAGGGGGTAGAGTAAAAGGAACAAAAGGGGTTGCAGCTCGGGGCCGAAGGCACACTGCGAAGAACCTCAAGTAATGCCTACAGTGCACCGCATGAAGTGCACTGACGGCCTACCTCCCTGCGAGGTCTTCCTTCTGGAACGAAAGAGAATGGAAATAATTTTCTTATGTATTTGTAATTTTTCTATTTTACTTTACTGGCAGAGAACGAAACTGCGTAAATACATTCACAGACACCGGTATATCAATATTTGTATTTGGATAAAGATATTTATGGGCAGAAAGAAATACTCATTGCTTTATGTGCATCTTTTGGAAATATACAGATTTGTAAAGTGAATTTAAAGAAAGCTTATGTATGAAGGAAATCAATCATTTAAACAGTATATCGATGCACAGAAAGTTATTTCATTTTCCTATAATATACAGAATTCTGAAGATGTATACGCAACATAGTAATAATATGGGAAAATTGATGGATCATTTGGAAGCAGGGCAAATTTGGAACTGCAGTTTTGGAAAAAAAAAATAAATCTAATATTGTCTTATAAAGAATATTTACGAAATTATCTGACCCTTTAACAATGAAATACTTCTCGTAATATACAGAATATGAACTATATATTTATATATGCATAATACACACACACACACACACACACACACACACATATATATATATATATATATATATATATATATATATATATATATATATACTGTATATTTATACACACACACATATATATATACATATATAATATATAAATATATATTTGTGTGTATACATATATATATATATATATAAATATATATTTGTGTGTATATATATATATATATATATATATATATATATATATATATATATATATATATATATATATATATATATATATATATATATACATACACATATACATATTCAAAGGCCAGCAACCAGGGGCAGTAAGGAAGACGTTAAGCTTAATCAATACAACGATAGACACGCGACCGGCGCACGACAAACAGCATTATCTTTATGACTGATCATTATCCTCCGTTGCTTCTAAATCATGCATTCTGGAGGGAATATTAACATCGCGATCAATTATAAAGATCTCTTCCTTCTGCTACATTTACTTTGAACGTTCTGTGTCGGTATGTGAATTTATCGTTACGTCTCTACTGCAATGAAAAGTATAAAAGACATTATCTTTCGTTTTATTAGATACTGTAATATTATGTCTCTTGCCTTATTTCTTTGTACCGTACTTTCAATTTTTAAAGGCAGCTTTTCACCATTACTTCATAATAAATGTACTATTGAACAATCTTTACTTTGTAACTGTGTATCAAAGCCTCTCCATTTAATGTTATTTAGTCCCTTTGTGTCTGTAGATATATTGTGTATCCCTCTAGATGTACGATCTATTCTATCAAATATTCTATATGTAGATATATATATCTTCTTCTTCTTCTTCTTTTAACGTGCATTTTTCCCATTTTTGTATGGGGTAAGCACGATGCCTTCTTTGAAGGACTTTTGATTTGGCTTTGGGGTAGACCTGTAGTCTCGATCGGCTGCCCTGCCTGACATCGCTTAGACCCCGGTAGCGTATGTTTCATGTATCATACCCGACCCAACGCCCTTTCTTCCCAGCAGCGAGAAGTTGTTGCGCGGGTAGAGCGAGAGTTCGAGACGTGTGAGATGTTTGTTATGTTTTTAGAAGGTGTTGTAGTGGCTTTGTTTTGTGTGTGCATTTAGTCTGTAACACCCATTTGCTTTTAAGCAAACCTATCCGTTGATTACATATATAATCCCGGGATATCTACACGGATAGCAAAGTGTCTGCCTCTCTAATCAGTTGGCTGCGGATTTGAACCCGCGCCACAGACCTCTACGAAGTCCGAAGCTGCTGCTGTAACCGACTGAGCCATCGAGGCATATATATATATATATATATATATATATATATATATATATATATATATATATATATATATATATATATATATATATATATATATATTATATATATATATATATATATATATATATATGTAAATCTATATATACTAAGTTTCATCATTCATCAGCATATGTATGCACTTTGGGTATTTATCCATTTCTATAAGTGTGTATTACGTACACTATAAACAGGGCGTGTAAATGGAACATAACTAAATCTTGCAAGGCTGCATTCAGAGGAGTGGAAGTATTCCCAGTAGCTTGATGGAACATGCAACCATACATGAGAAAGACATCCAGACAAGATTATTGATTCTTAAACCTCAATAGAAATCAACTGGACGTCTATAAGTCTCATTACCTTTACGATGTTCCGCAAAGTCGGATTTTTTACATTCTGCAATTATCTTTTTATTTTTTATTTTATTCTGTGGAAATGCTACATATTGTCTATTATGAACTACGGAACTCATTTCTTCACTAGAACTCCGATCGGGTATTTAATTTTTCAACTAGATTCAAATAAGATTTTGTGAAGTGACAGAACCAACAAATTTAATAAAATAGAAGCAAAAGATATTCTCTCATTTTGGGCCAAAACCTTCTGTCTCGCAAGTCTTTCCACAATACCCCAAAAAAGCAGCAACAAATTACAGAGACAATAAAACATGACAATGTCATTGTCCCTCAATCAGCTGGCAATGAAGCTGTTGATACTGACGACAAAAATAATGATGACCTTGATAAAACTTTATGACAGATGAGATTACTGGGAAAGTTGAAGGGTATATAAAGTGATAACAAAGATGTCCATTGTTCTGGTGTGGTCAGTAGAGATAGAAGATGGAGGAAACTGAAAAATATAACCTTAGAAGCTCATTTACATGGTGAAGAAGTAATGAATTTTATAGAAAAACAATCATATCTATAGTCAGTAAGAGAAAGAAAGAGATGATACGATGAATTTTCTTGGGGTCATGTATTTATCATTGTCGCTACCGTCTTTATGATTTCCTACTTGTAAATCAATGTAAAACTACTCAAGTTTGAAAATTCAGATTTATTCCATTTTCTTTGCCTTTACTTAGGGGGGAGGGAGGGAAAGAGACAAACCCCATTTAGAGAAAAGAACATTAAATTATTGCTTACTTTACACAAAAGGAAATAGTCAGATTAGTCACACTGTTTCATTGAGAGTTTGAGTAAAAATACATTACGACAAAAAAAACTTTTAATTGGAAATACACAAGATAAAACAAACAAACAAACGAACGCCAGGCCTCTGAGCGCCCCTTCAATTACCACCCGACAGGGGATGTGAGGTGTTAACAGTGGAGGCATTAGTACTGTCCTCAGGAAACTAAAACAAACAAGAATGTGTGAACAAAAGGCTCGAGTATCTTCGAGGAGAACCATTGAAAAGTTCCTTTTATGCGTCCTTCAACAAGAGGACCATTAATTTGGAGGTAGAGTAAAGGCCTGAAAATATATAGGCAAGTGAATGTTTAGTCTTGGCGGTGAGTAAACTTGTACGTCAGACGCTAATGATTTTGTTAGAAATGAAAGGGAATAAACGCGAGATGGCTGCTAGATAATACATAGGCAGCTAAGATAAGTCATTCCACTCCAGTACGTATAATGGAACTTAGAGTCGAATGGACACACATACCGATTATCCTATCACTAAGCCATGAGAGTTAAACGCGTTAGTCTTGAAAGATTGATTCAATATAGTGTCCAAATATATATAGTTTATGTTTGGTATTTGATCTTCTGTTATTGCAATGATTTTCACAATATAATTGCATGCACGCTCTGTTATTTATGACATATCAATAAGTAACTGGTTATTAAAGATTAATACTTTTAATTAAAAATTACACTAATAATTGAAAGCAAACCTTTTACAATAAAGAGCCACATATTGTGTATATGGAATACTACAACAGGAAACTGAGCATGGCAGAAAAGGCTGACAATCCTCTGACAATAGCTTCCAAACTGTTATGCATTTATGTAGCATATTTCTTACATATCCTTGAAAATTTTGCGCCACTCTATACAATAAAAATGTCTAAAATACACGAAATTACTTGGTACTCAGTCGTTTTTTAGTTAATACTTCAGAGAGAGAGAGAGAAAGAGAGAGAGAGATGCAATTTTGTATCCATGCCTCTTTGCTAAAAGTGCAATGCAAGAAGAATTTATTTCACTTTTATGAGAGATAGACAGCCATGCAGGGATTATATCATTTATAGAGAGAGAGAGAGAGAGAGAGAGAGAGAGAGAGAGAGAGAGAGAGAGAGAGAGAGAGAGAGAGAGAGAGAGAGAGTATACAAAACAACAAAGAAAAAGTCTAAAGCCAAAGGAACATTAGGAGCCTCCACTGAAAGAAAAGAGCGGCTTAATCGCCAAAGCCTTAAAGTGGTACAATCAAAGGTGATTTTCCCGATTTGTGGTCAGGCATTTAAAAGCTTTTTAGAGTGGGGGTCCTTTTGTTCGAGACAGGGAAATTGTTAATTTATTGCCTGTAAGGTTGTGAATTCCATCTTAAGAGGAGTATCAGTTTTTGAAAATATTCTGCGTTCTATGTAACGTTTTAGGTTATTTTAATAATGATTCAAATTTCTAACAATTAAGCTTTGAATCCTTAGCTTACTCTCAGTTTTCTATAACATTTTCTCAAAATGTTCATTACAGGTGACGTTCAGTTTATGAAGACAATCTGCTACAGATAACAAGAAATGGGAAATAACTATAAAAATATTTACGTAGGCCCCAAAAGCCTTACATTACTTTCAGTTTTCTATAATATCTCAAAATTATCATTAGAGGTATCGTTCAATCTATGAAGATAATCAGCTATAAATAACAGGAAATAAGTAATCACTATAACAATAATTACATAAGCTCTAAATGATCAATTCATTTTCGTAAATAAGGCTAAAGGAAATTACCAATTAAAGCTTACATTTTTTTTAGACTAGACCAAACTCTCTGTAATCAGAATCCCAAGCAATAGTCAGTCACGCGAGGAAAATAACCCTACCACGTTGGAATATTTTCCCAAGGTGGAACATTTCATGAGATGAAGCCTTGCGTGTTCGAATTTCAGGACAGCTGCTTTGATGGGTTTTGAGATAATCGTTACGATGTAATTATTCTTCTTTTATATGAGTTTCCTTTCCGCGTATTGGATAAGAAACATAAACAAAAAACGTTGTTATTTTACTGCGTTTTCAAACGGCCTGACGAAGTAATAGATTCATTCCAGTAATGAGGCGATTGTCGTGTATAACATTCTAAGGGGAGTTGTATGATATTATTCTATACATTTGCGTAGTATGCTTCAGTACTCACCATCTTTCTTATACGTTAGATTTGAAAGAGTTAACTGTCTTTTCCTGCAGGGAAATTCTATTTCCTTTCTCTTTACTATTTGCTATCTTTGTAAGTTGGGACACTTATATATCGTTCAAAATTTAAATCTAATGTGTGTGTGTGTGTATATGTATATATATATATATATATATATATATATATATATATATATATATATATATATATATATATATAGATAGAGAGATGGATAGATAGATAGATAGGTACATAGATATATGTATGTATATCTATGTATATATACATATGTATATATATATATATATATATATATATATATAATATATATATATATATATATATATATATATATATATATATATATATATATATATATATACATACGCCGGTACACAATTCCAACGACAAACATATTCATATTTTTCCTATTCATATGTATGAACTCACCTTATAAAGTTCGACATTAGACAATAGATTTTACTGCGTTCATTAATCGTGAATTATTCATTGTGAAATCCAACACAGGTAATATTTTGGTTTATAATTTAATCAATAACACCGACTGATTTTTATTAAATATTCATATCCAGTGCACGAAACTAATTAAAATATGATTACTATCCTTTGAGTGTTATGTTCCAGTGATAATGACCAAATTCATTATTCAAAAATCATGATTAGATTCCTGCATTATAAATTTCAATGAAGGAGCATTTATATACTTTAATGGTTTCTCTTTTATTTTTGTTGTTATACGTACATCCTATTATTGAAAATAATTCCTTTTAGTTTGTCTCAGAGCATGCAAAATATATACGAAATTTTTTAATTATTTACTAAGAATAATCTTACTTTTATACCGAAGTGGATGACTAGAATTATAATACAATTTAGCTTTATAATTGTGGATTTTTATTATACCACAGTTTTTCATGACATTTTGAATTTCTTATAGCTTATATATACACTACAATCATTATTTTACCTTGATTTTTATATCATTCCTATTTCACCTATAATGATTGATATAATCAGCTCAGTGGTCTGGTAAAACTAAGGTATACTTAACTTTTTTTTCATATAATATGCTGATAAATGATTACGTAGCTTTAGATTTCTTCTACATCTCACATATGAAACGAATTGGGACTATTAGATTTAGCTACAAAAATATTCTATATATTCAATATAACTATTTCTAAGAACCTGTTGCGGATCTATTAGAATACTCTGTTCTTCCAAGAAGGAGTAAAGTATAATAAAAAATTCGTTTCATATTTTCTAAGGTGATTACATCGCGTATATAAAACATTTTTCAGAGAAAACACGCCTTCACTTCCGTTTCTGTACAATGCCTCCAAAAGTTTGATAATTATCTGGAGGGTATTTTCACGAATACATTAACTGTCGAAAACAAACCTCCCTCTGTGTTAGTATTTATTGTTTCTCTGTCTTTGGTTTTTCATTCGAGAAGGTATGTGTTAAGCCTGACTAAATGAATGCATTTCGACAGTGGAGATTGTCTGAATAGCTGCAACGTCTTGGTCACTGGGGTTATGGCGTGGGGAAAGCAACATCTTATTGACACATTTTGCAAATGTTTAGAAAGAATCCATAAGAAAAGGCTGTGTATTAAATATGATTCTGCAAAGTTACAAGATTTTTTCACTCGAATAAACAGTGTATCGTGTGGTAATGTGACACTAATAGAACTGATATGTTTTCATAGCTGCCTGAACAGACTTCCAAAAGATAACGGCTTGATTGATAAGCGAGAGATTTCAGTGGCGTATATCATCATATAACGGTGACAAAGACGGACTGTTTAACGATAATAGGGAATGGAAAAAATAGCATTATTATGCTTGATTCGCTCCTATGGACAGAGGAAAAAATAAATCCAATGTTACAATATATCCTATACATCACTTTCTTCCTCCCTCCTTTTCTTAAAAAACAACACTGATGGCTAGAATAAGTTACAATGGAAATATGGATCTGCCATTTACAAGGGAATTGTACGGTTTGATTTGCGAAGATAAGACAAAAGGAACAAAAAATTAAAATGACTGACATGCAAGTGGGGTTTTATATATCAGTGTGAACAGAACTGTTATAGAAAGTTATTTGAGACATTAAGGGCACAGGTGATATATAATCAGAAAGAATGTGGTAACAGTTTGAGGAGAAACTCTGTGTGTGTGTGTGTGTGTGTGTATCTTCCTTCAAGGCACAAATACAGGTATACAAACACAGCCCATAATTGTTGTGGGAAATACCAGGTGAGGTCCATTGATGAGCACCCAATTAACAATCAAGGCTTCCGGCTGTGGATTACACATCGCTGTTTGTCAAAAGTAATCTTATTAAGAAAAGCTGTCATCCATAATCGGTGATTGAAAAAGCAAGTATTACAAAAGATTCCTATCAAATTAAGGCCATTGAATTTAAATCCACTCATTGCATGGCGACCCGTCATTTTGTTCAGTAATTGGGGTAATTTGGGGCTCTTGTTAATTTTTTTAATAGAAGGGTGCGTTTGAAATGTCATACATGTGGTTATGGTTTGCCTTTAAAGCTTACCCGAAGGTCAGTAAGTTAAAGTGCAATTTTGATGTTACACTCAAAACAGAAGTATGAACTATTTCTTTACATTTCGCTTTCAGTCAACTAAAAACTGCTAATATATGTATGCACGTATTTAAATATCTATCTATCTATCTATCTATCTATCTATCTATCTATCTATCTATCTATCTATCTATCTATCTATCTGTGCATATATATACATATATATAGATAGATATATACATATACATATATATACATATACATGCATACAAAAGAGCTAAGAAAGCATACACATAATTAGACATATCGTATATTTCACCAGGCAGTTCATCAAAAGTTCCCCATCTACCCACCATATACCTCGCCAGTCATCAATATTTACCTTCCACGAACTCACGCGTTTCCTGGATATACAAGTCTTCTGTTTCAGCGCCTCTTCCCATCCATCTAGCAATAACTTTCTCTGCCTCGCTCTTCTGACTCTCTGTCTCTCAGTGCACATTCATCCCTACAAACTAAAATACAATTTCCCGAAAGAGGCAGTTCTCCTATAGGCAAGGTATCCCTTGATACACTCCTATGGTACAGCAATGCGAACTGAATGAGTGTAATGTTTCATCAGTGGATATACTGTCTTTCTCTTTTCTCCCCTTTACCTGACTTCTCTGATGCAAATTTGTAAGTCCTTCGGAATACTTTACGTATCAGCAGTGACCATATCAAATGAAAATTCTGTATAATCTGGGAGGAATTCGTTCTTAAAACCATTTCATTAACTGGTACGTTTTTTTTATTAACATTCTCTAATAACTGTAGTCGATTCTACGCTATTTTTTTACCACTATCACTAACATTATCATCATATATCTAATTCTACCACCTTGCTCAGTGAACTCCCAGAGAAATACCATTACAAATGCCTAGGCTTACAAAAGTAATTCTAACCAATGGCTCATCTTGTAATTTCATCTAAAACAACGCATACATTTAATTCTAAACAGTGAAATGACAAACTTTATAATAAAGTGACATGATGAAATTATATAATGATATTGAATTCATGGAAATTAAAAACTAATCTACTTGTTAATAAGGCAACATGATGAAATTATTAAATGAAATATAAAGGACTGTACCATTTGGTACACATCCAGATTTATAGCAAGACAACAACAATCTGAAGTTTTGTAATGATCTTTTAAGCTGAAACACAAACCACATTCCTTTTAAAGTTTAGACAGCCGAATTCTACAGTTTTTATCTTTTTTTTTTTATTTTTACCCTCTGCTCCGAATCTCTCACATACCGGGATTTTTGTGGTTAACTTTTCCCTCAGATTTGTTCCTAAAAGCGCTTCTACTTTTTTGTTTTTTTTACTTTACTTTTCATAAACCAAACTGGACATGGGCGTTTCCTTTTCCAGGTAAAATTTTCCCTACGAATTCCTGAATTTTTCTTTACATATGTTTGTGAGCTGTGATTATCGTTTATTTTTCATTTATCTGTAGAATTCTCTCCTTAAAATTTCAGTAGATAGCAATACTTCTAAAATTCTTTAAAGTAGCAATATGCATTTCCACTACTATGATACATCATACATAAATTTCCACTTTTTCCTAGATTATATTCTACTGTTTTTGGACTTGCTACTAAAAATATTTTTACAAAAAATTCACATTCATTTAATATTAGTTTCCGCGTCTTTAGACATTCCTTACTCCCTAATTTTTTCGATTTATTAGCGGACAAAGTTTTTTTTTTTTGGAGAGGGGGTTGGGGAAACCGCGTGTTAATCTAGGAATTTGTGGTATAAAGAGAGAAAGCATTATTTATGCGACTTTCCTGCAGGTGCAGTGAATTAACTTGCACACTATTTTTTTTTTTTTGCCAGGCTAGTCTTTAGGAGATAATGCTGTCTGGCTTCCATGATCTATTATTGAAAAAGGACGTTACTGTAAGTAAGGTGATTATATGTGAGTTTTTTTTTTTCGACTTGAGTCTGGGAATTTGGAGCCATCGATGAGTAGTTATTCTGTAAAAAAAAAAAAAAAAGCAAACTAATATCATATTCATGATTTCGTACGACTCTGCTACGGAATTCTAAGCTGTGTGTTATTCTAAATTACTATTCTCTTTCCCGTTTTATGATTGTCCTCATGTTCCTTGAAATATGATTATAAACATTAACATGAAAAGTATATCAAGTCAAAATATTTTTCTCATATTGTGGGTAGATGATGATTTGGCTGAAATTAGTTGCCCTATCCTACAGAAATTAAAGACAGTGATTTCGGATGCTTCTTACACTGGATACTACTGGTGAAGCTTTCGAGAACAAGAGGACCCAATTATGTATGAGTGTCTTCCTACGATTTTAATTACTAGCCATTTAAATATTTTTGAAGCCTTGAGGATGAATTCTAGATAATGTACAATGTCTTACACCCAAGCAAGGTCAACCAACTCCCCCCCACCCCTCCTTCCCCATTCCCTCACCATCAATACATTGATGTGGGAAGCATGACCTAACCTTACTATCAAGCCAATTCATGTGCCAAATTGTCTCGTCCCTTTGTCGTTGCCGGGGGTGACACGAGCCATTTGTCACCAGGGTGAAACCGCAGGGTGCCTTTTAGAGATCACGAAATAAAAGCTAGAGAAATGTTGAGGCCAGAAAGTGAGGTCTACAGGAGTCTTTTAAGTTTATACCCCATGCTTCAGCAACTTAAAATTGTTTTGATAAGCACACACACCCATATATCCAACAAAAATTGGATAAAGTTGTATTCTAAAAGCATAAACAATCTTTATTCAGGGCTGCTTTATTAGCATACTAATATTTCTGTATGTTAGAGAAATAAAATTTTTTTTTAGAGAATTGAACGATGCTGAAGCTTATATTTGGCTGAATAGTTTTTTTATATAATTCCAAACTAGGGAGTGTTAACAAAATTACAAAAATTGCGCAATTATATGTACTGCAGCTGTTTATCACGAAAATTTCGTAAACTTGATTTATTTGCCTGCCTCTAACTCAGCAAACTCTCTCTCTCTCTCTCTCTCTCTCTCTCTCTCTCTCTCTCTCTCTCTCTCTCTGTTCGATTCCAACCAAGTACCCAGGAATCCTTTGGCCATCCCTCCTCCTCTCTCTCTCTCTCTCTCTCTCTCTCTCTCTCTCTCTCTCTCTCTCTCTCTCTGTTCGATTCCAGCCAAGTACCCAGGAATCCTTTGGCCATCATCTGCATAAAAGTTTAGAGAATTTTGACGGTACCACGGTACACTCAAAGAAAAAATCACGACGAGAAATGAACTCGACTTGTTAAAAAAAAAAAAAAAAAATTTTACTTTTCTGGGGAGGATAAAATTTTGCTTTGCTTCCTTGCAATTTTTGTAAATTCACCCTCCGATTTTTTTTTTTTTTTTTTTTTTTAGTTTTTAGTGCTTTGCTTTGAGTAAGATGTATAAAAAGTTCCACCGGATGGTTAAGATATACCACTTTCAATGTTCTTATTTCAGATTAAACCATGTTTGCATATGTGTATATATATATGCATACATACGTACATATATATACATATGCATGTATATATGTGTATATATATACGTATATGTGTCTATATATATACGTATATATGTGTGTATGTATATGTATACATATGTGTGTATAAATTTCTGACTCACGTCGGGATCGACCCAGGTCTCTCAGGTGGAAAGCAGGGCGTTACCCACTGGGCCATACTTGTATGGCCCAGTGGTAACGCCCTTGCTTTCCACCTGAGAGACCTGGGTTCTGATCCTGACGTGAGTCAGAAATTTATTTCTGTTCCACACGTGATTGTGTGTTGTATGATTTCTATATGTGTGTATATATATATATATATATATATATATATATATATATATATATATATATATATATATATATATATATATATATATATATATATATATATATATATATATATATATTAATCATTACAACAAACGACGTTCTTTTGCCATTATTGGATAAGATTTCTTCGGAAAAAATATCTCTCGAAATTAGAACGTAGAAAGAAATGAGCATTGTACGATATCCGGGAAGTGCACTGCGAATCTAAGAAGTACGTATATATTTCACTATTTTATTACGCAGCATAAGATCAACCCTATATTTTTTTATTCCTTCCTAATATATCTGCGATCTGAAAAGTCAACGTGTGAAAAATAGAATAAATTATAAACAACGGAGATTCGCAGATTACTAGCGGTAATTTGGTTATACGATAAATATTTCTTCGCAGTGCGCTGTCTCATGATCAGGATAGTTAGAAACAATTAAATATAACTTTCCCAGAAAAAACAAACTGAGTTAGAAAGGAAATAAACATTTCCCAGCGATCTAAAACAGTTATAAACCTCTTAATATTTCTTCGTAGTGCACTGCCTCATGATCAGGATAGTTAGGAACAATTAAATATAACTTTCCCAGAAAAAACAAACTGAGTTAGAAAGGAAATAAACCTTTCCCAGCGATCTAAAACAGTTTTAAACCTCTTCTTCATAAAAGGCAAATATAGCTGAAACGCGTGGAGCTTTCATCTGGAAAAAGAAGTAAAAAGGTTCCCCACTCTTCAGGGTCGCTGCCCAGAAGTAATCTATATTTAAAAATTCCTTGAATATTCATGCTAATCCAGCTTTAGGAACCAGCAACTGTGTAATATGCTGCGAGTCGCCCGGTGAAGAATAACAGATTGCTATTTTCCAGTCGCTAGAATTTCAATTGGGGCATCGAGTATGGTTTTATGATATTAGCGCGCTTGCCATGGGAGGACCTTTGCGTTTGTGAGTCCTTACATCTTCTTTCTTAATTTGCCAGTGTCCAGTGTCCAAATTTATGTTTCGAATTGCAAAAGGGATCTTTTAGCTACGTTTCATAATCATCGTCAGCAGCATTGTCGTTACGAAAAAGACTGGGAAAAATTAAAATAACTCACTGAAGACTATCTAGAAAAACTATAAATATAAACCTCGTGTCTTGGTTTAGTATTCTAGTCTCTTCTTTGTTATTATTATTATTATTATTATTATTATTATTATTATTATTATTATTATTATTATTATTATTACATGGTAATTTCAGTGTGCCTTATACTTACGCAGAGTGATATAACAGAACCTATCATAGCAGTAAAAAATTAGAATCTAAACCTCCGGCTTTTCCCCCAAAAATGCTACAAATATAAGTCAAACAGAAACTTACTAAATAGGATTTATTTCTGGAGACAAAAAATATATATAAGAAAATGAAACAGAAATATCTTGATGAACCGTTAACCAACATTTGCTCGTGATGGAATTGTTTTAAACCCTTCCTAGGTTAGGTTAATTTTCTAAACATACACTCATATACAGGTGTTATGTACAAACGTTCTCTCTGTTACGTGAGAAATGCTTATCACTTACTGATTTTGCATAATTACGTTTACTGAAACAATTATTGGTTTGTCATCATCTGATTAGAAAAAGCATTTACGCAAAAATACTTATTACTAGAAGATTTAATATACACACTTTGTATCACAATAACCTCGACATTTACAAAGCCAAAAAAAACTTCTGTGAAATAAAAAAAAAAACACTGGTCTCTTTTACACATATCACATCAAAATATTCTTTTTGAATTTTCTAGAGTTTCAGTTAATAAATCTCAGTCGACCATCACTCGCAAAGTTGGTCAGAATACTGTTTCAAAAAAAAAAAAAAACATTCGTACTGCGTTATAATTGTCCCTAGAAAATTTTAGTTGTTCGAAGATATATCTTTTAACCAGTTAACCGAATGTGCTATTTCATCTTACCCTGCACGAATAAAACAAATGCATTTAGGATATTTGTTGTCTGGGAAAATAAAGCAAAAAATGCTAGATAACTCGACGTTCAATTTTCCTAAGGCAACGCAAATGTTCGATGAAATATTATGCCATTAATATGTGGGGTTGCGTTACATATTTTGTTTTGTTTTTCATTTTTTTGTATATATTTTGTTTTTACTCTAACGAACATGAAAGTTACCCGAAGCAATATACCAGCCAACCCCAAAACAATGGTCCGAGAGAGGAGGCCATGTTTTGGATGTTGTACATAGAGTATGTTTCACTTTATATTGAAACTTGAAAGCTGAAAAATATTTGTATATATCTTTTAGCTACCATGTTTTAGAGATGTTGAAACTTTACCCCGTGTATCTCCCTTTTTTTCTGTCTTACTGAGATATTTCTTCTGAAATTCATGCTAAAAACTATTGAACTACCGTGATGTATTCAGGTTCATGCGAAGTCATAATTTTACTACTGATTACTGATATATATATATATATATATATATATATATATATATATATATATATATATATATATAATGTATGTATGTATCTGTATATATATATATATATATATATATATATATATATATATATATATATATATATATATATTATAAGCTTTCAAAAATCCAGAAAAAATAATCAAATGTTAAGTGTACGATAAGGACTCCTTTAATGCAGCAATGAATCACAACCTTCTACAATACATTATAAACTTAATATTGAGGAGAATTATATACATGAAATATCATGCAAAACAATGTCGAAAAAAATATTTAAAAACAGCACTTAATTCAACTAAATCGCCTCATTACCGAACGCGAATTAATTGCTTGTCAGGCCTTTTCCCGAAGCAATAATTAACGACGGCTTTTTTTTATTATTCATTTCTTTCTCCTCTACACGAAAAGATAATTCCTATAAGAGACGAATAATTACATCATAATGATTATCTCAAAAGCCATCAAAGCATCAACTGCCGGGAAACCTGGACACGCGAGGCCTCATTCTATGAAATGTTTCGCCTTCGGGAAATATTCCATCACAGAAAAGTTAATCGAATCGCGCGCGAGCCAACTACTGCTGCTCGGGGTGCGATTCTGGAGTTTGACGCAGTCTCAGCAAAACGACGAGTTTTAATAGGTAGGAAAAATGTTGAGAAATAAATCTGTCAAGAACTGATACAGTATACATGATTGTAAAGGGAATAAAAAAGGGGAATGTGCACCTGGTAATGCATAGAAAAATATTGGGAAATAAATCTGTCAAGAACTGATACAGTAAAAATTACTGTGTAAAGGGAATAAAATAGGAAAATCTGTACCTGGTAATGCATAGAAAAATATTGGCAAATAAATCTGTCAAGAACTGATACAGTATAAATGACTGTGTAAAGAGAATGAAAAAGGGGAATGTGTACCTGGTAATGTATAGAAAAATATTGGGAAATAAATCTGTCAAGAACTGATAACAGTAAAAATGACTGTATAAAGGGAATAAAAAAGGGAAATGTGTACCTGGTAATGCATAGAAAAATACTGAGAAATAAATCTGTCGAAAATTAATTCAGCAAAAATGACTGTGTAAAGGGAATAAAAAAAACCGTACAGAGATGAATCACTTGGATACTCTGTCATAACTCATACTTCCCGGCATTGTGTCAGGTAATATGAATCACTCACAGTGCTACGATGCAACTGCCTGCCCTTTCCTCGGTGCTTTCGTGGAACACACAACTTACCGTCAGGGACTAATTGAAAATTGAGCAAGAAAAATAATAACAGTGCTCATTTGCTGCTATCCTGAGCCAAGACCTGACAATCCAGCTACCCTGTCCCACAGGAACACACAAGAGTCCCTTATGGAGGCCCGAAACTTTACCAAATGCAAGCACATGCTACACACACCAGGGCGTCCTCGTATGGTAACATCTTTAAAAAAAAAAAAACAAAGAAAGTGCCGACGTTTCTTCGGGGCAATCGAGTTTTCAGTACAGTGTATAATCAAGGCCACCGAAAATAGATCTATCGTATGAGCCGGGCCCATGAAATTTTCAGCTACGGCCCGGTGGTGGCCTATCCTATGGCGTTGCCAGACGCACGATTATGGCTAACTTTAACCTTAAATAAAAAAAAATACTTAGGCTAGAAGACTACAATTTGGTATGTTTATTGATTGCAGGGTGGATGACTAGCATAACAATTTGCAGCCCTCTAGCCTCAGTAGCTTTTAAAATCTGAGGGCGGACAGAAAAAGTGAGGGCGGACAGACAAAGCTGGCACAATAGTTTTCTTTTACAGAAAACTAAAAGCCCATATGTTTATGAGTCATTATGCCAACGAACAGACAAAACACTGAAAAAAAATCAATTCAAAGACATGATCTCCTTATCAGATATACTAATTGCGAATTGAAAAACAGTTTTTTAACAACATCTGAATATTTACGTACACTAAACTAACTATTACGAAAAAGGTTCTTCAAACTTGTAAAGAAAAATCTACTGTTAGGAAAATATGAAATAAAGCAACAACTGGGTAAAATACAACTGAATTATTTTTACCAACAAATGCATTTTAAAAACGTTTAACTTCAAATGCAATGTAATGAAGATAATACTATCAGGATGAAGCAGGCACCGCATGCAATTATGCTTTCCTTTGCCGCATAAATTCAAAGGATTAGTCCAGTTAGATTTTTCTCGTGTAACTATTTACATTTCTACTCGCAAGGAATGAATATTTGCATTGGCATTTTGGAGCAGGCTCTGTGATTAACCTTGCATTATTGTTCTTAGTTAATGAATGAATGTCAATCATTTATAGAGATGAAAAACGACAGTATTATAAAACAAGAATAATCGAAGATAGGAAATAAAAAGAATTCTCACTGAAAAACTGAATTCTAGAAGAAATATTTTCACAATGTCTCGAAAAAAATTGCCATTCTAAACCAGCTTTGCTTTTCTGAGCATTGAACTAAAGTAGAACCTCAGCTGACTGCCCTTAGATATCATGTGCGAAATGAGAATTACTATGCAACAATTGATCGGAATATTTAAATGACTGATAATTACCACGACTCTAGAAGTTGAAGCTGCCTTCATAGTCATGTCATTCTTATGTAAATATACCTTTTGTCTCGATTTTCATTTTAATTATCATTATTTGTAATTTGTGATTAGCTGGTATATCAATGTCTTTACGTCCATTAATAGATACCTGTCTATAACTGTACGGTTATTTTGGTTTTTTTACATATATATACTGTATGTATATTTGTATGCATGTATCTTTTCCTCATCTGCCAATAAAGTTTATGTATGTATGTATGTATGTATGTATGTATGTATGTATGTATGTATGTATGTTTTCTTCATCTGTCAGTAAAGTGAAAAGCAGTAATAAAAAAGGCAACATCTTTAGCAAATACCTGTGTATAAGTGTAGGGTTATTTTCGTTTTCTGTACTTATGTATATACTGTATATATGTATGTTTGTATGCATGTATCTTTTCCTCATCTGCCAATAAAGTTTATGTATATGTATGTATGTAAGTATGTTTTCTCTATCTGCCAGTAAAATGAAAACCAGTAATAAAAAAGGTAACATCATTCACTTCCTCATGGATTTGTCTTGACATATTTTGTTTCACAACTGCGCCTCAAATTCCAAAAACAATCCACATGGAAAACCAACTACCACAGTATTGAGATACTACAAATCGACCGAGGAGTAGTTCCTCCTCTGACCATTCCCTGCTGCAAATGATACACTGGGGGTTATATTTACACACGCTTGCTTACACAGCATGAACTGAACAGCCGGCCAGTCACGACACACCAGAGACACGGAATTTGCCACGCCATTCGTCGTCTCTCAGGTGATCGCAGTCCATAAAACGTAAACATGATTGCGTCGTCTTCTAATGTCATGGAAAATCGTGAGGTACTGGGGTATTTTCAAGTTTAATAATGTTGTTGGTTGTTTTATTTTATGTGAGTCAAAACAAAATGATTGTCGTTGGGGGATTTATATTTTAACTCCACTTTGATGTAAGGGTGTGCGTAGGTTGGATATTTGTGTTTTGCTATAGGAACTACTAGATAAACATGAGATGACGGGGTATTGTGGTCATTACAGTTACTTTAAGTACTTTGTCTAATAAGTGAATTTTGATCAGAATAGAAAGTAAGAGTACAGAAACCCAGAAAGATCCGCCTCCGCGAGATGGAAAAATAGCATATAAATTTCTAACAGCAAAAAAATGAAAGCATACTGTAGGTGATTATCCACATAATAACTCGTTTATATTGCCTTCATAGAGTTCTTGTATGGAATCTCTAAACAAGAAAGGAAATACTAGTAAATAACAATTCATAATAATAAGAGTCTGTCAATTCTTAGCTATATAACAAAGAAATATCTAGATTTCGTGGTCAACGAGCACTCCCCACAAGCCTATATAACAGAACCCAAAGAGCTTTTACCGGATTTTTGTTGACGCAGCGGATATTTTTTTTTTTTTGACATACCGCTTTTTCGGAGACCACCATAACTATGCCATTACATTTTGATGGAATACATTTTGCCGGATCGCATTATTAATCCCCGTTAGCTCTGTCGTTACAAAAACCGGTTTTAAATCTCTGGATTTGCCACCAGAACTGGCTTTTTCAAAATATGTTTGAGGGATTTTCTATAGCGAGATGAAATGCGACTTCATGAAAATTGAACGTCCCCTTTCCCACGGTGATGAAAAAGTGTTGATGAGAGAGAGAGAGAGAGAGAGAGAGAGAGAGAGAGAGAGAGAGAGAGAGAGAGAGAGAGAGGAGTCTGGTGAAAGGTTCCAGTGAAGCGGAGTTAGGGTTACTTTGTCTAGAAGCTAAAGTTTGTAGTATATTAAGATGATATAAATTTATATGGAGTACGAACCATTCCATTTAATTATAATCTTTTCTCTCCTTATTTCTCATCTCCTAGCTGTTGCGGACCGCAAGCAGCACCATTCTGAATTATGAAGCTAAAGTGCAGTCAGTTGCAGCAGTTTGCCCTGAGAGAGAGAGAGAGAGAGAGAGAGAGAGAGAGAGAGAGAGAGAGAGAGAGAGAGAGAGAGAGAGAATAATCTTATTTCTCAGTACTTTGGGATTCCATTTGTTAAAATCTGTATTTGAACAAGAAAAAAAAATTTACTTCATAGAATTTAGCGCATATTTATAGTGACGTATACATACGTAATCAGCCCTAATTTCACGCAGCTTACAGTATTTCCCGTTAAGAATTGTAATCACGCATGCTATTTTTACCTCTGTATATACTTGACGATCGCATGGCAAGTCTTGGACACCAAATATTCATCTCATTTACTAATGCGCAATCAATTTATTATGTAGTCGTTACTGTGGATTTCTTTCGGGTTTTCGCTCGTTTTTTTTTAGTTCTGCAAAAAGGAACATCCTACAATCTCTTAAATCATTCATACTCTTATAAATCCTGTTCGCCCTTCTCTTTACTCTCTATCTCTCTCCTCCCCTCTCTGCTTATCTTCCTCCAAAGTTACAAAACCTGAGCATCTAGTAGAGTCTTGTAATTATATAAACTGCAGTGGAAGACATAACAGATAATCCTAGGTCAGCTGTATTCTTTTCCTCGCCATCTTAAAATTCTTTAACTTGATTCCTTTCCACTTTTTTCTAATCTTTATTAATCATGTCTTTTCCATCTTATTGCAAATAACAAATTCCTTCATTGCTTCCAGCAACCCGCTCACATTTTCCCCCTCTTCCTTTTCTTCCCATCTCTCTTTCTCCACTCCTCCATCTCCTCTTCCGCACTATTTACAAAATTTACATCTCGTTGAGAGCGTCCATTGGATTCCCGTATTCCTAGGAATGCAGTTGGACATGTGAAAAGGAAACTCTGATTTGATTGGACAATTTTTTTCTCTGGAAATTTTCGGCGATGCATAAGACAGCAGAGAGAGAGAGAGAGAGAGAGAGAGAGAGAGAGAGAGAGAGAGAGAGAGAGAGAGAGAGAGAGAGATGCGTCACTTTGAATGTTTCTGGTTCTCTTAGAAGAGGGAAAAGGATAAAAGGAAAAACATGAAAGGCTTGTGAAAGTTTTGGTGAATAAGAAAACTTTAGGATTTTCTTTTCCTTAATGGTAGTGACTGTTTGCAAGCGTATATATTTTTCAGTGAATATATTTGCAGGTTAACATGGCAGATATCTAGTTTGGTGTTTGTAACAATACAATTAGATTTAATTACAAGTAACAGGTCGATAAAAATGATTTTGGAGAGAATATTCTCTTATAAGAATGGTTAGATAGCACTGTAGCTTTTCATGGAAAAAACAAATCTTGTAACACTGATATATTCTTTTTATATAATTTGAAATGACAATTCAAATTTCAGTTACTTAACTGTAGATTTACTCCTTCATTTAAAATGTATTTTCCTACTCGTATCCTAAATCAGTCTCAGAATGATTTTCGTCCTTCTATGGGATGAAAGTGTAAGTTCCCGTCATAAACAGGATTGCTTTTTGTTTTCTTTGAATTATCCTTAAAATAAATTTTTGAAATTCAAATTCAGAGTTGGGGACGCGTAAAATAGAGACTTGAAATGGATTAATATTTGTTAATATGGACGATAGAAGGATGAAAATGGGTGAATAGTACTACTTTTTAGGAGAGCTTTCATGGTTATGTCCAAAAGGCTGTGAAGATATTGGGAGTGCCTATGGAACCACAGAATATGATGTCGAGCCAATTCTCCTATAGGGAAAAGAAGTGTTAATGTTGAATGTTAATGAAAGAAAAAAAAGGGGTAAAGATGTTGGAATGAACTCTTTCTATAATATATATGTAATAAGAAAAGTTGAAATGTGAAATATGGAGGCTCAGAACCAACTGTGAAAAGGTTAATGTAGGCGATGACTAAATAAGTATTATTGCCAATAATGATATTAGTAATTCGCATTTTATACGTATTTTCATTACTTCCAGCAGACTGCTTTCTTACTCACTAATTAAATAATGAAACAAAATCAAGCAAATGTTGAATTCTATTCACCAGCGAAAAATAAATTAATTTGGCATTTAGAAAGCGCGTTACGCTCTGTCTGGCTTAATTACCATTTTTACCTTCGCCGCAAAGGGAGGTGGCAATTGGCTCCAGGCAATTACATTAGTGTGCAAAAGAGTTTGAAGGTTATTCTTGTAATTAAAGGGCTGGCGAATTCCGATTACGAATACTGGCCAATTTGATCCTATGCTCTTTCACCTTTCATTTATTTCGTACTGTTTTGGTATCTATTATTCACTATATTTAGTTTTATTTTGATATCTGTTGTTCAGTATCTGTCTCTGTGGGATACAATTTATTGTCATAGTATCTATTTAGCCCTGAAAGGGAAGAAAGAAAATACTGAGAGTTTCATGAAAATATAATGAATTTTTATTTTTTTATTATCTAGTTGATTATAATGCTGACTGAAGAGCACAATTTTATAGTTTTTTCTCAAAAAATCCTCAAAATATCTTTAATTGTGAATTCTCTTGTGTAACATTCCCGTCAAAGCTGGGCAAAGCGCCACTGCCGTACCAGTTCATACACCAGAAGAAAAGTCTAGACAGAAACGTTATTAGGAGAGAGAACAAACAGTTTATGATTCATTGTTCTTTGGGGATTTCTTAACCCTTGAAATAATTGCAAAAGGGCTTCACATAAATTGAGACATGAAAACAGATCTCATCTACTTTAATTATGATTCGAATTTTTAGCTCCACTTCTGAGTAATGTGCCGAGATGATTTATATCTCCCAGATGAGTTTTCATAATGCATTCTGCGCCAGTTTATATTTAATACTTATATGTAAGGTTTAAAGAGTTGATGCCCTGTTCTTTTGTACTGGTTTATGTAAACATTGAGACCCCAGTTAAAAGTTGTTACACTTCAGATCATCCCTTTTGTGTGTAGCGTTGGAAGTTGGCACCTTCATATCTATTGGCATTATTTAAATCTCCCGTTAGAAGTGGGATTGTAACCAATGTGAATATATACACAACCATTTTTTTTTTTGCTGTAGCAGTATCTGGAATGAAAACAAATTAATGAGTCAGATGATACTGAGAGACACTTTTAGTGTGTGTGTGTGTGTGTGTATGGATGGGGAGTGGGTGAGAAGGAGCAGCTACTTATTCAGTTTTTCTTATTATGTTTTACTGTTCCTTTTTATAAAGTGTCCGCGCTGCCCGAATACAAAATATACTTTCCCAGGTGGGTCATTACATATACGACTCGCCAGTAATTGCGCTCACGAAAATAATATGCATGAACATTGTAATAAATGTCGGTGATCAACTGAAACATGCGGGTAAATTTAAGTTAAGCAGTAACCTCGATTAATGAAATCATAATCACGGTAGATAACTTACAACTAATCAGTCAGTTAAACAAGCACAACAGTGAGGTAAGTAGTAAATCTGCCTTTTGATTGCATCCCAGACAACACAGCAAGAGATTGAGATTTGTAGTGAGGCGGTAAAAAGACAGCAATATCTAACCTCAGGTGCCTTTACATCTCAGCAGCAATGTTTCAGCTGTTAAACCTCCAGGGAATAAATAAATTCGGTTGTTCTCTCATTTATCAGCCGCAGAAAAAGAGCGAGTCGCTTGAAATTATGACCCTCCAGAGCAGAGCAAAGAAGGAATGAAATTGGAGAGAATTATGTAATTAGACTTTGACCGCAATTATTTTTACTTAAGAGGATGATGCTTTTGGCCACTGCTTTCACAGACTTTTTAGTTTTCTTTCAGCAATAATTCATGTAAATGAATCGTACGCGTTATAGTCACAGCAAATCTTAGAAAAATATTAATATGCAAGATTTTCCTATTTTTCGTAATTTCCTACTAACTAAAAATAACATTAATGAAGCAATGGTTAACAAAAACTGAATGCACCCAACTCTTCATCTTGGACAAAACAAAACAAAATCAAACATCTAAGAACACAAGTCTTAAATATTAGTTCAAATAAGTTTTTGTATATAATTGGTGTGACATAATCGTTGCTGGTGAAAGGTGCTTGTCAATAGGAAGACAAAAACAGCACTTTGGCCTTTTTCGTCTACCTTTTAGTCGGTTCGGGACAATATCTGTAAAGGTTGTCATATGTTTATATATATTTTTCATTGGCCTGCAATGTGGACTATCCTTAAGGATATATAATAAGTTTTTAGTTAAGGTAAAGTGCAATATTGCTGTAGCTTAGATGGTTTACTCGACACTTTGTTTAAATAGAAAACACGAAGGCTTGCATAAATCATTAATATTTTTTGACAATTGTCATTTATTTGTCTCTTGGTTTTTTTGCTTTTGTGTCTAAAAACTGATTAATTTAAAGTTATAAAAACTTACTTTAATCTGCATCTAAGCTAAGTGACGTAAAGTAAAAGTCGGTAATTTTTACATCATACATCAAAGTCTGCTGCATATCTCTCTCTCTCTCTCTCTCTCTCTCTCTCTCTCTCTCTCTCTCTCTCTCTCTCTCTCTCTCCCATCCGCCTATCAAGAACTTTTTTTTCTATACGAATCAATCCTCCCAGTGAATGAGACTGGCATGTTCAATCAACAGATTTCGTCGTTTTCCAAAAATACTATTGAAAGCTTTGGCAATCTGAAGAGGAATCAATATTTTTGTGGGAAAACTTTTTGGGATGCGCGCACACAAAGAGATGTGTCTGTGATTTAAAAAAAATAAATAAATGCTAATGAAGGCATAATATTAAAATAAAATGGCTTTGGTTTCAAAAATTTTACTTAAAAGGGAGAACGGAAATAGAAGAATTCAGTTTATGTCTGTAATGTATATATATATATATATATATATATATATATATATATATATATATATATATATATATATATATATATATATATATATATATATATATATATATATATATATATATATTCTGTAGGAGATTTTGAAAAAATCGGATATTAATAAACGTTAGTGCATGAATCGTATGAATATTACTTGCAGCGTTATTTGCTTGTGTAAG
Source organism: Macrobrachium rosenbergii (assembly GCF_040412425.1). NCBI lineage: Eukaryota > Metazoa > Arthropoda > Malacostraca > Decapoda > Palaemonidae > Macrobrachium > Macrobrachium rosenbergii. The sequence continues at coordinate 17,544,811 of NC_089780.1, forward strand.
AAAAAGTTTTTCTTTGCCTCTGCCTCATCAATGCATTTATCCTAAAATTAAACTTCGTAAACAGAAGTATCGGCTCATTCATAGAGGTTTCTTCTTCTATTTTTTTGTGAACAGACGCCAACCGTCATAGCTATCATGATAGAAAATAAAAAAACTTTGGCAATTTTCTGTTTTCTTTTGCTTCTACAAAGTCAAGAAATCTTCAAGTTCCGTAAAAAAAATTAAATATAGCTAACTTTGGTAACAAGCAAAGGAAAGAGAGAGGTGTTATTATGCGGTCTCTGGTAATTGTTTTCTTCATACATCGTGAAAAATTTTTCGCAATTTTTATCGCTTATTTTATGACCAATTTCCAGAAACAATTCTTTCAAAGCGTTTCCCTTTTTTGACAAGTTTTTTTTTCCCCCTTTTTCGTGGAGTTACTTCAAAGAATGTGTGAAAAATCTTACTGCACGGCTGTTTCATCTCCATAAAGAATAAGAAAGGAAAAAGTTTAACATTAGCGTGAACTGATATATACAGTACATACTCAAACGTATTTGAATTCGAAAAACTGATTACGCAAAATCTGATATGGATTCTCTTCCTGTGTTATAGAGCAATGCACACATGAAACTGATTTCACTTGCCAGTTTATTTCCTGTTGAGATTTTCAAAGGGTTTCGGTGACAACCGTGTCAAAATACAGCATAAAATAATCTGTCTATCTATCTATCTGTCTATATATATATATATATATATATATATATATATATATATATATATATATATATATATATATATATATATATATATATATATATTATTATATATATATATATATATATATATATTATATATATTTCATGGTGTACTTAATTATGCACATCATCATAGTGTAACTAACAATGACTAAATATGAATTGTGCTATTAAAGTACAGTGTGTTGTTATATAATTCACGCGATATTCCATAATACGTTAACGTGTAAGTCATCATAAATTCTCTAAATCTAAGTTATATTGATAATGAACAAGATACTTTTCCAATGCATTATGTTTCAAGATCAAGGTGTAGTAATCCCCCATTGTCACATGTAGCCCTTTATATTTATTAATCTGTATGTCATTGTTTCTGTCCATGACTTTAATCTGTAAATAATGTTATGCACTTCTCGTGACAATTATACAGATGTTTTATATTGAGGCCCTATGCATCCCGCTGGGTGCCTCAGGAATGATTGATTGATAGATTTCTATTTAGGCTCAATCATCATCAAGTGGAAAATGTCAAAAAAGCTACACCTAACGACGGACAGACAGAGAGGAACACACCATTTTCAATGTGGGAAATGCTGCATGATGAATTGAGAGAGAGAGAGAGAGAGAGAGAGAGAGAGAGAGAGAGAGAGAGAGAGAGAGAGAGAGAGAGAGAAACTAACAGTCTGGCTATATAAGATTATCACTGCGGTCATTCTTAGATAAGAAGGAGAGAGATGAACTACAAGGACAAGGGAGCTGATATAATAGACCAGCAGACACAAATGGAACTTGAGTGCCAATGACAAGCATTACAAGGCAATTCCGATTCTTAACAGGAATGCGGCTGGGTATCGGTGGTGCTTTGATTGGATTTCCTTTGAGGAAACAAAGACTTCTCACTTGTGTCTATACTGTGGGAAATGCGACATGGAAAATTTCTCTCTCTCTCTCTCTCTCTCTCTCTCTCTCTCTCTCTCTCTCTCTCTCTCTCTCTCTCTCTCTCATTTAAGGTTATTAATCAATAGAAAGAAATGCCAAAGACAACACTACCGATGAATACCTATTTTAAATGTTATCAAGACCTAAAGGTATTCTTTCAAAGCTTTTTTTTATACAAAGTGCACTTTTTGTCATAATTCCGTCTTTTCAAGTAATACTTTGCAAAACGATTAGAGAAATTTTAAACTTTTGTGGAAAAAAATACCAAATATTTACGGAAGTAATTTAACGAACACGAATTCCGAACTGCTGGATTCGGTAACAGCTGTTCTTACGGCGCTAGTAGCCACAAAATACGCAAAACTAATCTTGAACCCATAAGGAAAGAGACAGACATATCAACTTCACACACCTAGAAAGAAAATAGAAGAAAAAAAAGGAAAGTGATACTGAAGGCAATACTCAAAAGAAGCTCCTAGAATTTAATGACAATGAGAAGTTTTAGTTCTATTCATCAGTTTTTAAATCACCTGTATTCCTTAAACCTAATCTCAAATCCATTAGGAAAGAGGTAGACATACCAATTTCATACAACTAGAACGAGAAAAGAAGAAAAAAGAAATGTGATTCTGAAAACAATACTCAGCAGAAGCATCCAGAATATAATTACACCGAGAGATTTCATTTCCGTTTACCCATTTTTTAAATAAAATCCATTTCTGTTCTTGCTGTGCTACGTAGCCACGAATGACGTCAAACTGGTATAAAACCCATAGGAAAGAGGCAGACATATCACGCTGATGCGACTGGAAAGAAAATTTAAGAAGAAGGAAATCTATACTCAAAAGGGGCATGTGGAATATAATTCCACCCAGAAGTTTCAGTTCGTTTCATTCATTTTCAAATAAGCTCTGTTTCTTAGAATGTACCTGATAACACAGAAAGCTCTCAAGACCTTACTACCTGCTACTTCCTCTCCTCTTCTCGTCATCTCCCAATCCGTTTCCTACTACCCCCACCCCTCCCCTCCATCCTGTCGCTCTTTATTATCTTCCTCTCCCTTTCTTTCACCTTAACCACTTCATCTGCACTCAAAAAAAAAAAAAAAAAAAAAAAAACCTCCGTATAATTCAACTGACTTTTAACGTCACTTAATTGTCGATGAGGGTTTTGACAAGGCCACAGGAGAACCCCCCTTTTTTAACGGCAGTATTTTAAAAGGCCTAAACAAATTAATTGTATAATGTATTAAGTCACTTTACTTTATAAAAATTTTAGATTAATTTTATAATGTATTGAGTAATTTTACTTTATAAAAATTCTAAATTAATTTTATAATCTATTAAATCATTTTACTTTATACAAATTCTAATTTAATTTTATAGTGTATTAAGTCATTTTACTTTATAAAAATTCGAAATTAAATTTATAATGTATTAAGTCATTTTACATTATAAAAATTCTAAATTAATTTTATAATGTATTAAGTCATTTTACTTTATGAAAATTCTAAATTAATTTTATAATGCATTAAGTCATTTTACTTTATAAGAATTCTAAATTAATTTTATAATGTATTAAGTCACTTTACTTTATAAAAATTCTAATTTCTAATTCTAGTGTTCTATGATGGGTCTCTTGTATAGTCATCAATTGACCATGGATGGAAAAGATTCTTATTAATATTTATGCTTTTAAATACAAAAAAAAAAAAGCTTTTCCAGCCACAGGCCTGAAGTATCTTCTTTAGTTAAAAAAAAGTGAAGCAAATATTTGGCTGAACTGAAATGGAACCAATTTTCGGTGGCGGTAATATAATGAGCATTTCACAAGACAAGTATCTTCTAAAAGAATTTAAAAAGAAATAACTTGAACCACGAACGCCATCGAAAAGACAATGTCGCTCTCGTATATTTTCAAAAGTGAAAAACATTTCCGATATTGACAACGGCTTAATCTGGAATATAATGCATAAAAAACGTCCGCCTATCTCGAAAAAACCATCTTAGAAAAGCAGGCCCGAGAGTGAAAGAGGCATTAACGGTTATTTACGCTTTTTTCTGTTTCGGTAGTGAGGTGTGAATGGTTAATAGAAAAAACTCTCTCTCTCTCTCTCTCTCTCTCTCTCTCTCTCTCTCTCTCTCTCTCTCTCTCTCTCTCTCTCTCTCTCTCTCTCTCTCTCAAGATTTTTGCACATACTTCAGCTGCCGACCTGAATAGTTTCTCCATTCATCGTCGTTTTTTTATTTATATTCATAAATTGATACATTTAAGGTCGATCATATTCATGAATTTGAGATGAAAGTGCATCAATTAGCAAGTAAATTATATCGACAAGATCATTTATGTATGTTTATGTTTTTTTTTTTGTTTTTAGTGTCCATTAATTCAGGCTACGCCTAATATTCTTTAAAAATTTACTTGAGAATACAGATGCAGCGGTGAAATAAATAGTTTCATAACAAACTGGCATTTGCAAGGTTTTACGGATAATACAGCTTCCCGAATTTCATTGTCCTCTTTGTAGGAATAGTGACAGGAAAAGGGATTATAATTCTTTTCTTTAACAAAAGTCCTCTTGAATTGATTAATAATCTTTTGTTTTGATAAAGTACTTTTTACATATAAAAAACATACTTCATTTTGAAATTGACAGGAACGTTGTTCAAGAATGTGTTAATTATCAACTTTTAAATTTGTACTAGCTTCTACGAAAGCCAATCTCACTCCGTCTTGAAACAAAGGGAATTTCGTTATTTTCATCAGTCATGTTATAATAACACTGTAGTCTCACCGGAGGTAATCCATCATGAATCTAAGCAGGGTTATTTAGGTATTACAGGCGCTCGTCAATGCGCTCACGATCAAAGCGCTTTTGATCAGTCTTCCCCCTAACTCGGCTACAAAGAACCGTGTAGAGAGTCTCATTTTCGCCGATATCTAATCTTTGTTGCCTACGTATGGCTCCCTCCTGCCTGTATTAATGTGCTTTTATCCTTTGAGATCTTGTCGCTTCTCCCTTCATTTGCTTAGCAAGTGACAGTAAATAATAAACATTCACCCTTGTTTTTCTCATGGCAAATATTTGAGTTGAAGTAGCTGGTCTTATTGACGTATTTGTTGTATCTTTGTCTTGAAATAAGAATCGATCACAGGATTTTTGGCCTTTTATTATTCGTGAAAACTGTTTTGAGAGAGAGAGAGAGAGAGAGAATTAGACCTCGTCCCACTGGTCACTCCCGTGGCTTAATAACCAGTAACTTCAAAACATATGAGCACCGGCCAATGAAGAATAAGAAGAATTTATTTCTGGTGATAGAAATTCATTTCTCGCTATAATGTGGTTCGGATTCCACAATAACCTGTAGGTCCCGTTACTAGGTAACCAATTGGTTCTTAGCCACGTAAAATAAACCTGATCCTTCGGGCCAGCCCTTGGAGAGCTGTTAATCAGCTCAGTGGTTTGGTTAAACTAAGATATACTTAACTTTAACCAGAACAGAGCAGTCATTGGTCTGTTTGGCAGGTGTAACAGAGGCATATCTGATCAATACATAACAGAAAGCATTTATTAGTTACTTATGTATTCTCGCTTTCTTCCTTCCTAACTTCATCCCAGAGCCTACACTTTATTTTACATTAATCTATTACCAACCGACGAAACTAGATTAGGTATCTAGCCCTCTGAAAAGTGGAAGACAATTTATTTGTCATACTGTAGACCAACACAGACATGAAGTCCGAAATCAAAACTCGGTAACGAAATTAAAATAGAAATCTGTTAGATTTTCGAAGACCTGACATTTCAAACGGCAAGATCAACAATAACATAAGTTACGACACTGAAATTATTCGAGTTAAAGGTACAAAAATAAGCAATGTTAAATCCGTATGTAGTCAACAATCGGTTAGGGATTACTGGCTTGCGGAATCACTTTGCTCTCATGGTCGTACCTAAATGCTGATTAGAAACGAAAAGTACTTGGGCGTGGAGTTGAAATATTTTTTTGGTTCTCTTGCACTCTATCGGTTTTTTTTTTTTATCGTTATATCATAATTTACTCGGTTTATATTAGTCTCGAAAGCTGTTTTCATAATTTTTTTGAGCCTGAGAATAAAAAATAATTTTACCGAAATTGACCTACATTTTTTTATGCGTAAATATCTTGAAAAATAATTTAAATACCAAAAGTTTTATCGATGTTATTTTAGTTAAGGAGGATACGTTTTTACATACGCATTTTAAAATGTTACAAAGCTCATAGATTCCCATTTACACACACACACACATACGCGCGCATACACACGCACACACAGGAGAGAGAGAGAGAGAGAGAGAGAGAGAGAGAGAGAGAGAGAGAGAGAGAGAGAGAAAACAGTTGATCCATATCACCATGTGAATCAAGTCAGTAACCCATAACCAAGCATTATCTTAAGGCTATCGATCAACTTTAAACGGCGCCCCACCCCCTTCCCCTCCTGAGGCCGCAAAAGAAAAAGAAAACATTATGCTGCGAGCTTTCATTTCTGAATAGTCTAAATATCGCCCCAGGACATGAACGTATTTTGTGGCAACAGTGCTTTCATAATTGTATCGTACGTTCAGTGCTCATTCAGAGAATACGCAAGAATTATATTTTATGTACCTTACTATCTTAGATGATTTTTTTTATTATCATAGATGTTAATTTTTTTATTCAAGATAGTTATCAGACAGGTGTATAATAAATACTATTGCGTTTTATGTATATTTTCTTAATATTTTCATAATCTCATTTTGTTCCTCAGTAGGCTAATCGCCTGTCTCATTCTCTTCATATCTATTACTTAGTGGAAATCAATGTCAGCTTCGTTAAGCATAAATGACTGTAATAATCACAAAGCCTTCTTAAGTACATATTTATACCCAATTTTGCTCTAATAATTGAAGACTAAACTGAAATTGCAATCGCAGTAAAATACCCTAAAAACACTGACATTGTCAGTTCAGAAAAGTTGTTCCATTCAAAATGGCTCAGATTTGTATTTTAAATTTGATGATTTTTAATCACTATAATAGAAATTCTCTAAATGTGTGAATTGTAATTGGAGTTAATGGAAGGGAATTGTCGGTAATTAGAATTTGAGACAACACCAATCATTTCACTGCTAATTTGCGACTATTTCTGATAAAAGCTTCTGTAATTGGTTTCATTATTCTTCACTGATTAATTGGTTAAATGATTTACCGTTTTCATATTAGAATCTGGGCTATTAACTATTTTTGTTGTTAGTTAAGAAAACATTATATCTAGGAAAGTGTGAAAGTGTGAAATAAGTTCTTACAAATCACGCATAATCATGTACATTGGAACCATACAATATTGTTACGAAGTGATTAACTATAGTAGATACGAAGGTAAAGGGAAAATACCAGGGCTATTGATTAACCTCGGCTACGTCACCAGACTGACATTTTGCACTAAGATATTCCTCCTCACCTTCAGTCATATCTTATGGCCTATATTGACGTTTTCTCCCGAATGCACTGCTTCTGTGGAAATTGATGTAACTCAACCTAACTGAATTCATAGCCTTAGGTTTGTAGTTATATATACTACTCAGAATTTCGCTGATTTTATTGTCATTACTTTTCTTGTTGTAGAATTGAGCATCGTCATACCGAAGTGACAAAATATTTGCCATGAAACTATTCTTTATACTTATAAATCTCATTTACTTAAAAACCCATTAAATCAACGTGTATCGGAGCGTATTACATCCTTCACATTCCTCTTTGTTATTTTAATGTGACAGAAATTCGCCTCTCTTCCTATAGCTAAATCTTTTAAAATATGATATTGTTTTCCAGAATGTAACTTAAATGAAGACTCAGGCAAACGAAGAAAAATATGCTCGGCCAGTTAGAATGCAAACTTGCTATGCATTTGACATTGTTTCATAAATGGTTTCGAAATACATAAATTGTATATTCCTTCCTCAGTGCAAAGAGTGTAAAGGAAGAAGAAATATGTTTATTATATTCGGGATCGAAACTATAATTATAGGTAATCGTTAAATGTCGACATTAGTAAGAACATATATTTTAAAGCACTTGTAGTTCCTCTAAATTCGTGTAGGCTAAACTTTGGAACTTGATTTTTTTCAAATCGGATTTATAGTTTCAGCAAAGATAATAAAGACATTCGGTGAACAAAAAGTAACGTTACCACTGAGCAAATTAAAACAAGCGAATTCCTCTAACTATGAAGTGAATGGTATATATATATATATATATATATATATATATATATATATATATATATATATATATATATATATATATAGAGAGAGAGAGAGAGAGAGAGAGAGAGAGAGAGAGAGAGAGAGAGAGAGAGAGAGAGAGAGAGATGGGGGGTCTCATTTATTCAGGGATATTTGCGCTCACGATATAATTTCCACCATCTTTTATTGACCCTTTCGTTCTCCTCCTAAGTTAATATCTACCCATTTGTTCCTTAGTTTATTCACTCTCCCCCAGACTGATATTTATTCCTTTTCCTCTAACGTTAAATGTTCTCACAGGAATCTCATCACATTCTATACATTTATCATTAGTTTTACTCCAGCTCTCTTCAGGCTTGTGCCTCCCTTTTTATACGTAACCTTTTTGTTACGAATTCTTATCCATTTTCGTCTACATCCTAATCAATGACCTTTGCATTCTTCTCTTGCTATTCTTACTTTGTATTTATTTGATGATATGCTGATCCACATTTTCTCTGTCTCTGCTTCTAAAGGGCCTTACGTTATTCACTCTTTATCTTTTTTCTTTGCTCGTATAATTAAATTGCTTGAGCACAAAGGAAATTACTCAAAATATAGCGAAGATCCTTGGTCATAATATATCTCTCATTTAATTATTCCCATTTTTTTACTCTCCTACAACGCTTTCACGCTAATGAGACGTAATTCTCTAAAAGTATAAACGCAAGTAATCTCATTACCGTAAATTATAATATGTTGGAGTTACCATTCACAGCATATAGTGACAACCTAATGTGTTGAACTTGACTACATTTCATACCCCTAAGAAGACTTCTCTCACGTCTTTGTATTATACCTCATCTTCACTGAAAGGCAGCCTCTTACTACCATACTCTATTTCTCCACATTATTCTAATTTCTGTTTCGCTGGAGTGTCTTTTCATTTCAGACATGGCGTTCAGTGTCACATACTAACCATTTTATTTTGTTCTGAGGTAATTAACATTTATGTATATGAGAGAAATGTCAAAACGAAACCTTGTATAATTTGTTTTTCAGTTAAAAGCTTCATGCACTTGAAACGTATCTAGTTATTTATTTATGTGCATATGTACAGCATATACGTGTGTGTGTGTATGCATATATGTATTACATGAAATTAGAATAAGTTAAGATTGAGGTGAATAGGGAAAGTGAAAACGATAGGGTTTATCATGAAGAGAATGAATTCAAACGGAGAATGTAAAATCGAGGTCAAGAAGGTAGTATTACTAAGGATTAAATTGTTTTAAAAATGAAGAGCGAAGGCGATATAAATATGAGCATGATGAAACATCTGCATTAGTCTGCTAGTAGTATCAGTTTTATGAAATACTGAAAGCACTAACTGTATTATACCTAGTGGAATATATTCAATAATAAATATGAATATATATATATATATATATATATATATATATATATATATATATATATATATATAAATATATATATATATATATATATATATATATATATATATATATATATATACTTATATATATATATATATATATATATATATATATATATATATATATATATATATATATATATATATATATATATATATATCTTCGTGATTAAGTTATACATACATACACACACACATATGTATATGTATATATATATATATATATATATATATATATATATATATATATATATATATATATATATATATACACCTTAAATCCTATTACAGCAGACACTGGTTCTGGTCAGAATGAGCAACTACTCGGGGTAAATACAAATGCCCAGGGAATATTTATGGTTTTCATGCGTGACATCACCCCATTACACTTCTCAAAGAACTAGACTCGAAGAGATACCATCAAGTAACCAAGTATTCGTCGCCATCCAAATACACGCTCATTTATCCCTGAGTTTTGTATTTTTTTTTTTTCTGAGAAAGGAAAATTCATTTGGCTGAATCACGTATTGATTATAGGAACCGCGAGGTTATGCCTATGGAAAAATCATGAGAAGGCCATTACCAGGCGAACGAAAAGAAAATAGCAAACATAATATATATATATATATATATATATATATATATATATATATATATATATATATACTTATATATATATACTTATATATATATATATGTGTGTGTGTATATTTATATATATGTATGTATATATAAATAAATAAAAATATATATATATATACTGTATATATAGTATATATACATACACATACACACACAAACATATATATATATATATATATATATATATATATATATATATATGACTGCTTCTCTCAAATGTCGAACCCCGACCAAAAACCACAATCCCACAACAGTCAGAAGTAAGCACGCGCCACTGAGTATTCAAAATCTAGGAGAGAGTAAACTTCCCTTTGTCACCGCTTAAAACAAAGCCATCAGAATCTGCATAATCTTTGGGAAGAGCGGTTAATTGTCACCGCAAGTAACAAAGCAAGTTCTCTGTGTTTTGTCGCTTTTGTTTTTCCTTTCTTTTGTTTTACTTTGTCTCGAAGGACATTCCCCTGACGTTTGAACTTGCGGTTCATATAAGAGATGCCTCGATAAATTGAGGGGAAGTGCAGAGGGGAATAATACTGGCAATAAGGATAGATTTGTGGGAACAACTATGCATCCTAAAACTATAGCATACCTGCACTCGGTATATCTTTTGCACGAAAGAATAGGTAACATGGTTTGTTATAGATCTCTCTCTCTCTCTCTCTCTCTCTCTCTCTCTCTCTCTCTCTCTCTCTCTCTCTATATATATATATATATATATATATATATATATATATATATATATATATATATATATATATATATATATATATATATATATATATATATATTATAGAAGGGTCACAGTAATACTCTTGTTTAGCAAGACGAAATGTATTTTAGAAACATTTACAGAGCTTAACGCTTTCGTCCATTCTTCTTTGGACTTTAAGCTCTGTAAATATTTCTACAAATACATTTCGTCTTGCTAAACAAGAGTATTACTGTGATCCTTCTATTGATAACTGAGAAGCATGATACGACGTTTTTATATCTCATTTACATATATATATATATATATATATATATATATATATATATATATATATATATATATATATATATATATATATATATATATATATATATATGTATGTATGTATGTATACACAGACCTTTGCACATGTCATACAGGACATCACTGCCATCCATCCTAAAGCCTCCTAATAAAGAACTCCTCAGCTCAGATCATTTTAATGCATAGGGCCACCATTATTTCGACCTCGCCCACTCTAACTCTTCACTGATAATAATAATTCTGTTTAGAGAGCAGATAATCTATTTACAGAGCGACATCTTTATTTTATCGAAAAAATTTTCAGCAGTTTACATATGAACTTAGCATCTAATTTGTACGTAAAAACTATCAACTAACATATATGATAAAAAACTACGCAAAAACAATCAACTAACATATATGTTAAAAAACTACGTAAAAACAATCAGCTAACATGAATGTTAAAGAACTAACAATGAAAATGTCTCTTTGGAAATTAATCTAATCTTTACGTTTTGATAAGCATATTGTTGGTGATGAGAATTACGACCAAAGCCAGTTACACACAGAATGTTTATGCCTTTTTTTAGTTCATGTTACTATAAAGTACATACTGATTGAAATTCACCTATTCTAACTTTTAAAAAGTTTTTTTCAACTTATTCCATTTATTATAAATAATTATCCTGGCGTTTTGATTTATATATTGTTAGTGATGAGAACTACGAGCAAAATCATTTAAAAGACGGAATATTAAGTTTTTTATACGATGTTATCACTAGAGTACAGTATTGATTGAAATTCATTCATTTTAATTTCGATAATTTTCCAATTTATTCCCTTTATTATAAATAATCATAATATGTTCTTATAATGAAATACGTTCAAGTAAAATATGCGTAAAAAAATATGAAACCAGTATCCCTTGCTTCATAACCTCACTAAAGACGCCCTTGAAGCTAAGAGCGAAAAAATACTGATTTGGTTCCAGGGACCCAGTGTTCCCCTGAAGGTTCCAATCTCGTTCTGGGTGAGTTATGGCGGTGTGGAACATTGCTCATGGAATATTGGTTAAAGCCGACCCTTTGCTTTAAAGACGAGATTTATTGGAAGTGGATAGAGAGCGAGAAAAAAGAGAACACGATGACGCTAGTGGTAGAGAAGGGAATAGTGACAAAAGAAGGAGAACATTCTTGGATGTATGAGAGACTCTGGCAATAAAGAATACTACATCAGGAAGTGTGCTGCAAACATAAATATACAGAAGAGAATGCAAAGACAATGATGATGGTGAAAATAAAAGGGATAATAATAAAAAGAAAGATTTTCTCCCAGATATACATGTATATACTGTATATATATATATATATATATATATATATATATATATATATATATATATATATATATATATATATATATATATATATTGTGATTTTTAGCCAAATGAGTTTTAAAGGCCACTCCTACCTCGACACCGGCCTGAGTAGGGATATGGAGTCTCTAACGGTTGTGTATGTTCGTCAGTACTATTCTTGTAGTATATATATTTGTGATGTCTCATACTCTGTATCAGTCCTTCGTCAATGGCTTGGAAATAAAGTCGAAACCGGTCAGGACCTACACCCCGTTTCTTATTTTTCACCTGTGGTAATGTGTGATAAATGAATCACGTACAAAAGTGATAATAATCATATATATATATATATATATATTATATACGTGTATGTATATATAGAAGGGATTGCAAGGACGAAGTTGGTGGTGAAAATAAAAGCGGATGATGATAAAAAGGAGATTTTCTTCCAGAGAGAGAGAGAGAGAGAGAGAGAGAGAGAGAGAGAGAGAGAGAGAGAGAGAGAGAAATGCGATTTCAACGAAGAAAACAACATTGTTTTTTTAATGCAAAGCCGACTTTAACGATGTATTAGTAAATATTTTTTTTCACCCACGTCAACTTTGGATCTTCCCCAACTCCCAGAATTATTTTCCGATAATGATAAACAGCAGAGACGTCATTTTCCCAAGTGAAGTTGATTTGTAGGTAGACTTATTTTTAATGAGTTCTCTCTCTCTCTCTCTCTCTCTCTCTCTCTCTCTCTCTCTCTCTCTCTCTCTCTCTCTTCAATATGTACATTGTCTGGGTTGGAAAAATTACCTGACGAGGTTTGAGAGAGAGAGAGAGAGAGAGAGAGAGAGAGAGAGAGAGAGAGAGAGAGAGAGAGAGGGGTGGGGAGTTGAAGGATACCTAAAAATATTCCACTGATTGTTTTGCTAGTTTATTGCATTTTCCCATTATTTCTTCTGGTGATAAGATTCCTCTTGCAATAAAATTCCCCTTCTTCTGATGATAAAATTCCCCTTCCACTAATAGTGGCCCCCAGGAAAAAATAATATAAAATTCCCTTTCTACCAAATACTGTCTCCCCTCAAGAAAAAAAATAGATAGAAACCCAAAAATCATTTTGCTTTCAAAAAAAAAATTTCTTATGCAGTCTACTGAAATCTAAAGGAATCTCATTAATTATGTTTACAATTTATTGATCGTACCTAAATGAAAATCATGTAATAGACTATATTTTACGCCTCCACTGAAATTTATAAGTTGAAATCAGTATGAGCCTAAGGTGGGTTGTGTTTTGGTAAGTAGAAGGATGTTCTGAAATATATTTTGTCTAACAGACTAGTCATAAGGCGGCTCCTGTGTGTCAATCATACCCCATGATTACCGTTCCGTGCCCTATCTTGTGGGAATCCCCTTTCATGTTTTATAAAAAGTCTTTTGGGACTGAGAATTCCACTTGCCTTCTCTCGTCAGTTATAATACAGACCAGAATTGCTTCTCGTGTTGCTGTCATTTAATTGATATTAAAAGATTAAGTGCTTTGAAATTTCCTGTCAACTTGTTAACAATGGAAAAAATGTGTTGCTCTTATTGAAAATAATCTCTGAATAAATTAATGGCTTAAAAGATGCTACACACACACACAAATACATATATATATATATATATATATATATATATATATATATATATATATATATATATATATATATATATATATAGTGTGTGTCAGTTCAAGAGCCTCGGTGGCTCAGTCGGTTACAGCAGCAGCTTCGGACTTCGTAGAGGTCTGTGGCGCGGGTTCATTCCCGCAAGCCGGCTGATCAGAGAGGCAGACACTTTGCTATCCGTGTAGACATCCCGGGATTATATATGTAATCAACGGATAGGTTTGCTTAAAAAGCAAATGGATGTTACAGACTAAATACACACACAAAACAAAGCCACTACAACACCTTCTAAAAACATAACAAACATCTCACACGTCTCGAACGCTCGCCATACCCGCGCAATAACTTCTCGCTGCTGGGAAGAAAGGGCGTTGGGTCTGGTATGATACATGAAACATACGTACCGGGGTCTAAGCGATGTCAGGCAGGGCAGCCGATCGAGACCACAGGTCTACCCCAAAGCCAAATCAAAAAGTCCTTCAAAAGAAGGCATCGTGCTTACCCCATACAAAAATGGGAATAAAAGCACGTTAAAAGAAAAAGAAGAAGAAGATAGTGTGTGTCAGTTCCAGTATGTTTTTAACAAATTCTCATGGGAAGCTTAACAGGTATTCTAGTTCGTTAATCCTCTCTCTCTCTCTCTCTCTCTCTCTCTCTCTCTCTCTCTACCCCCATCATCGCCAGATGCAGTGATGTTTTCCAACAGCCTTCCATTTTTGCAAAATATTTCCCCTCCCAGTTTCGACATAATATTATTTCCATCCTTCCAGCGACCTTCTGGAGTCATCGAGGTGACAAGAACTCCAGAAGATTGGTCAAAAGATTTTTGCTTCTTTCCTCTTTTTTTTTTTTTTTTAGTTCTTGAGGCTCCTTGCTGGATAAAAGATTTTCAAGACTGACCCGGGTCTTATTTATATTGTGGCAAATGCAATTTTTCCTTGCTCTTCACTCAAAATGCACTAACAGTCATTTGTGGAGAATAGGTTCTTTTAAATGCATTCATTTCTTGGTATTTATCTCTAAACAACTATCTATTTTTTTATATATTGGATCCACATTTCACAAAAATAAAAATTCAGTTTAGATGTGTATTATCATTCTGGATGCGGTGACTAGAATATATCAGTTCATTATATATGCTTTCCTTGGATAAAAAGTCTTAAATATTAAATTAATCACCTATGTTACAGCGTCGTAACTTTCCTCTAGACTTGCAAAGTAGAATAACGTATCAGAATATTGCTATCAAATATAATTCAGTATTAAAAGTAACATCACCTTACAATAAAATTCTTCTAAATGAAACTTATACAACTAAGTTTTTTTATACATTTTATGGAACAGGTTACAGATTATCAACTGTATATTAAACTTTTTTTTTTACAGGTTTTCTGATATTTTTTCTACCATACTGTTACTTTTATTTCGACAGATATTTAGTGTTAAAAATAGTATTCCTTTCAAAAGGTATAAAAATTGTTATTGTTTCTGAGGAGCTTTTTCATTGAAGAATTTGGCCATTATGTCAGCTAATGATTATTTTTTTTATAAATATATTATTCCCAGTGTACAAAAATGTTTCCGTTAGATGTATATTACAACGATTTTTTCAAAAACAAAATTGGCGTTCATGAAGTTAATTTATTTCATGCTTTATTTATTCCATCCATATATTAAAATATCTGAATTAATTTGGTTTTCTCTCTGTCTCTTGTCTTTCCGTACGTCTCTCTCTCTCTCTATTTAGTTAACTTAACAATTACTTCATAATAGACGCAGACCGGGAAGCCATATTTTAAAATTAATATTTCAGATATTTTCAACAGCTGGGCTAGTTTCGAATACAAAAATATTATGGTCGGCGCTTTGTGCTTTTCGTCAATCAGCATATGACGCCAAAGTATTATAATATAAAATGGGAATTTTACTTGAAAACAAAGTGATTATTATTATTGAACACTTAACTATCTAAAATTAGCTAGCTTCTTTATTTTAACATTTTATTTAATGGAATTGATAGCCCTTAGAAAAATATAAATTCCTACAAAAATCGACATCATATAAAATTCTCCTCACACCATTTTCAGTAAATTCTTAACTGGTGATGTTGTAATAAAAACAATTTTCATTACCTCTTATGTTTGACCATTAACGACGATCTGAGTAAAATTGGTGTTCAGTGTCCCATATGATTCGCTTAAGAATTTTCGTTCTTTGTTGGCTGTAATTTCCCAGGTACTAAGAGGTATATTTTAAACAATAATTTATCGCCTAAAAAACTCCGCATTTTTAAAATAAATATCAACACTTGTAATCCTTTCCTTTCTATGAATATTTAAAGTGAAATGCACTCTCTCTCTCTCTCTCTCTCTCAATCTGTCTGTCTATTTATCTATCTATCTAACTATCTATCCATCTATCTATCTATCTATATACATATATAATGTTACGTGGGTCGGTCGGTTATTTACTTTAATGGTTAATTCATTGGAGTTATATTGCCTTGCTTCACCTAAGAACCACGTAATTCTGTCAGTTAAGGCCAAATAAAGCTCTAAAGGACTGATAATGAAATGGATTAGGCCGCCAGCTGAACACTAGTATTACAAAATAGAAGTTTATTACGCAACCACATGGATTAATTAATTAAACTTACGGGAAAATTAGTTTCAACAAAATTAAGATGAAAGGAAATGGATTACCCACACAAATATCAGGCTCACCAGCACACAGTCAAAGGAAAGTTGGTTTTAGGAACAGTATGTCTAAGATCTGGCCTGGCAAAACCTATCCCTTTTTATGACACAGCTAAAATTCCCACCCGTCGGCCGGCTGGCTATCTTAGTTTGAAAACAACTTCTGGTTATTCCCGCCTTACTCTTTCTCATGCGAGCAATCTACACTGTCTGCCTAGCTTTAATAGAAACTTAATTCATTATTCTACTAAGAGGCAAGGAGGTCGAACAGCAAATATATATTTATATATATATATATATATATATATATATATATATATATATATATATATATATATATATATATATATATATATATATATATATATAATCATAGTCAGTGACACTGAGTGGCTATCCCCCTGCCGAGCGTGTGACCTCAGGCGGCAATATTGAAAACACCCGGTCCAGCACAAAGTACAATACTGTCGTGATGAAACACTGAGGCTGCACATTTTTTGTCGTTTATTATTATTAAAAATAATCCGTTTTATTTCACGTAATTTAATAATTGCCATGCAATATATTTCGTCAAATTTAGCAAAATTTTTTTTCCGCAATGTTCAGTCGTGGAAAAAAAAAACAACAGAAAAGGATAGCGTAGTAATTTCTTTCTATTCTAAGCTTTGGAACAATATTTGTAGAGAACTTTTAAATAAGACTACAATAAGAAAGTGATTTCGACTTATTTGGAATCATTTTTTTCTTAAAAAAGACAAAATAGAAATACTGGTGAAACACTAGGCATAAAATGATTAGCTTTTGCTTGGCCAAAATTCTTCCCCATGTTGTCACCATAACTAAAAGCTATTTATTCCTTGTCGTGATGATTCGATAACCTTTACCATATTTGTTTATATATTCGAGATAAGTTGTGTTCAGAATATTTAAATGAAATAGCATCCTACCAAATGAGCTGTTCAAGCCGTAAGTCTAGCCGAGGTTACCGTAATTGACATATCGTTTGATGAAAACAAATTAAACCGGGATTCGTTACGCATATAAAATATACAGTTATTTTGACTGAATCGAATAACAGAACTTGTTTTTTACAGTTTGTTCATGTCGTCCTGAAATATTCTCACCGCGTGTGACGTTGTCTGAAGTTGATGGTAAGGACAGTATTCAACGGGACTAATTACTGCAAAGAATCTTTAATGACCCTTAAAACACAGCAGGTATCCATATGTATTACAGCAACAAGTTTAAAAGGCGAGCTTGTTGACGCAAATATAGTCAGTGTCGATTAACCTGCCACGGAAACATGAAACATTGTCTGCAAACATGGCAACACTACAGTGAGATGGTCGGCTAAAGACATTCAAACGATGTTTAACATACATGTTTTAATTACGCCTTTTTCTTCACACACTTTCCATAACAAGTGAAAAAGTCATATATGTTAAATGGAATTATGAAAGACACGACTGACTCGTTCAGAACTCAGAATTCCTTTCTGCCACGAATGTATATGCTTGTCATTGGGTTCTACTTTGTCTTGTTATCTAGGCGTCACATACTCCGAGGTGATAGTACTATACATGGTTTAGTACTAAACGTGTCCAGTACTAGATATCGTTTATTAATATAATTTATGGACCACAAAATATAGAGATGGGTGTATATAATACTTTGATCCCCTAGGGAACAGTATTGAACACGGCGTCACAAGGAGCTTCCGCCATGTTGAGTACTGGCACCTGGGAGTAGGTGACGCGTAGATAACAAGCCAAAGTAGCACCTGTCATTGTCTATCCTTCGTACTGATCCCAGTAACTTCCCTTATATTGTTGGTTTACTAAAGTAACAGAAATCACGTCCTAAGAATAAAGTAGGTTAGGCCTATCGTTACCGGGGCGGGTAGGGGAATGCAACAACAGCTCTACAAATTCGGCGGGAAAACGTGAGAGAACCGGCTTTTAAGAAAGGCAGTTGGTATTTTACGGAACCCATGTGTATACCGATGTTTATGAAGCCGCAAAAAGATTGGTTTAAAACGGAAAATGATGTGTTATCAGCGTACTTATCCTGTTTGAGAAAAGGAAGGCTACGACAGCTTAACCTATTCAAGCTGAGCATTCAAATTCCTAGCCTGATGATTTTACTTTGCCCAGTGACAAGAAAAGGAGCACGTCATTTCCAACGGTTTTTGGAATACGCTCCCCTCGTTTTTCCTCACTTTCAGTAACTTATTGACAACAAACCCAGAAAACCGAATAACCGTCGGGGTCTGACTTCAAGTTTCGGTCTGCATTTTGCTGACACGGAGATATTACGAACGGGCAAGGCTGGTGTGAAGTAAAGCAGCTTAGGCCTACGTGCAAGAGTGCGTTCCCCCTTCTCCGCTACTAAAAGCATCAGAAGCATATCATCACTGAAAATGCATCGTTAATCCTAATAAATGTGATGTAAAAACCTATCTTTGGAGATGCATTTACTAGATGTATGTTTTTCTACGGTGTGCCGACTGGGCCTCAAACCGAGTAACAGTAATGAAAGCTACGTAATAAGGGAAAACTGAGCCTAACTGAAGATCTCATGCACTATGAGCATTAACTTATAAAGGGTAGGGTATGTTTTTGATATTCAGTTAGAATGAAAAATGCCGAATTTCCTCAGTTAACGAATGCTAGAAAAAAGTCGAGCCCTAGACCTATGTCTCGATGCGGAGACAATGGGATCACCATCAACCCGCCTCTCTCTCTCTCTCTCTCTCTCTCTCTCTCTCTCTCTCTCTCTCTCCTCTCTCTGTTTTATTCTGTCTCGGGTCCTTCCACCGGAATTTTTTCTTTTCCTCTACCAGACGCGTTGCAGCAGAGTATACTAACCTATAGGCCTAGACCTATAACCTCACTACTAAGCACTTTCAATAACGAGCAACGTGTTTTTAGTTTATGCTATACGGCATATATCAGGTTAATAATATCCTCATTGCAGAATTAAAACCACATCGCACTTATGAACAGCAATAAAGTGCTGGAAATATAAAACATGTTTACGCATTGTATCTACTAACAAAGACATTTAAACCACACGTGCGCACAAGACATGTATACATATAATCCAGCATTCTTAACTTACTTCTGAAATCTTGTTATTCCGCTTCCTCTTGAAGTATTCCCATTCCCGTTTCTGCAATCAAGAGCTGCACAGCTGACCAAAATAGAGATAATGAACGAAACAATCACTCGAAACACTGAACACCTGTTCAATTTCCGCGGTTCCCGCCGGCAACTGAAGAAGATGCGGCCCCGGGGTGGGGGGAGAGCAGCGCCGCCCTAGTGGCGACTCACCGAACTACGTAGGGTACACATGTATATATATATATATATATATATATATATATATATATATATATATATATATATATATATATATATATATACGTGTGTTATGCGTTTGTGTGTTTGTGCACGTACTTACGTACAGGCTACGTGAAATACTGTATATTGGGAAGGGATATATTTTTGTGTGTAGGGGAAAGGCTGTGCGTTTATATCCTATTGGTTTAGCCCATAATGAACCATTTTGGATGTTTACAGTGTTGCATAAATTAGGTTTATTTCGGTAAATGTTCTTAAAGGTTAAAGGCATTTTATCTGTCTTGATCAGCTACTTCGCTAGGCTTTTTAGTAATTACCCTCAGCAAGTCCCTCGGCATTGGAGACTGAATTGTAGTTTTCAAAGTCAGCATTTGAACAACCTTCTCATACGGAAAAATATCGATTTAGTAGTAAGAGAAATTCTTAATTTCGTGAGAATTTCAACACTGTCGTCCATAACTGCCGGTTTATCATTAGACGGAAAGCTTTCACACCAAATGAATGGTAGTACTATATAGCCATGCCACAGAAATGAGTTTAATTTTTGAGCAGCAATTAAATTTTCCAGGAAGTACAGTAATTCGCTACATGAATGTGTTATGAAATTTAGGCCAATGGACAAACGCTGGGACCGATTAGGTCATTCAGCACTGAAAAGGATATAGAGAGTACAGAAGGTTTGAAAGGTGTAACAGGAGGAAAACCTCGCCGTTGCATTAAGAAACAATTTTTAGGAGAGGGTAGAAAACAAGATTGAGGAAAGTGATTATGAACGGGGGTACAGTTAAACGAATGAAAGGGGTTGCAGCTAGGGGACTAAGGAACGCTGTATATGGACTGATGGAACCACTCCCCCCCCACCCCTACCCCCTCACGGGGTACACAAAGGCAGTATAGCTTCATCTACCCTCTCACCAGAGAGATATTTTGCATGAGGTGCCTTCTCGCTGATATTAAACTGAGCAGGAGCGATGTCTAGACCCGGAGCAACAAATCGGACACCGGGCAACAAGAGCCTGGATTATCATAAAGGCTGAATGTCCGTTGCATTCGCCTTTAACAAACTGGCGTCCTAGATAGCTGAAGGGGGAATAATATATATACATTATATAATCACATTAGACCCAGGATTAGAAATAGAAGAAAACTGAGGATTCGCTGGGAATAATTCATTGCGGTAAGTTTTGTGTCTGTTTATATTATTACTTAATGTACACCATGGGAAGAAGTAGCGAGCGTACAGCCACTAAAACCACATATACTGTGATTATATTTATACGATTATCAAGTCTTTTTTAAGGACTGAATTATCTTAGATCACTGATTAAAATATGAGACATTTGTATTCTTTATCGACAAATTCAAGATGTATCCATTTATATCAGCTTTTCAAAACAGGTATGAGTGTATGCAACTGATTTCATTAGCATGATTATTTATAACGCTTCGTTGCACTGATATTATTCAGAATGACTTTAAGTAAGAGAGAAATTTAGTTTTAAAAAATCTCAATACCTTCATAACTACTCAAGAGATAGTCAGAGACTTTAATATCAGAAGCCCTTACCTGGGCAATCGCCGTAGGGAGGTAATGCCGTCAACGCACCTCACACGGTGCACTGTAAGCATTCCCTAAGGTTCTTTGCAGGGTCGAGTCGGCTTCTAGATGCAACCCCTTTCATTCCTTTCACTGTACCTCCATTCATATTCTTTCTTCCATCCTATTTGTGCAACTACGAGGTTTTCCTCCTGCTACACTTTTTAAACCTTTTACTCTCGATTTCCTTTCAGCGCTGAATGACCTCATAGGTCCAAGTGCTTTGCCTTCGGCCTAAACTGTATATTCCATTCTTTCCCCGGGAGAAATAAGAAAAAGAACCAAACTCCGCAACGCTCGGATCTTCGGATAAAGATCTGTTTATCCAGGCGACACGAAAACCCGCCACCCACCCACAAACAACTTATCGCAACGACGGTACCCAACTATTTCCCAGCATAAGTAAAGGACGCATAAAGGCTAAGGCTGGTATTACATTAGCCATGGGCAAGAGGGAGAGAGGGTTCTATTGAACGTCAGGTAATACGTGCTAGCGAGATAACCATTCGAAGCTTTGGGAAGTATTGCCTCGAGGCGCGAATGTCTGATCCGGGGTATCATCATAAGAGGCTCTGGCGATACTCGGTTTCTGTAGACCTAGTTGCTACAGTGACAGAGGCTGGAGAACTGTTGGTCTCGGTGACCCAGTGCTTCTCGCCATTCGGGAAGGCAGTGGATAGGTCTAACGAAGAGAGGGAGGGTTAAAGGATACGTTGATTAATATCACGCAAAACCCTCTTCCAGACCCTTACAGTTGCACATGAAGAATATACACATATAGAAGGGAAATTTCCCGCTCCTCTCTCTCTCTCTCTCTCAAACCGGTTTCCAGGGGGGAGGGGCTGGTCATGTCTCCCCTACTGTCACCTGAGGGAGGACAAACAAGATCCACTTGGATTTTATTATTATTATTATTATTATTATTATTATTATTATTATTATTATTATTAAACATGTACTTTAACAATGTCTCTTATAAAGTAGACTTGCTTCTCTGTTTCTTCTAGGATACTGCTATCAGTTCCCAAGTGGATGAAGCTTTAATCCTCATATCACAACGTTCCTACCGTGTACTAAGTATATGGGAGTTTTATTTCTGCCGTGGTAAAGGTATTAATATTAAATTACAGCCAGCACATCCAACTCTCATCACATGGCTTGCTGGTGTTAACAGCTGGCAATGAATGTTTGGTAAGACTGACAATTCTTTTCTCTTACTATCGAGCATGCTTTAATTATCATCAGTTGTTCTCGTGGTAAATTCCTTAAATGAAGCCCTTTCTACTCATATTAAAACGATTAAAAAATTAAATGGATATTCCCTTGAAAACTCGGTCGAACGTAAGCAGAGATGACGGACAATTTGCAGCGTGACCTCTTTCTCCAGTGGCCTGGGGGCAACTGACGGTATGGTTGATACTTGATCCTATGGTGACTCGGTGAGTCGGATGCTGACGCAGATTATTTTGAAAATCGTTATCTCGGGACCAGGCGGAGGATGGAGAGAAAGTTGCACGTAGAGCGGTTTATGTTTTCGTGTATTGTCAAGTCTTTGTCACAGAATTATATGGCTAGGGAAGGTCCGTAACATTCGTTCTCCTCTCTCTCTCTCTCTCTCTCTCTCTCTTAAAATATTTCATCTTCTTTTTAAGAACTTCCTAGTGGGTACGTGTAGAACAACATAATATGTATCTTAAGTTTAGTATAATTTCTTTGATTTTAGTATCCATTTCCTGAGGGTAGTTATTATTGTTATTGTTAAAAGCAGCAGCAGTAGCAGTACTACTACTACTACTACTACTACTACTACTACTACTAGTAGTAGCAGTAGTAGTAGTAGTAGTAGTAGTAATAATAGTAAAGAGGTAAATTTGACGTTTCCTAAAAGTATAAATGATATTGCCATTTTTTCTCGTTCGCTTTTGTTAATTTAAACGTAGAAATCCTAACCATTTTTTTTTTAAATTGCCTGTGTACAGTACAGTGTTTCGGTTTCTTTTACCCAGAGCCGTCTTTCCAGGGCACGATTTACTCTGTTAGGGATGCTTTGTAAATCTAGTGGTTTTTTGCTGATTAAAACATCATCTGAATATTGTAAGTCTGTCACCTTTGTATCATCAATCCAGTCTTTGCGTTACCTTTCACGTATGACCACTTTTAGTTTTCTGTAAAAGAAAACTATTGTGCCGGCTTTGTCTGTCCGTCCGCACTTTATTCTGTCAGCACCCTTTTCTGTCCACACTTTTTCTGTCCGCACTTTTTCTGTCCGCACTTTTTCTGTCCGCCCTCTATCTTAAAAACTACTGAGGCTAGAGGGCTGCAAATTGATATGTTGATCATCCACCCTCCAATCATCAAACATACCAAATTGCAGCCCTCTAGCCTCAGTAATTTTTATTTTATCTTAGGTTAAAGTTAGCTTTAATCGTGCTTCTGGCAACGATATGGGATAGGCCACCACCGGGCCGTTGTTAAAGTTTCATTGGCCGTGGCTCAGGCTCATACAGCATTATACCGAGACCACCGGAAGATAGATCTATTTTCGGTGCCCTTGATTATACGCTGTACAGAAAACTCGACTGCGCCGAAGAAACTTCGGCGCATTTTTTACTCATTTCACTGAAATATCTATGAAAATTGCCAACAAGCTAGGTGAAATAACATTATGTTCTAGCACCCAAGGATTTACAGCGAATACATTTGATAAGAACCTGTCACTATTAATTCTATATAACTAATAGAAATTCCACAGTGCACTAGCTGATCCGGGGGGTGGGGGCCCTGGGAACGTTTCCCCCCCCCCCATGGAAAGTAATAATAAAATAATAACATTGAAGATTTAGATAATAATAACATAAATGAGAAATATTAAAATAGGAAAAAATAATAATAAAATTTTGATAAAAAATAATAACAATAATAATAATAATATATATATGTATATGTATACATATATGTGCGAGTGTATGTATAATATGAAAACTGGTGTCTCCCCCCACCATGAAATGTTTCTGGATCCGCTAGTGCCATAATGTTGGTCCATGGACACTGTCAAATAGCTTCTGTTGTCAGCAAAAGCCATCAAAAGGGCTTTGCTAAATTCCTTCCATTGCTGCACAATATGTCTTCACACAAATATTTGATTCGTGCTTTTTTTTTTTTTTTTTTAATCATCTTATTCGTCTCTTAAGTTTTTCATCAGTTTCTTTCTCCATTCTGTTGATAATATGAACACTGAATATGTTAAGTACATCCAGCGTCAGTGCAATAGCTCTATTGTTTTCACCTCAAAAACTGTGATTTCATTTACATAGAAAAACTGTTCTTTTTTCAGCCTCCGGAATATCATTCAAATTATCCCGCTCATATCTCTTATTCAGTACCTCACAAAAATATTCTGCCTAACGCCCTTTCTTCTTCTTCTTCTTCTGAAGTTATCACTGACCAACCCGTTCTTTTGATAAGTATTTTTTTTTTTTTCCAGCCATGGATATTTTTCGGTAATAATTCTCTAGACCACCCTAACATCAGTGCTGTTACCTGGATGTGTGTTTTTATCAACATCGTCAGCCTGTTTCTCTAAAAATCTTTTCTTATCTCTTCTTGGAATTCATTCAACATCTTTATCTCGACTTGAGGACTTTATATACTCTACGTTGCGTTCTTTATCCCGTCCATGAAATTTGTGTTCAGGTACCTTATACTTCTGTCTCTCCTTTATTTAATCCCAGGTTTCATCCAATATCGACGGTTTCTGTCTTGCTTTCCCATATCCAAGTATTACTTCTTTTTAGCTTTCTGTAAAAGAGAACTATTGTACCGGCTTTGTATGTCCGCCCGCACTTTTTTCTGTCCGCACTTTTTCTGTCCGCCCTCGGATCTTAAAAACTGTTGAGGCTAGAGGGCTGCAAATTGGTATGTTGATAATCTACGCTCTAATCATCAAGCACGCCAAATTGCAGCCCTCTAGCCACAGTAATTTTTATTTTATTTAAGGTTAAAGTCAAACTTAATCGTGCTTCTGGCAACGGTATAGGATAGGCCACCACTGGCAGTGGTTACAGTTTCATGTGCCTCGGCTCATACAGCATTATACCGAGACCACCGAAAGATTGATCTATTTTCGGTGGCCTTGATTATACGCCGTAGAGGCTGTACGGAAAACTCGATTGCGCCGAAAAAACTTCGGCGCAATTTTTACTTTTTTTTTTTAACTGAATTCTGGTACAATAACATCCTAAAATCAACTGTACACCAAGTTCAGTACTGATATCCAGTCTTGGTTTCAAACCCGGCCTCATTCATACATTAAAACATTAATGTATAAATATTTGAGTAAACCAATAACTTGCTGATTACCATCACTATATTACATCCAGGTTGAATTGATATGGTCAATAGTGACCCCAACTATGATACAGCAAAGACAAAGCTGTATATCTCCCCAACAATTATTAAAAATTGAACTTGTAATGCATTAATACAAGGTCATTTTGTTAATAATTACTGAGGAGATACAAAGCTTTGTCCTTGAAATATCACAGTTGGTATCACAAGTGATTACATCATTTCAATCCTGATGTATTGTTGTGACGGCAATCACGCAAATAATTTGCTTGCTCAAATATTTATAAACTAATAATTCTCGCTGGGATTTATGTTCATATTTCCTCGTTAATTACCGAATAACATTCCATTCGGCAGTACCTATTTTTTTTTTACCAATTCCCTTGTGTACTCAAGAATTTATTGCACTCTAATGTATATTTTTGAACTTTGCAATTCTTTTATTGTCGTTGGCAATTTTCATTCTAAGTGCCAATTACCATCTGTTTTCATAGATGTATATATTGATCTACAAACAAGTTTAATGACCAGTGCTATAACACGTCGATGAAAGAAGAAGGAATAAAGAAAGACTTACAAAACACAAATTTATTGAATTATGTACAAATTTGGCTCTATTGCATGTATATCACAAAAAAATTTCCTGTTTACGTCATCTAAAGTTATACTAGCAAACTTCATTATTAGAGTCATCCGGTGAGGCTCTACTGTATGGAGTCATAAAGATAACTAATTCCTGAAATTTCATTAATGTATATTTTTTGGATATCGATAATTTTGGGGATTAATAATTTTGCTTTGATTAATCATAACGTCAGTTGTGCTTTCTCCATTTAAAGAGGATTTCATATTTTGCAATTAAAAGGGCATTCATGTCGATTATATTTTACACGAAGAATAGTTTTGTTTTTATTTCAAATTAATTTTTTTTTTATTTGTGCTTCTTGGGAGTGATGGAGATTCTAAACAAATTTATTATTTATTACCTTCGAATAAAACGTTTCTTTTTAAGTCAATAACTGTTTCAAATGAATCTTAGAAATTTCGAATGTTGAATTTATATATATATATATATATATATATATATATATATATATATATATATATATATATATATATATATATATATATATATATATATATATATATGAATGTGTATGTATGTATGTATGTATGTATGTATATATATATATTATATATATGTATATATATATATATATACATACATACATATATATATATATATATATATATATATATATATATATATATATATATATATATATATAGATTCACTTGATCACAAACTCCGATCACTCGATACCCTCAATGAAACTTCACAACAAGTCATCAGCATATGACGGTACTAAATCATCCCCACGGATTTTGGAACTGTTGCAACCAACTCTATAATCAGCTGACCAATAATATTAAGTGCTGCCATATGTTTATTGCTAAATCGCCCCCGTTATGCGCTCGAGGGCATTCTTTTCTCTTCAGAGGAAAGTTTCAAGCGAAAGGAAATAACGAATATAGTCACAATGAGAGAGAGATATATTATATTGGTTGCAAAATTATAATTGGTTGACACACTCTAGTAACTGGAATTTTGAATCGTTATTATGTGATCATGGGATGGAAACACTGAATGAAATGGGATTAGTAATGGGAGTAGTAGTTGTTGTAGTAGTAGTAGTAATAGTGGGAGTAATAGTAGATATAGTATTAGTAGTAGTAGTAGTAGTAGTAGTAATAGCAGAGGCAGCAATAGCGGTTTAACACTTAAAATGTATTTTTTTTAAATAACTTCCATTTCACATATAACCTTCTTCAAGCTATATATTTCACGAATTTTGTTTTAAAGAATGATTTTGGAATATAAACAAAATAAGCAGACCATTTTATTTATCAAGGAGCTCTGATTCAATGAATAATTACGAATTCTGAAGAATATTCTTCATCTATATTCATTTCAATTATGTAACAATAACGGGGCTGCCTTATAATACTTGTATCAAATTCTCAATTATAATTAAAAAAAGATTTCAAGTTAACAGTTTTATCAATTTCCACTTCAGGGTTCACTGACTATAATTAAAAGAAAGATTTCAAGTTAACAATTTTATCAATTTCTACTTCAGGATTCACTGACTATAATTGAAAGATTTCAAGTTAACAATTTTATCATTTTCCACTTCAGGATTCACTGACTGTAATTAAAAAAAGATTTCAAGTTAACAATTTTATCATTTTCCACTCCAGGATTCACTGACTATAATTAAAAAAAGATTTCAAGTTAACAATTTTATCATTTTCCACTTACGGGTTCACAGACTGGCTAAGAGTATTTTAAATTGCATTTCACTAATGGTTCATGGTAAAATCTTTTCATCTATCAGAACATGGTTGGAATATCAATGAGCATCATTTACATCTTTAAAATATATATAACAAATTTCTCTGACTCTTAAAGAAAACAAGGAATATATATATATATTTTTTATCTGTATATTGTAACCTAATTTAAAACTTCATGAAAAAAAAACAGATTTTATTTTGATATTTAGGTGTTTATATTTTTCTTTGAAATACTCATTTTTGTTTGCTTCAATCTTGGGGAGTCTTAGAAGAACATTTTCTAGAAGACTAAAACTGGAGTTAAAACATTATTAGACGAGGAGGTCATTGGTAACATTTTGTCATTAAACGTGTACCATCTTTCAATAATAACAAAAACAACAACTATGACAATAGAGACATATTAAGGTTGGATGAGAGAGAGAGAGATAGATAGAGAAAGGCAATTTTCCTCCAAATATCGTTTTGTGCAAGTAATCCTTCATTCTTCTAAAACAGATATCCTCGAGTCTTCTTACGATTTACCTCCAGGAACAGAACATTTCAAGAAAGCCCTTGGCGAAGGCCGTAGCATTTTCCTTCCAGCGCTGGAACTGCCAGTCCTACAATAGTAATATCAACTAGAACAGTTATATAGACTCATAGCAATATATATGCCTTTTATGTACAGTTATATGTTTACTCTATACACTGAAAATTGTATGTTATTTATATGTATGTACACCCGATCAATATTCTTAACTCTTTCTGGAATCGGAACAACATGAAATGCCACCCACGCGCTATTCCTGCAGATAATGATAAGAGACTTTGGGGAAGTAACGAAGCACAATTCCAGGACGTTTCAAGATTTACGATTAATTATTACTATTATTATTATTATACATTTCTTGGCTGCAACAGATCTGTGTTTATTTTTTTTCTTTCCATTGCTCAAGGACATCCTTGGGAATGGTTTATCACAATGCATTCTGTCAGTCACAGGAGAGGGAGAGAGAGCCTCGTAATTCCGACTCTTCTTCTTCTTCTTCTTCTTCTTCTTCTTCTTCTTCTTCTTCTTCTTCTTCTTCTTCTTCTTCTTCCACAGACTGCTCTTTTTATTTTCATAGGAAAACTGTGATTGCATAAAAGGATTATCATACAGGTTTCAGTCTAGTACACACGACACACAAACGCACGCGAGGAAAAAAAAAACTCATCTTAAATAGTATTTGAAGGGGCGTTTCATCCCTCCAGCACGACAACCTTTCAGTAAGCAATGTGGACTTTTGTTTGACAAAGCTTTTGCATTTGGTCTCTGTGTGAGTATCAGTGGTCGAGAAGGCGTGTGCTGTTATGTATGTATTATATGTATCCCCTTGCATAGCAGTATGCAATATACAACGCCAATAGCCGTAAGTTAGAGAGCACTAGCGATATTTTTTTTTTCCATGCTTTACACAATCAGAAAGTTGCACTTGCAAGCATTTTCGAAAAACAGCCTTTTTCCTGATTTTTTAAGGTTTTTTTTTTTAGCAACACTCACGTCTAATATCAACAAAAATATTGAAACGAAAGACATTAATGCTATGGAAATGTCACGCAATGCGATCTTCACTCAGATGGAAAAGGAATCGTCAGCACTTTTAGATGGAGAAATGATAATCGTTGTTTGGTCATAAGATCTCCATTGGTTCGAATGAAAGCTTCGTTTCAAAATCATGAAATGGTTTTCTTCTTTATTATCATTTTTAATAGCCCAAGAACCGGCTTTTCTACGTTTTCTTGGAGAAAAATCACATTTCTTTGTAGCTATTTAATTTTAATAAGTTCTCAACATTATGTTCTGCGTCGAGAATTAGTTAAAGGGAATAAAACAGCACACTGTATAATGTTTTGAGGCATAGCTGAGTAATATCTCTTTCATATTAATCACATGACCACGCTTACTGAATGACAGACACCTTTCGGCATAAATGTAATCAGC
>NC_089780.1:17577665-17587665 GCF_040412425.1 Macrobrachium rosenbergii
AGAGAGAGAGAGAGAGAGAGAGAGAGAGAGAGAGAGAGAGAGATTGCGTCTAACTTTATAATCTGCTATAAAGAGTTTAGAGAGTATGTATATGAATCTGCTACCATTTATTGTAAGAGAGAGAGAGAGAGGGGGGGGGGAGGAGAAATTCGATGCGTCTATCTATGTATCATCATACTATGGAATTTGAGAGTATGTATATGAATATGTTTTCATTAACTGTCTCCATGCTTACGATTAGATTTTTTATATATATTAAAGCATTTATATTCTTAAATTCCTAATATATTCTTTCATGAATAATACAAAAAAAGTAAAAAAACACGAATATTTTGTATTTTCATTTTTAAAACGACATCCAACGACACCCACGTATAAAAGTCCTCCACCTGTCCAAATATGAATATTGTTTATTTACATGAAGGATCAAAGAGTGTCATATTTATAAGTGGAAATATTCAAAAAGTCCCTTCATTAAAAAAAGCTTAATATTCAGTACTTCACGTACTCGAACGAATAAAATGATTTTCGCATATCTGTATCAAGAATCAGAGAGTGTCATATTTATAATAAAAATATTTAAAAGTCTCTTCACGTAAAATAAAAAGGTTAACGATAATAATTACCTGCATAAAACATCTCTCTGTGCATGGTGCATCCCTTACTCTTATGGGCGTTGGTAAAGTCAATGTTGGTTCTAACAGTACGGTGGTGAAGGTTCTTCACCGGACGGTAGTTGTTGGCCATCTTGGCCTTCGGCAGCGTCTGGTCCCCCTGCATCAACTGCCTCAACAAGTACAGCTGGAAAAGAGAGGAAATGTTATATTACTTACGCTTTCGCTATAAGGATTAGCTCCTACGAAGTAACTGTTCATGCATTTGTTTGGTTTCAGCGCTGTGGTGAAATGTGGAGTGTTATTACCATAGAGTTTATCAAGGCCTGCTACTCAGGTCAAAGCATCGATGAACCATAGCCAAATCGTCCCAAAGAATTTCCTGAGCTTCGTCTGCAAATTGCAAAAACTACTATTGTTTGAATGTATATAATTCACGTGCTTAACTTTTGACCTAATTCAACCTTGGAAAAAAAGAATATTTGCTACTAAAGTCGCATATTTCTTGATATATGTTGGGGTTTCCTCTACTAATTGTTATAAACAATATTGTTTGAGTGTATATATGGTTTTAGTGGAAAATATTAATTTTTTGCAGGGTTGCATTATAGAGAAAGTTAAGTACTTAACTTTCTCCATGATGTAACCCTGGAAAAAAATATTATTTTCCACTAAAGCATTATATTTCTAGATTTATATAAAGATTCTCGGGTTTCCTCTATAAATTGTCGTAAAACTGTTCTCTGAATGTATATAATTCACGCACTTAACTTTCTACATAATGTAACCTGGAAAAAAATTAATATTTGCTACTGAAGCCATGTATTTCCTGATTTATGTAGAGAAGCTCTGACCAAATGACTAGCTGGTAATAAAAGTACAATACTTCTTTGGTCTACCTAGAAAAAATAAACGTCATGAATGAAATCAATAACGTCTTCTGATGAATCTAATACATGCATCAGTTATCATGGAATCCATTGACGCACTGGGCATTCTGCAATAATTACTGCAATAAAGTACAGGCAGCTCCCAAGAAAACTAATGAACTATTTAAACAATGAATCCAGTGGCCTTTAAAATAAATCATTCGTGCACCTATATTTGCAAAAATTATACAAGTGCTTAACTTCCTCAGTCAATACTGATTAAGTGAAAGGAGTCGGTTGGTCTGCAAGGACGTCGCTTTGATATAATGTTTTAACCATAAATATAATATAAAGGTTTTAAATACCTTTACCAATATGCATTTGACAAACATAGTTATGGGTAAATCGTTGAGGCAGAAGTAGCTTTAATCAATTACGAATAAATACAGGTGCCGGTGATTAAGATTAGATGAGGTTCTTTTTCATGTTATAACGACAAAAACTAAACTACTGATTTTCAAAACCTGAACGGAATTCAAAAGAATATGGAATGTTTACAAAAGACAAAATTAACCCTCAAAGTTAAAAAAAAAGGAAAGCTACAAAGAGTAGCGTGTTCTAATTAATTAATATCACCATTAATAAATCCAAGGTAAAATATAATAAAGAAACGTGAAAAAAAATATCCATAGACTTTCTTAGAAAATAAGATTCACGTAAGTGAAATGTCATATTAAAACCTTTCCGGTCAAACACAAACATACGCACCCCGTCTAAAATAACGATAAACGCATCCTCCCAGACAAAACGACAAATGCGTAAGTGGAATACGGTAGTCAGGATATCCTGCCTATGGCCGGAACATGCACAGTAAAAGGAAAGGAGAAACTTTTTTCTTTTATTTCGTTTTATTTTCTTGTAACGGGGAACAATAGATTTGATAAAACAACAGTTTCTGAAGCGTGACCTACGCGACAAATCTTTCACGAACAAAAGCAATTTGGTATTGATTTACATACTGGCGTGAGAGCGAGTTTTTATTGTGGCGAATATTGCACTGCAGAAAGAACAAGAAGAAGAAGAAGAAGGAGGAGGAGGAGGAGGAGAAGAAGAAGAAGAAGAAGAAGAAGAAGAAGAAGAAGAAGAAGAAGAAGAAGAAGAAGAAGGAGGAGGAGGAGGAGGAGGAGGAGGAGGAGGAGGAGAAGAAGAAGAAGAAGAAGAAGAAGAAGAAGAAGAAGAAGAAAAGGAGGAGGAGGAGGAGGAGGAGGAGGAGGAGGAGGAGGAGGAGGAAGAGGAGAAGAAGACGAAGAAGAAGAAGAAGAAGAAGAAGAAGAAGAAGAAGAAGAAGAATGGAAGCAAAGGACACGTTGTTTGGTGAGAAAGTGTCGTAGAAGAATATAAACGCTTGGAATCTGTCACTGATAAATCAATGCTGTATCAGTTTTTCGTTTTCAATAGCGGTTTATTAGTTAGACTATTATAATGAATATTCTGTTCCTTACTTATTTATCTACCTGTCATAAAATGAGGAAAGTATAGGTGAATTTTAAAATTAGACAGTTAATGGTGAAAATAATTTGTAAAGTTATTTTCACCATATGAAAAATACCTAATTTTATACATTCCTTAATTTCCTACATTCCCGAATTTTCTACATTCATACATTCCTTAATCTTCTACGTACCTTCAGTGATGTAGATAGGTGTGTGGCAGATTATGACGAAATAAGCCTTAATTTTATAAATTTCTTAATTTTCCTTAATTTTCTGCATTCCTTAATTTCCTATATTCCTTAATTTCATACATTCCTTAATTGCCTAAACTCCATAATTTTCTCAATCCCTTAACTTTTTACATGCCCTAGTTCTATACCTTCCTTAATTTCCTATGTTCCTTAATTTCCTGCATTCCTTAATCGCCTAAATTCCATAATTTCCTCAATCCCTTAATTTTACACATGCCTTAGTTTTATACCCTCCTTAATTTCCTAGGTTCCTTAATTTCCTACATAGCTCCTGATGAGTGATGCAGATGGGTAGAGCTTTAATTTCCTACATTTCCTAATTTCCTATGCCTCCTGATAAGGGATGTAGATGGGCAGAGCTTTAATTTCCTACATTCCCTAATTTCCTACATACTTCCTGATGAGGGATGTAGATGGGCAGAGCTTTAATTTCCTACATTCCCTAATTTCCCACACACCTCCTGATGAGTGATGTGGATAGGCAGAGCTTTAATTTCCTACATTCCCTAATTACCTACATACCTCCTGATGAGTGATGTAGATGGGTTTGTTCATGATGAGCCATGTAGTGGTCTCCCAGCATCCGGGATGTGTGGTGGATCCGTCGTAGGTCATGTAGTGGTCCGTTTCCGGAAGGAGGCCGGCCAGTGAGAGGTGGTTGATGGGCCACTTCTGACCTCTGTAGACCACTTTGCCGAATCCAGAGGCCAGGTTGTGGAGTTCCCTGTTGCTGTCGGGTCCGATCTGGAAGGAGAATGAAGGAGTTTATCAGAGAGGTGACGTTGGAGTGACGTGCTTGTGCAGGGAACGATTTGGAAGTATTTAGGGTCAGTTTTTTCTATTACTTATATATTTGGAAAACTTTTTTTATATTCAGTTTTATATGTCTAATATGTACGTATGTATGTATGTATGTATGTATGTATACATATACAGTATACATATATACTGTATATATTAGACATTTAAAACTTATTAGAAAAAAAAATTCAAAATAGATAAGTAACAGAAAAATCTCAAGAGCATATATATATGTAGAAAAATTATATATATATATATATATATATATATATATATATATATATATATATACATATATGTATGTATATATACATATATGAGAGCACGGACAGTTGATGTATTATCTAATCATATCGTCTAACTCAATATATAACCATTCAAGTTTCATAAAATGTGATTGCAATTAACGAAAACGCCACACGTTCTTTCTCATAACGAATAAAGTTTAAGTAAGCGCTATGTATTGCTTTGACATTTTCATGTCATACGATTGTCATACTCACAAGGGTGCCTAAAGTTCTCGAAATACTCATACTTGTCGTGATATGAGCCACTTTTGGGGTCCCATTCTTAGAACAGCACATTGGTTTCCATTAGTCTAATAAGTGTTTCTGTGATGAAAAGAGTTAATGGCACTTTGAAAATGGAAGTTTGTCAAATCCATTAGTCAATTAATTTTTCACGATGGTGGAGAAAACCTTAAATTGGTAAGACTTAGAACAAAATGTCACTCATATACTAACATACACAAACACACACACAAACACACACACAAACACATATAAATGACGTTAGAATTTCTTCATATCCTTCCATTAGGATCTTAGGCGTTGTACTGATAATTGTATACTAGATGTATGAAAAATTAATAGGCATTATGCTTGTTAAAGTTATATATATATATATATATATATATATATATATATATATATATATATATATATATATATATTATATATATATATATATATATATATATATATATATATATATATATATATATATATATATATATATATATATATATATATACATACACATAAATCCTTCCCATTACCTGTATCATTACGGAGAGACCGACGATGCCATTAGACCCCTGCTGTGCTTCGCTCATGTTGCGGTACAATTCGGCGTTGAATCCATACATCTGGAGCTGAAATGAAAATTTGTTTTCTTAATAAAATAATCTTTGTAATGTAATAATTCCTTCTGTTTATTAATAAGTTAAAGCTACTAATTCAGGAGGCTACAGAGCTTTTTTTTATCTACTAATTCTTTCTATTTATGAATAAGTTAAAGCTGCATTAATTCAGGAGGCTACAGAGCCTTTTTTAAGGTACTAATTACTTCTGTTTATGAATAAGTTAAAGCTGCATTAATTCAGGAGGCTACAGAGCTTTTTTTAATGTACTAATTCCTTCTATTTATGAATAAGTTAAAGCTACAGATTCTGGAGACTACAGAGCTTTTTTGAATGTACAATAAGCGCCAAAAGTGATGCGACAAATTTCAGAGGATTTCGTTCGAAATTCACTAACTGGCAACTACAGCACGTAGCTCAAAACTTATTTTTTCCTTCATTGAAAGCTCTATCAAGCAAAATAAAGCTAACATATGATGCACAAATATCAAATCTATGGTATTTATAACAATCATAAGAAAAATTGCGGTAATATTGATTATTTCAAAGTTTAGTTATTGCTTCAAACTGTAGAAACGAAACAATTTGAAATTTTCGTTCAACACAGGACTACCAACATTACCGACGTATATTTAGAGGAATGTGGAAAAAATTATTTTATATCATAGCGTATTATCATTTATTTTAGCAAAGACGTATAAAACCATGCAAGTAGCAATATAATATAAATGTAAAATCTTCGTAACATTAAGCATAATCAACCATGAATGCGTCTAGATTCAACAGAGAAGTTGGGCGTGGTTGGTAGTTTGATTTCAGCTTCTAGGACTATATATACCGTTCGGACTCTACTTCAGCTTTGGCTTCGGTTTCGACCCACGGCACCAACGTAATATTATCTACCCAACCTATGAATCACCAGCCGTGTCCTACTAGAAGAGGGTGTCTTTGCCCTAATAACCCCATCGCTAGCCAGTGCCTACCAGTATTTTTTTAGGGGTTGGTGCGGCTTGACCGAGGGCCTCCAGCATCAGCCGTAGTCATAGCTACCGGACGAACACTGTTCTGACACTTCGCAAAAGTGGTCATGCAACCTCTGATAAGATGGATCAGCTGACAGTGATTACGTAAACTCTAATCAAGATGGATCAGCTGGTGATTAGACCGCGAACCGAGGCATCAGAATCAGTTAGGAGATCTGCAATTGAATTGCATCGGACACGAACTCCAGTGCAAGAAATAGCACGACGTTTAAATCTCCACAGAGCAACTGTATATAGATGGTTGAAGAGATATAACGAAGTAGGACTAGCAGGACTAGAAAATCAAAGAAGATCTGGTCGACCTCGCTGCACGACAGAAGAGGAAGACAGGCAGATGATTGGATTTGTAAGAGAGCATCCAATAACATCATCAACAATAGTTAAAAGACAAACTAGCCTCCACATATCAAACACCACCATAAGACGTCGTTTGAGAGAAGAAGGACTTGAAAGCAGAATTCCTGCAAAGAAGCCTTTCCTTACCCAATTCCACAAAGAACAGCGACTTGGCTTCGCTCTTCAATATTTTCCTATGGAAAGCAATTTCTGGGAAAATGTTATCTGGTGCGATGAGAAAACGTTTTTAACGACGAGAAAGGAAGGCTTTATTGTTGGCGTCCAAGGAAAAAAGGTATGTCAGATTACTTGTGTTCGAACATTAACCTACAGTGGGATCCAACAATTATGGCGTGGTTCATCGTGTAATAATAATGGCAATAATGCACATAATTGATTATTTAGGTGTTTTTGGACCACATTAGATTAATAACCAATCCCTGATAATTGTTTAGCCTACGGTGATTCATTTGGCTATGTGTAACTATAATTTCATTTCATACACAGGCCTACTGTATAGGCCTATACATTCTTTACTTTTTAAAAATTTTTCATGGGCTACATGGTTAATCTAACTTGAGACTTACAAGTCTTAGCTTATTCTTTTTTTAGTCCAAAATAATATTTTATTAGTCTACGTGAATAATTATATTTGACTATTTGACTTAGGCCTAAGATAATAATGGAGTTTTTATTATTATTATATATATATATATATATATATATATATATATATATATATCTACATCTATATCTATCTATCTATCTATCTATCTATCTATCTATCTATCTATCTATCTATCTATATATATATATATATATATATATATATATATATATATATATATATATATATATATAAATTTTTATTGTCTCCCCCTCTTTAGATTTGAGGATAAATTTGTGCGGCCATGTCTTCGAAGTGGCAGAATCGCCGCCGGCGTGTGGGGTTGGATGGCAGCATGTGGACCGGGGGCTTTGGTCCCTATTCATGAACGGTTAAATGGTCACCAGTATGTCGAAATTTTGGAGGAAGTTTTGATTCCCTCTGTGAGAGCCCTCCTGCTTCCTGACCATATCCCCATACACGTAGCTATGGACAATTCTTCTGTTCATAACAGCCGTGTCGTCCAGGAGTGGTTTAAAAGGCATCCTGAAATCATCCGGATTAACTGGCCCGCCAAATCACCAGACCTCAATCCCATCGAGAACCTATGGGCCATTATGACTAAAGAATGGGACGGCACTGCCCTTAAATCAAAACATCTACTCATCAACCACTGTTCATCTGTGTGGGAGTCTTTAAGAGGAACCAAGATATGTGAGAATTTGGTGGACTCAGTTCCGAGGAGATTAAATGCTGTTATTGACAATTTAGGCTCTTGCACAAAATATTGAATATATGTTATCGTTTTGCATGTTCATTATTGACGAATAAATGTAACTATTTATGTAAATATTTGGACAAATTTTCAAGGAGAATGTATGATTTTGTTTCATTATGAATTGTGATTATTCATTGACTTTTAAGTTTTTAAATTTCATATATATATATATATATATATATATATATATATATATATATATATATATATATATATATATAATTATGAAATAGATTATGAAATGTATATCTCTTTATCTAACCTACTATAAAATCATGATTGTTTTTTAAGTTGCAGGAAAAGCAATCTACTTAGCAACGTCTTCTCAAACTGGTAGACTTA
This sequence comes from Macrobrachium rosenbergii, assembly GCF_040412425.1. NCBI lineage: Eukaryota > Metazoa > Arthropoda > Malacostraca > Decapoda > Palaemonidae > Macrobrachium > Macrobrachium rosenbergii. The sequence continues at coordinate 17,585,941 of NC_089780.1, forward strand.
GAGGAGATTGCCAAGTTATGTTAACATATCTTTAGTATTTCCTAAAGAGAATAATTACTCGTATGATATACTGATAAGCGAGAGTAAGATTTAACGATGATAGTTTTTAGCGTAATCCCACAAAACAAGTTGAAAGATTCTGGTAAACCAAGTACGTATTTATAAAGCTCATGATAATGAAACCTTATTTATGGAAAATCATGTTTACAACCATCTACTAGATATCCAAATAAAAGGAGAGAGAGGGTAAAAATAAGCGCAAAAATATTCTTCAGGGAGAGGAGAGAGCAAAATAAAGAGAAGAAAAATCTTCGGGAGACAAAGAGAGCAAAATTGAGGAGAGAGAAAGGTGACTAGGCCTAGTACCGGGCACAGCAAGTCTTGCAATACGTGGGCATTGTCTGTTATTTAGGCAAAGATAGAACCATTAGGACCGACGCCGGGACCTATCCTTGCACCTGGGAAACAGACTCGCTATATAAAAAATAATAAGAAAGCAGTCGTAAGCAACTACCTCGTGTAGTCGGAAAACGAAACAGCCCAACCACCCGCCACTCTACCTCAACCCACAATCCTAACACCATCTTTTTCACTTCAAACTTTTACTTCAAATCTTCTAATCATATTCCAACCGTGAAATCTAAGACTGAATTTGCGTGAGTGGGCGCATCATAAGGGCGTGATATCACCCAAATTCATATTTCCCAGTGCAACCAGTAGTCAGTTCGATCCAGTCAAGTATTACCGTATAACAGAAATCCATGAGATTTGGGGATTTATATCTTACACACACACACACACACACACACACACACACACACACACACACATATATATATATATATATATATATATATATATATATATATATATATATGTAGAATTGCGTTCTGGGTCTCACCAAACACGTATTTTCGTAGGTTTCCAATTTGTTTTAGTGCATAATTGAGACTATGCTTGTCCACGATCCGAGTGTGCATATGCTTTATGAGCATCATTTTAATTCGAGGATCTCCTGTTATGCTCTCTCTCTCTCTCTCTCTCTCTCTCTCTCTCTCTCTCTCTCTCTCTCTCTCTCTCTCAGGGCCTTTTTATCTAGTCAGAATAACCAGACGCCTTTTTTAAGATTCAAGCACTAGGCCTATTAGTCATGCTCGGGAGATCCTCGAATTAAAATTATGCTCAAAGCATATGCACACTCGGATCGTGGACAAGCATAGTCTCAATTATGCACTAAAACAAATTGAAACCTACGAAAATACTTGTTTGGTAAGACTCAGAACGCAATTCCACCTTACGATATGCGCAATTGAGAAATCCGATAAAATTATTTAATAACAAACTGGAAAATATATTTCATTGTTTATTAAAATAGGCCCAATCATGTAGCCAATGCTAAACGCGCATATAACTAGGATTGCGTTTTTTTTTTTTGCACCAAATTGTGTCTTATTTACATTTCATTTAATCAGATGCTAAATCATAATAACACGATATAAGGCTATAAAAGTAGAAAGTTAATTTACAATAAATCACATTAGGCCAACGCTTATGCGCACAGTTTCTGCAGCCACTCGGTGAACACTCGACATCCCACATGCAGAGCCGCAGATGTTTCTACGGCGAGATTTTTTTTCTCTCTTTTTTTTTATAAATGATGATTAAACTAGCATTGACCATTCACTTGGAAAATACCTTCTGTTGTTCTACAGCTAATCACTGATA
>NC_089780.1:17592665-17605165 GCF_040412425.1 Macrobrachium rosenbergii
CAGCTTGCTTGTAGGCCTACGGAAGAAAAAAAATAATATTTAATAATTTGACGAAAAATAAAACCGTAGAATATGAAAAGTAATATTTATTATTTCGACGTAAATAGTGCTTTGAAGAAAAACACAAAGATACATATATTGACCTGTGGCCAATATAGCTAAATTCATTAAGTGCAGCTTTACATATTTATAATTTTTATGTATTATTCATTCCTTATCTTCCTTTTTATAGATTAATGTAAAATTTAATACCAGGTGCCAATGAATTTCCCATAATTCTCACCGAATCTCATATTAGATACCTACAGTAGTCTTTATAAGGCGCCAATGAATTTCTGACAATTTACGCATAATCTGATACTGGATGCCTATAGTCTTTTTAATCATCCCTGTAGGCAAAATTAGTCGGCGTAAACATAATCATCACTATTAGTCATCCAATATGTCACTTCAGTAATAATTTACTTTAGCAAACGGTGAAAATAAAAAAAAAATAAATTAAAAAATGAATTCCATTTTATTCGGAAAACAAAGACTGGCCAAAATATTTATATTGATTTTGGAAGGAATCATTTCGTGCAACACCTGAGATCACACACAGAAAAAAAATCACTAGCTGCTAAACTAGAACTTTCCCCTCTCTGACGATCAAACCCCTCGTAGAGGATCCAGTTCCCTCTTCATTGAAGGCAGTAGCTAAGATCTTCTCTCCTGCTCACTAAAGTTCCTCCCCCCCCCCACCCACAACCATATCATGTATCCAGTCTCGAGCTCTATGGGCAAACTTTGTTTACCAACAGTACAATAGCTGCCTTCATTAAGTTTCACTTTGTAGAGACTCCAGTTATTAACTCCAAGGTCAGAGCAGGGTGGGGGTTCTGCTGTATGTGAAATTTGAGAGAGATTTCATAAGAATTTTTTTTTCGTTGCTGTGTTATCGCTTTAAAAAAAGTCTTTCCCAGCATCTGTGATTTAGTTTTTTTTATTCCTGGGTGCTGCCTTTGCCCTCTTTGTTCGATTACATTTTTGCCGGATACTTTTTTCTATATTTAAAAAAAATCTTTTGTATGTGTGCCTAAGGTATCATATTGCCACCATTAATCATACTCTTGCACAATTATTATCCACATTTCTCCCATACTACAAAAAAAAAAAGCATTGATTTGAATGGTTACTTTTGTTTGTTGTGGTTTTGAGCACTCATTAACTATCACATACAACTTTCTTCATCATTTGCCGTGGGGGTAACGAGTTTTTTTTATATAGAAGACGGAGAGAAATAATGTTTTAACGTAGTTTTGTCGCGAAATTGGCAGTGGAATGTCAGAAACTCTTCCTCCCTTAGTTTGTTAGGTACGTATCAGATCAGATGTTATTTTTGTTCTGGTTTAATTCTTCAAAATATTGCCTATTATATCTCCAGAGAAAACTGCATTTATATGAGGCTATTCGTCCTAAGTGATTGGATAGCCTTAGTAAGTTATATTTCTGTTGGTCAGATAATAGCCCTTACGCTATGGAGTTTATATTTATTGGAAATGTTTATTTTACTTTTCGCTTTAGATGCCTGTATTTACTTATTTTACTCTCTAAAAGCCTTTTACTTTTTTCCCATAAGGAATACTAAATACTATCTGTTGTCTGTTTCTTCCTCGTTTTACAAACGCAATAACAAAATAGGTAATAATCATAAAAGCTTTGAAGTTTAACGTTATTTGGCAATTTTATTTCGCATTTCTTCCCAGCCGCCTGTATTTGCTTATCGTCTCCAGCCTTTTGTTTTATCCCATTGAGAATATTAAATTTTACCCTCCTCCCTGTTACCTCCTCAGTTTACAAACAGAACAACGAGACAGGTAAAAATCATAAAAGCTTTGTGGTTTGTACGATGCATAACCAACGAGTTATGATAACTGGAGATGCCATCTGTAGTCTAGTAGTAAGTAGTTTGTAGAAGCGCCACCAGGGGGGCGCTGCTAGCAGACGCCGAGCCTAGCTCAAGTTACGCCGGAATGATTAAGTGCTTAGTGTTTCAAGTATATATTTTCGTTCGTTATTACCAAAACATCGCGTTGTGCTGCTGACAGTTGCAAGAACAGGGCCAGGAAGTATTCAAGAGAACGTAGGATAACATTTCAAAGGTAAACAAAAGCAATACTGAAGTTTATGCACCATTAACTTTGTGCCAGTCTGGCCAGTGTCACGTTTTCAGTGGATTCACTGCCTCCGTTAACATGTCATGTTATCAGCGTGTTATTGCAGCGCGGAAGTGCGGTAGCGATTCCAATTTTGAAATCAGAACATCGATAACATTATATATTCCACGTAGTGTATAGTAGAAAAGATCCTGCTGTTTATTCAAACGCTTAGTAGCAAGTTGGCTTAGGCCCATAGTTTATCGGGTATGTCAACCAGCCGGTATGTTAAGCGTGTTCCATTGGTACATAGGACATCTGTTGTATTCTGTCAGTTAATAAGGATTCTTTGTAGTAGGTAGGCTTGTAGGATACTGTCTATACCATCAGTTTTTCAGTTTGAGACAGGTAAAGGCAGCGTTAGAGTTGTTTTTATCAAAATGCAATTTATCAAACGTGGTTTCTCAACGAAGTTCCGTAACGTCACACTTGGTGACAGCATTGCAGGACGACGTAAACCAACCGTAGCCAATAACTTCTGTTACTCGATTCAGATTAAAAATAGTTGTATCATATGCGTAACAAATCCTGGTGTAGTCCATGTTTTCATCACACGATATGTCTCATATATTGGTAATAACAAGAAAATGAAGTTTGGTAACCTAATCTAAACCGATAATCTCAAACTGCTCATTTGGTAAGGTGCTATATCATTTAAACCTAATCCCAAGTATAATTTAATTTCGATTATGTAGAAATAATTTCTCAATTATAATAATTATCGAATCACCGTGCGAAGGAGAAAATTGCATTTACGAATGGTAACAAGAGAAAGAATTTTGGCCAAGAAAACACTAGACCTATGCCTATTGATTTGATATGCATTTTGGTATTTTTTGTTGTTCTTTATGTCCTAGTAAGTAAACTTCACTTTCTTAACGTGGTTCTTATAAGACAGTTCTCTCTATATATCATTGCAAAACTTTAAGGTAATAATAATAGCCTTTTGTAGCCTTTTCTGTCGTCATTTTGTTACTCAGATCAGGGCGGAAAAATTCAGATTTTGCCAAATTGGCTTCTTTTATTTTGGTTAAAAGAGAGTAGGCTATATAATTACGTTCATGTATACTGGTTACTGAATGCCTAAGGGAATACATTTTCCTCCTGCAATTGTGTTTGGTTCCTCAGTATTTGAGATATTTACAGTATGAATGCAAATTTCTTTACGTCAGCAACAACTGACATCAGAACAATAATATTTCGAAGCATATTATACAGTAATGATTAATTGACCTGTCATAAAATAACATATTCGTATAATAATTAAACGAGAGTGGAATATAAGCATTGTGCTACCATAGCGTTTCGTCACAATGTTCTGCATGGGTGTCTCCATATAGCCACCGGAAGTCTCTCTCTCTCTCTCTCTCTCTCTCTCTCTCTCTCTCTCTCTCGGCAGGGAGTTCGCCACTTCATGTTATTGAATCTGTGTATACAGCCACTCATGTATGACGATAACGATCAAGTAAATTGCCTACAATGAAATAGGCCTAAGGTTATCATGGAAAGTAGGGTAATTTTCTTGAAATTACATGTTTCAGATAAGGAGAAAAAATACGCCTACAAAGTTGATTTGATTGAAGCCTATTAGATTAATTGGAACAAAGAATCCCTGCGTACATGTCGGTTTGAAAATTAATCGTTAATGAAACTTTGTAAACCAATTCAGTAATGCTTCCTTTGCACGAACATATATCCAGTGGAATGTTTTCTTACATAACGAACACAAAATTGTACATTTTAGTGATTGTATGCAATACGTAAACTTACTGCTATCGTCCATTCATTCATATATTCAAATATTCTTATTTAATTTGCGTGAATGTATCATATATGCAGTTTGATCACATATTTGATGAACGGCTTACGTGTAAATGTAGGTACTGCGTAAACTAATGACTGTCATCCATTGATACATAAATTCATATTTGCGTGAATGTATCATATATGCATACTTTGATCACAGATTTGAATAACGGCATACGGGTGAATGTATGTACTACGTAAACCTATGATTGTCGTCTATTGATACATATATTCATATATTCTTATTTCATTTGCGTGAATTGTATCATATATGCACAGTTTGCTCACAGATTCAAGTAGCAGACGCACATATGCTTCTCAGACTAAGAATATTAGCGTTACACATCAAGGTTTATGTAAATACGTACTTTTGCTAATTGATGAGTGGGTTTGTTTGTAGTGTCTTCTCTCCGGAGAGAACCATATTTTGCAGAATCTGAATTTTGTATTATAAGGGAATTTCTAGTCACGCAGTTTATGGCGTAAGTGTAATATGAAATTATATATATATATATATATATATATATATATATATACATACTTATATATATGTATATAGATAGGGATGTATATGTATATAATATATATGTGTATATATAATAATATATATATATTTATATAATATATATATATATGTATATATATACACACACACACACACACACACACACACATATATATATATATATATATATATATATATATATATATATATATATAACTTTCATAGGATTACTGAAAGTTATTTGCAGATGCGTGTGATAAAAACAAATATTCCTCATAAACGCAACTAATAACTAAATTCTCCTTTGGCTCCAATTAAACATCGAATAATATTGCTTAAAAGGTAATTTTTTTCGTATGAATTACAGTATCAAATGATGAAATATACTCATATTTTCTAATATTAATTAGGATTACACTTCGCGAGGAAGATTATTTAATTTATATAAGGCAATTTGCCTTTACAATATATTTTGGTATCATATAGAAAACATCATTAATAAACAAAAAATTAGCAATTCTTTCGTAATATGTGAATGTTTTTGAGTTCATGAACTTTCTTTTCAGTTATCAGACACGTGAGCTAGATTAATATTTAAAATGCAAGACATTTAATTTATTTCAGCTGTGCAAGACTGAAATTGGTCCATTAGTACTCTTAATAATTATTCTTTCGGTTGAAACACTGTAGTGGTTCCTTTCATGCATATTTCTTATTTGAAGTGGGGCCGTTGAAAATATTCGTTTGATCTTTCAGTAATTCACAATTCTTGGTACCTCATTTAAAAGAACTCAGTGCATAAAGTTGAGATATTGTTTCGTTGATTAAAATTAGTTGCGTGGCAACGAAATAAGTCACTTAAAGTTATAATTTAACACGTAAGAATGATGACACTACCAGAAATATCCCCTGTAAGAGGATAGTGCCGTCAGTGCACCGCACGTGGTGCACTGTAGGCATAACTTAAGGTTCTTTGCAGCGTCTCTTCGGCCCCTAGGTGCAACCTCTTTCATTCCTTTTTCTGTTTCTCCGTTCATATTTTCTTTTCTTTCATCTAACTTCCCACCCTCTCTAACAGTAGTTTCACAGTGCAGCTGCTTTGAGGTTTTCCTCCTGTTACACCTTTCAAACCTTACTGTCAGTTTCCCCTGTCAGAGCCGAAGGACATCAAGGTCCCAGAGCCTATATTCCTGTTCCTTCCTGCTACCAGAACTATAAGAAAAAAAAATCATATCGTATAAAAGGAAAGACGGAGTAACCATTAAATGCCACAACGTGATGGCATTGCAGCAAATTCCTCTCGCACTTTCTCAAATAGAGAACTTTTTCATCAAGGCTTTGCAAATCGTACGAGACTGATTTTCGTGAGTCGTGGGCGCGTTAACAGGCCCTGAACATGCGAGGGTTTGTTTTTAACTAAAAGGAATTGTAAGGTTTAGCCGTAGAGGCTCCATGAAACATTGCGTGGTAGCTGGGATGTCTTTGTTAAGCTTGAGTCTAACGCTTAGGCAAGCTTTTAAATGTTCAGGTGAATGTTTCAAGGTCTGTGATATATTTGGGGACTCTGATACTGGCTGTAGGAAAGGTATCTGCTGAGTAAATAGGTATTATGTATATGGAAGCACACAAATACATATATCTGCATATATTATTATATATATATATATATATATATATATATATATATATATATATACACACACATATGTATGTATATATATATATATATATATATATATATATATATATATATATATACACACATATATATATATATATATATATATATATATATATATATATATATATATATATATATATATATATATATATATATATTGCATTGTTCATTTTACAAACTTCAGTAAATTCTTTACATTATCATGATCAGAACAGCATTCAGAACTACAATTATGTATAGAACAGAAAAATTATTTTAAACTGGTAAAGTAATAGGGGAATAAAAATGAAAGAAAGGTGAAGATATATATAAATAGGCATAAATTAACCATAGAATATAAATAAAATTATAAAACATAATTAGTCACAGAAAAAGTTTTTTTTTTCTGAAAGATATATGGATTCACTAAAAATGACGGCTGTACAAATGAAAGCGTACCAGATATTGTTTGGTTTCAGGAACTGAGAAGTATAAGGCAGACATAGTTTAGGTGTTGAGGGTAGGTCATAGCTATATTATATAAAGAGGACTCTTAAAGACAAGATAAATTATCATAAGACGAGGAAAGGTATTATGGCACAAGAAAACTGATAAAAAATGAATTTCTTGAAATAATACGTTGCGTAGGTCGTCAAAACTAAAAGCCAAATCTGAGAATTTTTCAGCCATTTGAATACCATTTTAACCTCATTGCTCCTGTCCGCTAGTGGAAGGTTAGCGCGTATTGCATTATTTTACAGAACGCCAAAAAAAAAAAAAAAAAAAAAAAAGCGTCTAGGAATGTCATATCCTTTAAAAAAGAAATTGCTGACTGCTTGGCGACCGATACGGGACAAAAACGAAAACGATTCATTTTCGTGACAATGGAATCTAAAAACAGTGGGCAAAAAAATACACACTGCAAATACGGTAACTGCACGTGTATCATGGCAGTCTGTTCCACTAAAATAAAATATGAGACAGGATGGGTTTTTTTTTTTTTTTTTTTCTAACCGAACCGAAATTCTCCGGTTGAACTTTCAAACGATGTTTATAGACAGAAAATATTATTGGATACGGGCTTTACATGTCGTGTAAAAAGAGGGTAATCGATTAAGTCTCTCTCTCTCTCTCTCTCTCTCTCTCTCTCTCTCTCTCTCTCTCTCTCTCTCTCTCTCTCTCTCTTTCTCTCTCTCTCTCTCTCTCTCTCTTAGCTACGACTGGACAGACCGAGAAATCTAGTGTGCCTTTATTTTATTCAGCAGTGAATTAAGTGATTAGAAAATAGTATTTGATACAGACTTTACGTGTAGTGTAAAAAGAGGTTAATCGATTAAGTCTCTCTCTCTCTCTCTCTCTCTCTCTCTCTCTCTCTCTCTCTCTCTCTCTCTCTCTCTCTCTCTCTCTCTCTCAGCTTACGATTGGGCAGACCTAGAAATCCAGTTGGCGTTCATTTTATTCAGCAGTGGATTAAGTGATTGAAAACTAGTATTTGATACAGGCTTTACATGTGTGAAATAAAGGGTAAGCGATTAACTCTCTCTCTCTCTCTCTCTCTCTCTCTCTCTCTCTCTCTCTCTCTCTCTCTCTCTCTCTCTCTCTCTCTCTCTCTCTCTCTTTCTCTCTCTCTCTTAGCTTACGATTAGACAGACCGAGAAATCCAATGTGCGTTTATTTTCCTCAGCAGTGAATTACTTGATTAGAAAATATTATTTGATGCAGGCTTTACATATAGTGTAAAAAGAGGTTTATCGTTTAAGTCTCTCTCTCTCTCTCTCTCTCTCTCTCTCTCTCTCTCTCTCTCTCTCTCTCTCTCTCTCTCTCTCTCTCTCAGCTTACGATTGGACAGACAGAGAAATCTAGTGGGCTTTTATTTTCGTAAAAAATTACATACGTAGTTCTTTGTTAGTAGGATGTTATGGGTCGAGGTTGGAAGGAAAGAGAAAGATGAAGATGTGAGTCATAATTAATCTGTCAAAATGTATAACATCTTGTAATTGAAAACGTTTGGCCCTGTGAAACAATTTTTGATATAATCATAAAACAAAGTGGATTAGCTCTCTCTCTCTCTCTCTCTCTCTCTCTCTCTCTCTCTCTCTCTCTCTCTCTCTCTCTCTCTCTCTCTCTCTCTCTCTTATCTGATCTGTTTATCTGTACGTGCACGTGTATGTATATATATATATATATATATATATATATATATATATATATATATATATATATATATATATATATATATATGTGTGTGTGTGTGTATGTATAGTATATATATATATATATATATATATATATATATATATATATATATATATATATATATATATATATATGAGATTTTCTCAATCGAAACAGTTCTCAATGGAAACACTTTGGCCTCGAGGGTTATATCCACTTATCAACGCATTCTCTCTCTCTCTCTCTCTCTCTCTCTCTCTCTCTCTCTCTCTCTCTCTCTCTCTCTCTCTCTCTCTCGGATGTTTTGGACCGCTAAGAATTTTACGACAGTCCTGTTATGATATCGCTTTCACTGCCAAAACTGGCGAGGCAATATCGAGGGGTTTATGTCAGAACAAATCCGTTTCCCCGCCCCCGAATTCTCAAACACACACGAATGATATTGCAGTACGTGTTGGCCATGATGTAGGATTCCGAAATGATTCCGGTTTCTTTGGTTTGCGAAACGTGTTTTGGGATTTGGGGATTCCAGGCATTGACTGAAAATAGGACATTAAGGAAAAAGGTTATATATATATATATATATATATATATATATATATATATATATATATATATAGATAGATAGATAGATAGATAGATAGATAGCTAGATATATATGTGTGTGTGTGTGTGTGTTTGGAATTTTGGATTCCAGGCTTGACTGAAAATATGAATTAAGGAAAAGGTTATATATATAAATTATATATATACATGTATATACTGTAGATATATATATATATATATATATATATATATATATATATATATATATATATATATATATATCTATATATATAAAGCTATATATATACACATACATATATGTATATATATAGATTTATATATATATATATATATATATATATATATATATATATATATATAAATCTATATATACATATACATATATGTTTATGTATAGATTTATATAAATATATATATATATATATATATATATATATATATATATATATATATATATATATATATATATATATATATATATATATATATGTGTGTGTGTGTGTGTGTGTGTGTGTGTGTGTGTATGTGTGTGCATGTGTGTGTGTTTGGAATTTTGTGATTCCAGGCATTGACTGAAAATAGGACATTAAGGAAAAAGGTTACACATCTCGACTTTCTACGACAGAAAAAATGGTTACATCAAGCATAAAAGATGAATACTAGGTAATGAGGGTTATCAAAGGTAATGCCTCTGTATTTTTGTCATTTCTCAAATAACCTCTAACTTGAATGTTACCTTTAGTTTTCTTTTATCATGTTACGTATGCACTAAACATTATCACTGAGAGATCTACCTTTCCGTGAATTTTGACATTCTCGTTTACGGTACTTATTATTTTTGACCCGGACAAAAGTTTTCATTTTTATATATATATATATATATATATATATATATATATATATATATATATATATATATATATATATATATACACGTGTGTGTGGAGAGAGAGAGAGAGAGAGAGAGAGAGAGAGAGAGAGAGAGAGAGAGAGAGAGAGAGAGAGAACCAAAATGATTTCATGTGAGAATCTAAATGCCTTCAATTTTCGCATTGCAGTACGTTAATCCTCATACAAACTTGTTAAAGCAATATTCTTGATACTGTATTTTACCAGTGAATCATTGTTTAATTATATTTAAGTACCAACAATCCTATGCAGCAATTAATAAATAACTTATAAGTTATATTAGTTGATTCCTTTCAGATTACTTCACATTTTCAATGAGTAATCGTATTTTGTTTTTGAGGAAATCCATTTTTAAATATGTAAAACATAATCAAGGAAGGACAATAAAGCATTAGCAAAATATTCCCAAAACTTCGGCACAGACTGTGTGATCGTTTTAGCTAATGCTCAGACGTCACGCAACGTGGCTTATCTGTCGAGGCTAAAAGCCAACCGTAATTACAGTTCTCCTGAACGTACACACGTCGATGCATTGCACGTAGATTTTTTTTTGTTTTTGTTTATAGAACGCGCGTTCGTATGCCAGACAGACGCGAAATTCTAAACACGAGATGGTGCGAAACATAATTTCTCCTTCGTCAGTGGGCTGTCTCTAGTGATGTTGGTTATTGTGTACTTCTAATATCTATCTATCTATCTATCTATATATACTGTATATTATAATATACGTATATATATATATATAAATATATATATATATATATATATATATATATATATATATATATATATATATATATATATATATATATATATATATATATATATATATATATATATATATATATACACACACACACACGTATATTGTGTTTCTTTCCATCTACCAAACATATCAGGAATATGAAATGAACCATTGGCGGGACGGACATTGGATTAAGCAGAACAAACATTAGAATATCATAAGCAACTTTTCAGGTTTCAGCATCGAGGGAAGGGAAAATCTAAATCCGACTGATTCTATTTACAATGCTACTTAGATTTCGATCTTGACAGTAAACGCTTATAAATTATGCGGCTTTATATAGAAACATTATATTCCTTGGACCTGAAGTTGATATTGGGCTCTGAACGCAGTATGGTACAGGATATTATCATGGTACATAAACAGTGACGGTCAACAGAGCGAGGAACCTAATGTTTTTTTTTTTTTTATAGCCAAAGAACCCAAGTAATTTACAACAAAAAGGTATAGATAGGAAGGAGAAAGGAAAATGGGTTTGACCACTTGGGAAAAGGCGGGCTTGATTATTAAGGGAACAGAGATTACAACACTGCAAAGGAAGGTTAATAAACGTCAGAGTTTATCGGCAGAAAGATTTTTGGGAAAAAGGCAGATTGCTAACCACGGCATAGGCATTCTGTGTAAATGAATGGAAATATATCCTTTTAATGATATTATCTAATCACCAACTCTTAAAATAATTGCTGTATATTTAATACTGGGTATTAATTGTACATCTATAAATGCAGCTCTGAAGACGAGGCATAACACAAATGATATTCACTGTCCAGTGATCAACCTTGCTTTACTGGGGGAACTTTTAATACTTATATATTTAGTTTCACGGTAAGTAACGAACAATAGGATACACGAATATATAATAAGCAATAAACATTCTGCTAAATGATTCGATATTGATTTATTCCCAGGGAATATTCAGAATACACCAAAGAATTCTTTTGCAACGCCATGCAATGACGGAGTTATTTCATTTCAGAATAAATGGACGAAGTGACTTTATTAAGCAGATAACTGGAAATAACTGTCCACTTGAAAGAGAAAACTCCTTGTCTATTGCCCAGAAGACAGCAAAGATAAAAGTCAGAATGAGAATAAAAAAAAAATATGAAGATCCGTCGGCAGTACCATAAAAAACACTGTTCGTTTTAATTACACGACAAAATAGCGGAAAAGAACGCCATTTTACTTGCAAATAAATTCCTTGTATTCCATTTGATTAACTCTGCTTTCACGATGCACGATCAAGGGCGCTGGGTAGATAAAAGGAGAAGGGGTTTAGATAATATGAATTACGTAATCAACGTAGTGTAAGACATCGGAGTGGGGGTGGGTGGGTGATGAGATAGGATTGGGGGACAAAAGTGATAAGTCAGGTAAAGGGGATCTCACCACCCCACAGAAAAGGGTATCGATCGCCGAACGCTTTATGTAGAGACCTCACAATTTACAGCGTGCTTAGTACAGTTTTAAAATGTATAAAAAAGATTTTCATAATAAATCTGCAAAAGAAAAAAATATGCATGATAATTCTGGCAATTTAGTTCTCTCAGTCATTTTCACTTATTCCATTCGCAGTTATGATATTTTAAATTTTAGATAGAGGATGAAAAAGAAATGAAAGATCAGCAGTGCCTTGCCATATCCTGGTGTGGCCTTTCTCTTCATTTTTGGGGGAGGGGGTTGGGAGGGATTTTGAATTCGGTAGAGCTAAAATCAAGGCATATCTTTGTCCCCAAGAGCGCCTTTGCGTCTTCCTTGCGGATGTTCACAGTCAGCGTGCTCTCATATCTATACACACTATCAGGATGTGTTCAGTAGTCCCGTCGACTGGTGCGTTGGCACAGGCGTTAGACGTTGACGGCGATACCTGTGAAAGGA
>NC_089780.1:17610165-17622665 GCF_040412425.1 Macrobrachium rosenbergii
CCGTGATTTGAATGGTAGTGGATTGAAAGGAAAGGGGAAGAAAAAAAAAAAAAAAGTCAGGGCAAAGTCCCACTCGGTATATGAATGTGGTCACGCGATTCACGAAGGAGTTCCATTCTTCGCCTAAAAGAAAACAATCACGAACTGCCACTCTGCTCTTCGAATCTAAGAGTTCCTCAGTATTCTTATTTTTCTCGTATAGTCTCTCTCTTTCGATCTTTTTGTGGGTGGTTATTCTAACAGAACTTTCACAGAATATTCTTTGTTAGGAAGGTTCCTATAAATCTCCTCTTTCTTTGTGGCTGCATATATTTGTCTGAAGAGGCTAATTCAGTACTGAAAATATACCAATATCATTACTTGCTAATTTGTGAAAAATGTTTCTCTCTCTCTCTCTCTCTCTCTCTCTCTCTCTCTCTCTCTCTCTCTCTCTCTCTCTCTCTCTCTCTCTCTCGGAATCCACATAAATCTCATCCTTTGTAGCTGTATAAGTTTGTCTGAAAAGTCTAATGCAAAACTAAAAATATACCAATATCATTACTTGCTAAGTTATAAAAAATTCTCTCTCTCTCTCTCTCTCTCTCTCTCTCTCTCTCTCTCTCTCTCTCTCTCTCTCTCTCTCTCTCTCTCAGAATCCACATAAATCTCATCCTTTGTAGCTGTATAAGTTTGTCTGAAAAGTCTAATGCAAAACTAAAAATATACCAATATCATTACTTGCTAAGTTATAAAAAAAATTCTCTCTCTCTCTCTCTCTCTCTCTCTCTCTCTCTCTCTCTCTCTCTCTCTCTCTCTCTCTCTCTCTCTCTCTCTCTCTCAGAATCCACATAAATCTCATCCTTTGTAGCTGTATAAGTTTGTCTGAAAAGTCTAATGCAACACAAAAAATATACCAATATCATTACTTGCTAAGTTATAAAAATTCTCTCTCTCTCTCTCTCTCTCTCTCTCTCTCTCTCTCTCTCTCTCTCTCTCTCTGAATCCACACAAATCTCAGCCTTTGTAGCTGTATATGTTTGTCTGAGGAGGCTAATTCAGTACTGAAAATATACCAATATCATTACTTGCTAATTTGTGAAAAATGTTTCTCTCTCTCTCTCTCTCTCTCTCTCTCTCTCTCTCTCTCTCTCTCTCTCTCTCTCTCTCTCTCTCTTTTGGTATCCACATAGACCTCCTCGTCTTTTGTAGCTGTTTATGTTTGTCTGAAGAGGCTAATGCAAAACTGAAAATGTAACTGTCTCATTATTTGCTAATTTACGAATAAGCCTCTCTCTCTCTCTCTCTCTCTCTCTCTCTCTCTCTCTCTCTCTCTCTCTCTCTCTCTCTCTCTCTCTCCTGAGAAAATACCTCATTTCCAACTCCTTTTCCCAAGCCTCCCTATTCCTGTACCATGATGATGATGATGATGATAATAATAGCGTGTTGCCGAGTCCCACTTAATACAAATGGGAATCCCATAACAGAACTGCCACTCACGCGTCTTATTAGGTGAGATTATATTTCTTGGAATCTTTTTTCTCATTTAGATAGGAGGACGTAATCTCTAATGAGGTCCCTTTTGTTTCCGCTTCTCCAGCAGGCAATCAGCTGGGAATTTAGTGTCTGACGGACGTCTTGGCGTTTTTCAGTTTTCTGTAAAAGAAAACGTTGAGTTGGTTTTGTCTGTCCGCCCTCACCTTTTCTGTCCCCACCTCAGACCTTAAAAACCACTGAGGCCAGAAGGCTGCAGATTGGTATGTTGATTATCCACCTTCCAATCATCAAACATACTACATTGGAGTCCTCTAGCCTCAGTGGTTTTTATTTTATTTAATGTTAAAGTTAGCCATAATCGTGCGTCTGACAACGCTATAGGACAATCACCAGCGCGTTGTGGCTGAAAGCTTCATGTGCCGCGGCTCATACGGTATTATACACTGTACAGAAGACTTGGGGTTTCGAAATCAGTCTCACGGTATTTGAAACGTTATAAAGGAGTTATTAAAATACAGGCATGAAAAAATATACATTTCTTAGCTACTGATGTTACGTTTAGTTCGTACTGTACTTTATTCGAAAGTTATTCTTTGAATTGAGTGTTTTTATATATAGCGACTGTACTTCACTCTAAAATCATTTGAAAAACATACTGAATGTTTCATATAGTGAAGGCAAAAACATTTAAAAATCTCACTTGTGGAAGAAGTTGTATGTAGGAAGAAGTTGTATGTAAAGGAAATAAGTGACATAGTAGATATAAATTTTCACTTGTCTTTGGGATATGGATAGTTAAATCCCAATGTTTTAATTGCATACTGATTATATAATCACCAGTAACAATCTCTATTTTGACGTCATTGTAAGTGATAAATTTGAGAAGTCTGTAGTTACTCCTTCATTAGGCGTATGAAATTTACGGTGAAGAATTACAAATATCGACAAACTTCTTTAGTGAAGATACAGTTTTTCATAAGTCAGATGATATCTCATATTCTATTATATTGTTGTTTCAGAGTTCGTTATGAATCCGGTGAAATCCATCTCTCAGTATAATGAAATATCATTATTCTTCTAGGTTTGGTCTATTTACACCTCCTTGCAATATGATGGAAACCATTTAATTGGGTAGTTCATAAATATTTTTAAAATGCTACGTCATTAAGATGACACGCTACTATCAGTCACTCTGTGGTCGAGACACTGAAGAAAAAGACTTACAATACTCGACAAGTTTTATTACATTTTCAATTATAGAATGTAAAGAAAAGTAGGGCACTCACGTAAACGAAGCAATATTCTCCGAGATTTATAAGAGACAAACTGAATGCCGGAGTAATTCCTAGATTTTGTACCTTAAAAATTCAATATATACGATACAGTATTTCAAGAAGAGAGAAATTCAAACGAGTAATATTTCCAGAAAACGCTGCCGTGATTTCATTCAGATCGCCTTATCAGTTACTCGGAATTGACGTGAACTCAGAGACTTGGCTGGGTTTTCGTAACCCAACGCCATCTGTTGAGCAGAAGCCCAACTACCGAGCTCCGCTTGTAAAGCCACATTGATTGAGTATATATGTTTATTTTTTGGGTGGCGTTAGTGATGGCAGGGTTGTAAGTGGGATATAGCGTTTATATTACAAATATCTAACTTAAAACAGAATGGGAGGAAAAATTTGTTTAATGATTGTCAATAAAAAGCAAAAAAAAAAAAAAAGCTAACTTCAAGACAGTATGGGAACAAAGAAACTTTTCCATTATTCTCATTAAAAAAATAATATATAATACACACACATTATATATATATATATATATATATATATATATATATATATATATATATATATATATATATATATATATATATATAAATGCAAACTGTTAAAGAACGATTAATTATGGTTGTAAGAAGATGCAAGAGTTTACGTCGTATTTCCAGAAAACATTGACGAGATCCCAGCAGGGTCGCCTCATCAATTACTCGGAATTCACGTAAGCTCGATAACTCGTCTGGCATAGGATTTCCTTCAGAACGAGATATAATTTCCTTCAGAAAGGGGGAAAATAGACGGGTACTCGAAGTCCAGATAGTCCGTCGGCTTCAGCGATAATCACACACAACAGTCGTGTAATCACGTCATGTTCACGGGTAAACAAAATAGGATTATATGATATGATAATACGAAGCAATAATTTCACGGCACTTATCATGCGGGCCATGATATCTCGAGGATGTTTACTGGGAATCGTAGCATAAAAACGATAATTCTCCCTGATCACTTCTGATCAGCGAAGAGTACGTTCTTTGAGTGGCAAGAAGGGGGAAAGGTTATTTCCTCGAATTGCGGACCCACTGATATTCCTTCCTTTGAAGAAAACACAAAGGGAATAGCTTTAACCTACAGTTTTATAATTATGTATATACCGGGAATAAACAAGTCAAAAATGCCCCCAAGTTTCTTTGGCGCAATCGAGTTTTCTGTACGCGCTACAGCGTCAAATCAAGGCCACCGAAAATAAATCTTTCTTTTGGTGGCCTCGGTATAATGCTGTATGAGCCGCGGCCCTTGAAACTTTAACCCCTGCCCCTTGGTGGCCTATCCTATACTGTTGCCAGAAGCACGATTATAGCTAAATTGAACCTTAAATAAAATAAAAACTACTGAGACTAGAGGGCTGCAATTTGGTACGTTTGATGATTGGAGGGTGGATGATCAACATGCCAATTTGCAGCCCTCTAGCCTCAGTAGCTTTTAAAATCTGAGGGCGGACAGAAAAAAGTGCAGACAGAAAAATATGCGGACAGAAAAAAATTGCGGAGAGAAAAAGTGCGGACAGAAAAAGTGCGGACAGAAAAAAGTGCGGACGGACAGACAAAGCCTGCACAACAGTTGTCTTTTACAGAAAACTAAAAACGACTAACCAATTATGAAATCAATCAGCGCATCAGGATTGTGACCGAGGAGAGAAAACATTTTATAGCCTCTTATTTCAACAGCTGCATGATGCCAAAAAAAAAAGAAAGGACGATTCAGTCGAAATTAAAAATGACGAATAGAAATATTATCTCTAGACGATTCAGTTCTATATGCTTTCAAGGAGTTCACCGTTTAGGTGTTCCAATGGGCGTGGCGTGTTATTCTTCAGTATCTGTTTACTCTGGCATATTAAAGCAAGTCGCAGAAATGGCTCCCTTCCCGACCGTATATATAAGAATTGAACCACGATATTTTGCAAGGTAAAGAATTCAAGCATCAGAACACTGCCTTGTTCCCAGTAAGACAAGCAGGTGAATTGGCCAAGAATTTTTAGAAATTCTATCATTTTTTAAGGCAATATGGCATTCATTCGTGGTGGAAAACAGCCTTTTAAGTTTCTGGATATAATAATACTGATACACACACACACATATATATATACATATATAATATATATATATATATATATATATATATATATATATATATATATATATATATATATATATATATAAATAATTCATCAGGGGAGTACATTCAAACAATAACTTAAGTAGGACACAACGGACATGCATCAGTAGCGGAAAAATCACGTATGCAGTTAAAATATTATTTCTTTGTTTCGGGGGACTAGATGCTATTATTAGTGGAAAAAAAATCGCGTTAGGAATGTTTGAATTATGACATGACGCAGAGAGCAAGTCATTATTTTAGTCATGATATTGTGTCAGCAGTGAAATGGAGTCAGATTTTTTGATTGGCGAATATTGTTTCTTTTTTCTAAAAAGTGTGTGTGATAATTGAATTCTAGTAAAAATTCGTTGTAAACGAAAGGATATGTTTATATTGTAAATCGCATATGTATCTTCAACAATTGTACACACACACAGTATGTATGGATATATATATGTAGTTTATATATATAAATATATGTATATATATGTTTGGATGAATATATATACATTATATATATATATATATATATATATATATATATATATATATATATATATATATATATATATATATATATATATATATATATATATATATGTTTGGATGAATATATATACATTATATATATATATATATATATATATATATATATATATATATATATATATATATATATATATATATATATATATATATATATATATATAAATGCACGCGTGTGTTTGTGAGTGTGTTACAGTTTTGAGAGATCCTAGACACACGACCTAAATTCGAGAATACATACGGCATAATAAAAATAAGAGGCTTTTATCTCTCTCGTCTGTCACCCCAATACCAGTCCAAAAGACACGTTCATACTCTCGTCAGAATTGATGTTTTCATTATAACCAGTTCCCTCCGGGAGTAATTTATTCCCAACGCATGAAGAATTCTATAATAGTGAGTTATTTGTGTCTCAGTCTTTGAACGTATAACCTATTCATCTGGAATATTGGCTACTACACACCCGAGCGCGCACACACACACACACACACACACGCGCGCACACATATATAAACGGCTATTATTCCCTTTCGGTAGACATATACATTTATAATTTCCGAGGCAGAGCGAATTGGATATTAAACGACATTTGTAGCTTAATGCTTGTCTATTAATCACGGTGATGTGATAAAAATTCATTCATATATATATATATATATATATATATATATATATATATATATATATATATATATATATATATATAATTTTTTTATTTATTTATATATAATATATATATAATATATATGTGTATATAATATATATATATATATATATATATATATATATACACACACTTATATATATGTATTTATGTACGTGTGTGTGTAGGTACATTTACTCTTATAGGAAAGAAATTTTCTCCCAACAGATCGTCTCCTCAGAAACCAGACCTCCATAAATCCCACTCATTTAACATTTTACTCCTGATATTGCCGCCGTTCCGCCTGAAATTACTTTTGCTCTCGGCGCGAGCTTTAACTTTCGTTTGTAACTTATTATTTCTTTTCATAAATTCTCACGCGAACTTTACGGCCTTTACGAGGGCAAACGCTCGCGCGCCCGAGAGGTCATTATTTGCCGCGGGCGAAATGCTTTGAGTCGTTTGTTGTGAGGGAACTCTTATACAATCCTAACGAAACGAGATTGGGCCTGATGCTGGAGAACGGCGAGTTATATATAGCACTCGTAAATTAGAGAACGAAAAAATGTTCGCTGAGTGATGCTGAACAGGAGAGAAAAAGGGGTAATGTTATATGAATGGATATTAAAACATCCTAACGCCTCCTTCAGTGACCATAAATAACGTCACTTGAATGGATATTAAATATGCTATACGTCTCCTCTAGTACCCATGGAAGATTGGATTCCTGTCTAGACAGTTACAGAGAGTAAAGATCCAACACAAATCTGTTATTTCATTTCTCATATTCATAGGCTTAGCGGTAAAAAAATATAAAGGGCTAGAAAAATTTATTTATTTTTTGATAGATGGCTCATATTTAACTAGTGTAGAATGAAACATAAGCACAATAAAAAAAGTCGTCTGTACTATATATATATATATATATATATATATATATATATATATATATATATATATATATATATATATATATATACTAGATAGACAGATATTACTCAGCAAATAACATAGCAAATTTCTCCTTTCACATATAATACGTAACTGAATAATACCCTTTCAAAAAGTGACACACTAAGCAAAGTTCAAGGACTTCCGCAACGGAAACAAAGCCAACCATTAACTGCCTTCGTAAAAACTGCTGGAATTTCTCCTTTCACATATAATACGTAACTGAATAATATGCTGTCAAACAGTGGCACACTAAGTAAAGTTCAAGAACTTGCGCAAGATTCTCGTCTGCGATGATCTTCGCGGTATTGGTCGATTGAGTCAAAGACATCCGCGTCAACAAACCTCAGTTGCCTGGCGATTCCGCCCACTGTCAGTTGAGTGGTCATCAGGCTAGAGTGGTTCCCTCGTGTAAAACCGGTCAGAGGTTTTACAGTACACGTCTCTATAAGTTTACCCTTATAGGGTGCGAATTCAGAGATGATAAGAAATGATAGGGAATGTTACACAGTAATCGAAGTATGAGCAGCTATATTGTTTGTGTATATATATGTACTGATGTATATGTATACATACACGCATACACACACATATATGTATATATACATACACAGATTATATATATGTGTGCGTGTGTGTGTATGTAAGTGTACATTTGTGTAATTAATGCAGGTAACAACGTTTTAGCCGTTTTAGCCATTTAATCTTATTGTTTTAATACCATTTCTGCTAAATTGAATATTATTAATTAAGTATTTTTTATATTTTCATCAAGCATCATTATCCTTTATTATCATAAATTTTGGGAAAAACGGCTCACTATTTTATTTCAGGTAAATACTAACTGCTACATTAATAAGCAAAATTTATAAACGGGAAATCATACATTATTTTAAAGCGAAGAGAATTACGGGACGTTTAGTACTGTTCTGGTCAACTTATTTGCCAGCAAATAGGGATTTATAGGGAATGATATCTACATCTAAATAACGTTTATTGCTGTGATAAGTAATATCCAGCCTCTTTATTCGGTACATTTATCTCTTTACAGCATGAACTGGATAAAATAATTACTGTAAATTACGTAGATCGGAAGTGTAATTACTTATCTTTGTAATATTAACGAGTAAAAAGAAATCAGGACTGTATTAGAAGCAGTTTTTTTTACGTTAAACCGTTTTCCTTAACTTAGGCTGTCCCTCTCCTCCCCTTCTCTCATAAAAAAATGGCATAAATCTTTTACTTCTCTTGTTATTTGCAAATAAATACAGGGTTTAGGCCATAGCTCCATGCCCCCAGCCATTTGCTAACTCCCACACAGAGCAGGGTGGCAAGAATTTTATTATTTCCCGGAATTATACAGGAGTAGAAGGTATTGGCCAGTAGCCTTATAGGAAGAGGGGTATTTTCCTTCTAAAATGGGTCCACAGCCTCCGAGAGACGCTTCTCTACCTTGGGGTACATTGTAACTCCACCCCAAGTCATTTGCACTACTCAGGGAAAACATGTCGTACCGCATACTGCCATCAGGACATTATCATCCTTGAGCTGGAGACTAACATGACAATTGTGGCTGTGTTAGACATGAACCATTTATGAGTCATATCCTTCCCCAAGGGGGTCACAACTCTTTATTGAGCAATTCTTTGCCCTGGAATACGATGCAATAGGACCTTAAGCCATCGGAACTTCCCAGGGCAGTGGTGAGCTACTGATAACACAGTAGCAGTTAAATTTAACTGACTGACCTGATTATTTGAATAAAAGTAACCAAGTCATTCTGTTCAGTGTGCTAAACACTCATGTACATATTTTCTGTATATATTTGGAAGCCATGCTGTGCAATGTGGCAAGCCTCATTGGCATGTTTATATATATATATATATATATATATATATATATATATATATATATATATATATATATATATATATATATATATATATATATATATATATATATATATACATGTACACACACATACACTGTATATATGATTATTATCACTTTTGTACGTGATTCATTTATCACACAATACCACAGGTGAAAAAAATGAGAGACAGGGTGTAGGTCCTGACCGGTTTCGACTATTTCCAACACCCCGTCTCTTATTTTTCACCTGTGGTAATGTGATATATATATATATGTATATATATATATATATATATATATATATATATATATATATATATATATATATATATATTGAATTTCAGTGTAGGCAATGTATAAAAAGATTACTGCATATTTCATTTCGCGCCAGTGACAGCATTAAGCAAGCCATTTGCAAAATGTTGGCTGGTGATTGCTAAAAATAACCGGTCGGCATCACAGAAAATATTAATTTTCGAGATCTGATGTGCGTGCAGATATCCATGTGGAACAGTATTACATTTCGAGCAAATCTATTCTTAGCTAGGACACATTTGCTTTTAATTTTTCAGTGGAGGTTAAACGTTTTCCCGTGCAGCTTTCCTAATAGTTTTATAGCCAATTTAGCATGCGTTTTGTTTCTTGTCCATAGAATGTTTAACTTTCTGCCGCACAGTGATTTTGAGTTTAGAAACGTCCTACGGAGTATAATCTTTATATCGGTCCAGTAATTATTAGTTTAATATATATATATATATATATATATATATACATATATATATATATACTGTATATATATATATATATATATATATATATATATATATATATATATATATATATATATATATATATATATATACTGTATATATATATATATATATGCCATCATGATTATATCAGTTGTATATAGCACTGATTTAAGATAATATTTACATATACTTTTGCAAGTTACTTACTTTAAAATTGTAGAAAATAAGAATTCAAAATGAAACCAATTAAAACAAAAGTTAAAAAAAATATTGGCACTTTTAGTTGAGGTCTGATTACGTTATGTTTGAATTATATAATTACTGTTAAATTATATTTATGTTATGTAAGCGACCATAAAAAAAAAAAAAGTGATGAGAAGCTCGCACGAGCGGACAAGAAACTTGTCATTGGTCTTCATGGTATCGCAAAATTCAATCCTATCTTTTTATGTAAACAAACCGCCGTTGCTAGGGGAGTCGGCGTGCCATCTGTTGAGCAGTCACAGAACTAATAGGGTCTCGTGCTAAATCGGTTCGCAGTTGTGCCTTACGTTTTCACGTGCAAAAACTTAACCGATTCTCGGCATCCATTAAAATATACATCTTCAGGCATATAAAATTCAGTTTTGGAAAGAAAAAGAATTCTTTTCGACAGGATATTTCAACCATGAATTCGAAATCAGTAAAAATAAAAAGTATTAGGCTAAGTGTAACCAAATCATGCATGCGCTCGCGTGAACTTTAAACATGGGAGGTAAATCAAAATTAGGTCGAGAGAAAACCTACATTAGAAAAACTGGAGCGCCATATGTGTATGTATGTATGTATGTATATATATATATATATATATATATATATATATATATATATATATATATATATATATCATATTACATATGCATACATATATATATATATATATATATATATATATATATATATATATATGTATATGTGTGTGTGTATGTATGTATGTATGTAACCTAGTTAGGGGGACAGCCTATATTCTGTTTAGATAAAATTCCTTTCTGAAGAGCACCATTATAAAGACTTATCTTTTTATGTTATCACAGCATTTTCTCAGTACACCTGTTACCCAACACGACAGTATATTACATTCTAAATATATCTCCACTTCCGGAGAAATTAAAACTAGCCGATAATAAACTCTGCCAGACGTCAACAAATAACCAATTTCAGCAAACCTGACGAATGTTTTTGATGCACTGGCAGTTCATAAGCTGGGTAAATATTTCAAGCTCGAGGGTAAACTGGATGGACAAGATTATCGCATCTTCTATCAGGTGTCAGTGGCAGCGTGAGACCGAATATGTGCACAGCGCCCCGCTGGTCGACGGCTACTAAAAATAACTACTTTTCATAACGCCGAAGGGTTATTTTCCAGTTATTTTCCAGTTACGGATTGATACACGGATCTAGAGCACGCATATAAATATCCATACAACACCCTTCAAAGCTGCTGGAATAAAGAACTTCAGTGATATTTGTTTTTCAGCTTCTGAATACAAATGTTGCAACATGGGGAAACTTTATTTTTGTCGAAATAAGGATTTTTTTCTCTTTTGTATTGTAGGTCAACCTGTTCTCCGTTAAGTTACAAAACGAATGATATTTCGAAATCTTTGCATTTACTTTTAATTCGAATCCGATGATTCTTAATTTACGATTATCGCAGCTCACTGCAAGACATTATTGCTCTTGCACAAACAAATGTCCCCATTTTTATTGTCGAAAGAGATTTAATGGTGCTTACAGTCACCCTCCATCGTTTTTATGTACCTGTGCAGTTTTTGTCAAAGTCCGTGTGCGCGGAAAGTGCATTCGCTTCATTAGTACATGATATACATACTATTAATAAATATATATACTCGTGTATATATATATATATATATATGTTGCACTCCTGTGCAATATAACTTCTCCAGTTCCTCATTAGGGGGCTACCGTTTTCAGCTAGCGCTCTGCTGGCCCCGCGTTCGATTCTCCGACCAGCCAATGAAGAATCAGAGGATTTTATTTCTGGTGATGGAAATTCGTTTCTCGCTATAATGTGGTTCGGATTCCACAATAAGCTGTAGGACCCGTTGCTAGGTAACCAATTGGTTCTTAGCCACGTAAAATAAATCTAATCCTTCGGGCCAGCCCTAGGAGAGCTGTTAATCAGCTCAGAGGTCTGGTTAAACTAAGGTATACTTTAACAACATTCTCGGTTCCATATACCTGCATTGAAGGTTCATTAACAGAGCCATTTACCCTTGCACTTATTAAGCCATGTACTTCTCTTTTGCACCTCTCAAATATTGAAGACCTTTGTCTACGGAAACGGTTTTACCTCATCTATCAAGAACTGTACTGTAGGTACTCCTGTATTCCTGACTTGTAATTCATCTGGATTATACACATTTCACCAGCCTTTCGTTGACCATTCTTTCCACATGACCAAACCATATCAACCTACCATAATGTAGTTGGTCATTTCTGCGTATTTCTATACAGCTTCTTTGACTTATCTTGTGATTATTCACTCCCCCTCAGTTCTTTTCAACGATGCATATCCTTCACTAAGTACTTATGTCAGGAGCTTCAGAAGTTTTCCCCTTCGTTCGCATTCTGCACTCACTTTATAATCCCATGAAGAAGTTATCATAACAAGTCATTCATGCATTCCCCCCGTGCCTTTCAGAGACACTCTAAGTCTTTTCCCAATCTTTTGCAAACACCCTGACACCTTTCTTGCTTTGCTTATTCTGTGAATTACATCTTCTCACATTCTACCCTTCCGAGACACTCTCTAAGTCTTTTCTC
>NC_089780.1:17625165-17660165 GCF_040412425.1 Macrobrachium rosenbergii
TTTCGATATTCAGGTTTTGATACTTATCAATTATTATTATTATTATTATTATTATTATTATTATTATTATTATTATTAATTATTATTATTATTATTATTATTATTATTATTATTATTTAAAATAGCAATTCCCATAGAGTAAGATAGCAATAATACAAGCTTGGAAAGCATACTTAAAAGAATAGAATATATCGACTTGAAATATACTAGGGAAGATCACGAACTACATATGAACAAGAATATGATATCAAATAATTATAAACAGTGATAAAGAAAATACAAATTATACACTCTAAGCTTTAACGTATACAGCAACCTCGTTCCTGCGTAACCGTGAGAATCACGATCAATAATACTCGCAGAACGTCGTATTATAATTTCATAACATGACTTTTTTTTCTTGATGAACTCAATTAGATTCTCCGTATCGGATACGGATATTTAACATCAGGTCTTTAAAAAAAAAAGGTACCTAAATGGAATAGTGATGTTTGTACTCTTTAAGGTTACGTTGGTATTTATATTTGGAATCTCTTTATTTATTATAGATCCAGAATCGACCCATTTCCTACAAAATGGAATAGTGATGCTTGTATTCTTTAAGGTTACGTTGGTATTTATATTTGGAATATCTTTATTTGGTATAGATCCAGAATCGACTCATTTCCTACAAAATGAAACGCAATAAACGCAATTTGTGTTTATAATTTTTTTATGGGTGTATCATTGTTAGTCAACGGCTATTAAACTCCACGTTCGACCATCAGATAATCTTATATGAAAAAATGAAAGAGCAACTAAAGTAAATTACGTTTTGGAAATATGATGCAATTGCAAAATAACATGTTGCCATGCATCAGGAAAAGCACGGGTACACTAGTCATCAATATGAAGAATCATAAACAGAATTACTTTGACGTTCGACTTACAAAAGATAGATCCTGGCTTGGAATCTCTGTCCCCTTACCTCATCTTCCTTCTTCCTAATGAACACCATAATATTCTTTGGAAGCTTGAATTCAAGTCAATGGCTCCTTTGGTGGGCTTGTGCCGTATGAATAGGCTTCGTCTTTTGAATAATGAATAATAACAATCCAGGTGGAATGATTTAGGAACGGTTCGTGAAAAGTCGTCTTGCTTCTGCTCACCTCAGCTATATATTATTCACCTGGTAGTTAATCCGCCCATGCTCAGGGGAAGGTGAAAGAAAAGTAATAATTTGGTTAGATGCTACGACCTTCCCGAGTCCTACCTTGTAAGGCGAGAAAGTATATAGCTGGCAGCAAAAATAAAAAATAATAATAATAATAATAATAATAATAATAATAATAATAATAATAATAATAATAATAATAATAATAATAATAATAATAATTCCGTTAAAAAAATGGCAGCATCAGTGGAATTAATTTTATACAAGATCTTTTCAATTCTTCTTGAAAACACCTAGTATAAAATCAATTCCACTGATGCTGCCATTTTTTTTAACAGAACATGCTTAAAAGAGGGTCTACATTTATTATTATTATTATTATTATTATTATTATTATTATTATTATTATTATTATTATTATTATGAGTAGTAATAGTTGCACAGAGTAAACTTTTAATTTTGATATGATAACCAGAATTTGTCATTGTACCGATGAAAACATCTTTCACCTCTTTAAGAAAAAGAGGCTTGTCAAAACTCCTTATATGGTTGGATTTTTTTTTTACAATACTTCGTCAGCCAATGTTAGCTGAGGGCTATTTTTCAGCTCAAAATCCTGATATTCATTATATCTTTACATATATTTTTTTTACAGGTAGACACATACAGTATAACGATGTATATTGATGTGTTTTCGTTTGTATGTGAAAATAAATCAATTATGCTTGTTAATATATGTTTTAAAATTAGTTAGTCACATTTCATTGTCTGGAAATATTAAAAAATAAAAAAACACGTAAGACAAAAGCATAGCATCTAATTAATTTATTTTTCTTTTTAATAAGTGAGATCTCTTCTTTCTGTATTTTTCTTTACCTACTCTTACTTCCTAATGAACACCATATTCTTGGAAGTTTGAATTTCAAGTGAATGGCCCCTTTGGTGGGCTTGTTCCATATGAATAGGGTTCGTCTTCTGAATAATAATAATAATAATAATAATAATAATAATAATAATAATAATAATAATAATAATAATAATAGTAATAATAATAATAATAATAATAATAATAATAATGAGTCACAAGAAGCGCATAAATATGAACAACAAAGCTGTCCATTCACTGTGACGTGTTCGCCATACTTGACATCAAAACTCACCCTCAGTGATTACAATATGTAGTATTAGTCGTAATAGTAAAGAGATTGATCACAGAGAATTTCATTCATCAATGAGTCTGCTGGTCAGCATTATCAAAAAATGCTTTTTTGAGCGATAACTTTAGAGATAATCTTAGAACGATGAAAAAATGGAATATGAATGAATGAGTAAAAACAAATTCCTTTCATCAAATCGAAAATCAATGAGCTTTTGTGGTAACATCAATAGAAGTATAAAAATAAATGCTGATTTGACATATTTGTACAACTAGCACAGCCGCACACATAAGCATACTAACACACGTGTAATTCATACACACAGAGACACATGCAAAGACACACACAGACACACACATATATATACATACATACATACACACACACATATATATATATATATATATATATATATATATATATATATATATATATATATATATATATATATATAGTTAAATTTCACTGCAAACAATCCAAATGTAAGAATGTGAATGTCGCAACAAACACTAAGAAAAAACTTGCTGTTAAAAAAAACATATAAAAGAATATAACGGTCCGAAAAACAATAATTATCATTCCCTAATAAGATCCCGAAATGTGATATTAAGAGCTTGTTCAAACAGGAGGAGATTGGGTATTCGGGATGAAGACCATTCACAAACATGTCAAATGGAATGGAAAAGGAGAGGAGTGAGAAAGGAATGTTTGCCTTCCCCGTTGGTGTTTACCTTCCCTGATGAAAAACGATGAGAGAGAGAGAGAGAGGGAACTTGGCAGAAGATGAAAAATGGATCAAAGTGAAAGTAAAGAGCGGGTCTTGAGGACTGTGTCGATCTCAAGATCTCTCGCTCTGAGTGGGAGGACAAGGTAGGGTTTTAAGTATTGTCAGGGATAAATAGATTGCATCATCACAAAGAATTATGGATGGAATGGTACTTTCCCGGAAATGAGAGAGAGCCACCTATCACTGGTTTAAGATGTATGAAGAGAGTGGACACATATGCAAGAGCCACGTGCCATAGGTTGAAGATTTGTGAAGAGAGTGGACATACATGCAAGAGCCACGTGCCTTAGGTAGAAGATGTATGAAGAGAGTGGACATACATGCAAGAGCCACGTGCCATTGGTTGAAGATTTGTGAAGAGAGTGGACATACATGCAAGAGCCACGTGCCATTGGTTGAAGATTTGTGAAGAGAGTGGACATACATGCAAGAGCCACGTGCCCTAGGTAGAAGATGTATGAAGAGAGTGGACATACATGCAAGAGCCACGTGCCATAGGTTGAAGATGTATGAAGAAAGTGGACATATAGGCCAGATCCACATGCAATGGGTTTAAGATTTATGAAGAGAGTGGACATATATGTAAGAGCCATGTGCCATAGGTTGAAGTTTATGAAGAGAATGGATATATGTGCAAGAGCCATGAGCCATAGGTTGAAGATTTATTAAGAGCGTGGGCATATATGCAAGAACCAGGTGCCATAGGTTGAAGATTTTTGAAGAGAGTGGACATATATGCAAAAGCCACGTGCCACTGGTTGAATATGTGTAAAGAGAGTAGACATATATGCAATAGCCACGTGTTATAGGTTGAAGATGTATGAAGAGTGTGGGCATATATGCAAGAGCCACGTGTCATAGGTTGAAGATTTATGAAGAGAGTGGACATACATGCAAGAGCCACGTGTCATAGGTTGAAGATGTATGAGTAGAATGCACATTTAAGCAAGGGCCACGTACCATAGGATGAAGATGTATGAAGAGAGTGGACATATATGCAAAAGCCACTTGACATAGGTTGAAGATGTATGAAGAGAGTGGACATATATGCAAAAGCCACGTGTTATAGGTTGAAGATGTATGAAGAGAGTGGACATATATGCAAGAGCCACATGCCATAGGTTGAAGATGCATGGAGAGAGTGGACATACGTTCAAGAGCCACGTGCCATGATTTGAAGATTTATGAGGAGAATGGACATATAAGCAAGGGCCTCGTGCCATAGGTTGAAGATTTATGGTGAAAGTGGACATATATGCAAGAACCACGTGCCATAGTCGAAGATTTATGAAGAGAGTGGACATATATGCGAGAGCCACGTGCCATAGGTTGAAGATTTATGAGGAGAGTGGACATATATGCAAAAACCACGTGCCATAGGTTGAAGATGTACACAGAGAATGGACATATATGCAAGAGCCAAGTGTTATAGGTTGAAAATGTATGAAGAGAGTGGATATATATGCAAGAGCCACGCGCCATAGGTTGAAGATGTCTGAAGAGAGTGGACATCTATGCAAGAGCCACGTGCCATAGGTTTAAGATGTATGAAGAGAGTGGACATACAGTGTATGCAAGAGCCACGTGCCATAGGTTGAAGATGTGTGAAGAGAGTGGACATATATGCAAGAGCCACTTGCCATAGGTTGAAGATGTATGAAAAGAGTGGACATATATGCACGTGTGTTATAGGTTGAAGATGTATGAAGAGAGTGGATATATATATGCAAGAGCAACGCACCATAGGTTGAAGATGTCTGAAGAGAGTGGACATCTATATAAGAGCCATGTGCCATAGGTTTAAGATGTATGAAGAAAGTGGACATACAGCATATGCAAGAGCCACGTGCCATAGGTTGAGGATGTATGAAGAGAGTGGACATATATGCAAGAGCCATGCACCATTGGTTGAAGATGTGTGAAGGGAGTGGACATCTATATAAAAGCCACGTGCCATAGGTTTAAGATGCATAAAGAGAGTGGACATACAGTATATGCAAGAGCCACGTGCCATAGGTTGAAGATGTATGAAGAGAGTGGACATATATGCAAGAGCCACGTGTCATAGGTTGAAGATGTATGAAGAGAGTGGAAATGTATGCAAGAGCCACGTGTTATAAGTTTCAGATTTATGAAGAGAGTGGATATACATGCAAGAGCCACTTCCATAGGTTAATGATTTGTGAAGAGAGTGGACATATATGCAAGAGCCACGTGTTATAGGTTTAAGATTTATGAAGAGAGTGGACATATATGCAAGAGCCACGTGCCATAGGTTGAAGATGTATGAGGAGAGTGGACATATAAGCAAGAACCACGTGCCATGGGTTGAAGATGTATAAAGGGTATGGACATATATGCAAGAGCCACGTGCCATAGGTTGAAGATGTATGAAGAGAGTGGAAATATATGCAAGAGCCACGTGCCATAGGTTGAAGATGTATGAGGAGAGTGGACATATAAGCAAGAACCACGTGCCATGGGTTGAAGATGTATGAAGAGAGTGGACATGTATGCAAGAGCCACGTGCCATAGGTTGAAGATGAGTAAAGAGAGTGATCGTATATGCAAGGACCACGTGTTAAAGGTTGAAGATGTATGAAGAGAGTAGACATATGTGTAAGAGCCACGTGCCCTAGGTTTAAGAGGATTATGAAGAGAATGTATACATATGCAAAAGTCACGTGCCATTGGTTGAAAATGTATGAAGAGAGTGGACATATATGCAAGAGCCACGTGCCATAGGTTGAAGATTTATGAAGAGAGTGGACATATATGCAAGAGCCACGTGCCACAGGTTGAAGATCTATGAAGAGAGTAGACATATATGTAAGAGCCACATGCTACAGGATTAAGATTTATGAAGAAAGTGGACATACATGCAAGTGCCACGTGCCATGAGTTTAAGATGTATGAGGATAGTGGACATATATGCAAGAGCCATGTGTCGTAGGCTGAAGATTTGTGAAGAGAGTGGACAAATATGCAAGAGCCACGTGGCATGGGTTGAAGATGTATGAAGAGAGTGGACATACATGCAAGATCCACGTGCCATAGGTTTAAGGTTTGTGAAGGGAGTGGACATGTATGCAATAGCCACGTGTTATAGGTTGAAGATTTAAGAAGAGAGTGGACATATATGCAAGAGCCATGTGTCGTAGGCTGAAGATTTGTGAAGAGAGTGGACAAATATGCAAGAGCCACGTGTCATAGGTTGAAGATGTATGAAGAGAGTGGACATACATGCAAGAGCCACGTGCCATAGGTTTAAGGTTTATGAAGGGAGTGGACATATATGCAATAGCCACGTGTTATAGGTTGAAGATTTATGAAGAGAGTGGACATATATGCAAGAGCCACGTGACTTAGGTTTAAGATTTATGAAGGGAGTGGGCATATATGCAAGAGCCACGTGCCGTAGGTTTAAGGTTTATGAAGGGAGTGGACATATATGCAAGAGCCACGTGCCATAGGTTGAAGATTTATGAAGGGAGTGGACATGTACGCAAGACCCACGTGCCATAGGTTGAAGATTTACGAAGAGAGTGGACATATATGCAAGAGCCACGGCCATAAGTTGAAGATTTGTGAAGAGAGTGGACATATGTGCAAGAGCCACGTGACATAGGTTGAAGATTTATGAAGAGAGAATGGACATATGAAGAGAGAATGGACATATATGCAAGAGCCACTTGCCATAGGTTGAAGATTTATGAAGTTAGTGGACATATATGCATGAAGATAGAGATTATATAGGTTCCCTACCATACATAGCACACTTTGGACAAGTTTCTGAGCTGGCATAGGCGAGTTTAAACTATCTAAACCAACATCCCATCATAAGTGGAAGTTAATAGATTTCTAAATTAATATGGTTAGCAATATATCTAAGTATCAAAATTTTCCTTAGTGCACTTATATCTTTGTATTGTTCTATAATATAATAAATTTCAGTGAGTACTGCTGTATTCTTTTACACCCACTTCACAGAAGTATTTTCCTTATTTCACAGGTATGCCTTTACCAGACATATGCAGGATTAATATACTTAATCCACACACATGTAACCTTGAACAAAAAGCGATTTGTTCGTTTCAAAATTGTTTTATTAAGAAATGTAACAAAACAGTTTCATCAGAAAACAATTTTGAAACGAAGAAATATAATTACACACGATAATACATACAGCAACACATTCATATATCCAGCCACACACCAAACACACACACATATGTATATATACATACATGCAAACATATATAGTATATGTATGTGTATGTATGGTTGTTGGCATGTGTCCTTGTATTGTCAATTCCTGGCGTTATTACAGAGAAAAAACAGAGGTTTTCAATATGACCAAGTAAACATTGGTATGGCGCACAACCAATCAGCATCATCGCCCACCTAAAAAGCTTCCCGTCATCCGCAACAGAATTTTGGCACCGTCGAATCATCAGCAGCTAGGCGTCACTCCAGTCGGTGTTATCAAAAGTCAACGCCTTTTGTCTCTGCGCCATACCGTGTCGGGGGTTGTCAGAACAAGCGTTCGGGAGTCGCTCGTTTTGCATGGATACCGTGGGATGCCCTGCGTTTGTCTTTTTTTTTTTTTTTTGTTACGTTATAATTTTTTTGTTTTTTTTTGCTATTTTGTATGTGGCGTTATGGGCGAAAGTTGTGTTTGTCTCAGATGTTTACTTATGTTTTAACAACTCGAAATCATGCAGATATTGGGTCCTTCTTTAAAACCTTGATTATTTAGTGCAACTACAGTTGTAAATAAACACACACAAACACGGACATGCATATATATATTATATATATACAATATATATATACATATACAGTATATATATATATATATATATATATATATATATATATATATATATATATATATATATATATATATATATATATATATATATATACTGTATATATATATATATATATATATATATATATATATATATATATATATATATATATATATATATATATATATACTATATATATATATATATATATATATATATATATATATATATATATATATATATATATATATATATTAGAAAGAAGATAGTGTACATGAAGTATAATTCAAGAGAGAGAAGATAGTGTACACGAAGTATAATTCAAGCATAAAATGTACAAGAAAAAGTAAGGTTACAATAACGTTTCTACTTTGCCAGCGTTAAAAAATAAAAACGCTCACAAACACAAAAGATGGAAAGAGATTAAGGATGTAATACGCGCATGAGAACCTGCAATTTGGACGAGGGACTGTGTAGTGCTAAATCTTTATATCCTAACAATCTCCAGTATTATATGCATATATATATATATATATATATATATATATATATATATATATATATATTTATATATATATATATATATATATATATATATATATATATATATATTGTTTCATATGTACAGTGTATGTATGTGTATATATATATATATATATATATATATATATATATATATATATATATATATATATATATATATATATATATATATATATATATATATATATATATATATATATATATTACATACATGCTTACACCCACCCAAACACATATGTATTTATATATATATACATGTATATACATATACTGTACATGTATATATACATATACATACATATATATGTATGTATACAGTATACTAATTCTGTTCGCCAAGCACAGAATGTTTGAAATGAAAGGCATCGACCTTCTAGTAACTGGCCTTTTTTTCCAGCGTACAAATTCGTGCTTTTGTAATCGTTGCTAAGTAACTTTGGTAAAGTGGAGTCGAAAATAAACAAAAGGGTCGGTCAGTGGAGATGTCTTTTGAGGTATGCGTGACGAGGTTTGTGTGCAGCTTTGCGAGAGGCGAATTAAGCGGGCAATACATTTTCGCATATCTCGCGAATAACATACAACGGCCTGTACGCCTGGTTATGGTGTGGGCTGCATTTATATGTCTATCTGTCTATCTATCTATCTATCTATCTATCTATCTATCTATCTGTGTATACTGATATACATATATAATACATATATGTACAAATATATATATATATATATATATATATATATATATATATATATATATATATATATATACTGTATATATATGTGTGTGTGTACGTACGTGCGTACGTATATATGTACGTACGTTTCCAAATGTTCCTGTTCTTAGTTCTTGCAAAGCAACACAGTTCATTGGGTATCTGGAAGTTAGTGGGTAATTGCTTTGCTTATGCTCAAATAGTGAGAAACATTTAGCTACCTCCTTCTGGTATTAAATTTTCCAGCATATAACATTATTTGTTCTGTGTAAAGTATCGGAGCTTAAGTTTGCATTAGTTTAAATGGTCTTGTCACGTTTGGTAACCTAATAAACATTCCGTGTAAATGGATCTGGAGTAACGGCTTCATAGCACGGAATATCACTTTTGAGATCCAGGATATCACACTATGCATGATTTTTTCTTGTCTTCAAAATCTGAATTTTTCTTCAGACCTTACCAAAGTGGATATATTTTCTGATAATTTGACTTCAGGTCACCATGAGTGTGATAACTCAGTAAATTTAAAAAAAGAATAAAGAAAGCTTTATAGTAAAATGTACATATTATGCGAATGATTTTTTGTTTAGCATCAGCTCTGATTTTATGACAAGAATAAAAATGGTTAAAAGACTGATTATTCAGTATCAGCTCTGATTTTATGACAAGAATAAAAATGGTTAAAAGGCTGATTATTCAGTATCAGCTCTGACTTTATGACAAGAATAAAAATGGTTAAAAGACTGATTATTCAGTATCAGCTCTGATTTTATGACAAGAATAAAAATGGTTAAAAGACTGATTATTCAGTATCAGCTCTGACTTTATGACAAGAATAAAAATGGTTAAAAGACTGATTATTCAGTATCAGCTCTGATTTTATGACAAGAATAAAAATGGTTAAAAGGCTGATTATTCAGTATCAGCTCTGATTTTATGACAAGAATAAAAATGGTTAAAAGACTGAATATTCAGTATCAGCTCTGATTTTATGACAAGAATAAAAATGGTTAAAAGACTGATTATTCAGTATCAGCTCTGATTTTATGACAAGAATAAAAATGGTTAAAAGACTGATTATTCAGTATCGGCTCTGATTTTATGACAAGAATAAAAATGGTTAAAAGACTGATTATTCAGTATCAGCTCTGATTTTATGACAAGAATAAAAATGGTTAAAAGACTGATTATTCAGTATCAGCTCTGATTTTATGACAAGAATAAAAATGGTTGAAAGACTGATTATTCAGTATCAGCTCTGATTTTATGACAAGAATAAAAATGGTTAAAAGACTGATTATTCAGTATCAGCTCTGATTTTATGACAAGAATAGAAATGGTTAAAAGACTGATTATTCAGTATCAGCTCTGATTTTATGACAAGAATAAATATGGTTAAAAGACTGATTATTCAGTATCAGCTCTAACTTTATGACAAGAATAAAAATGGTTAAAAGACTGATTATTCAGTATCAGCTCTGATTTTATGACAAGAATAAAAATGGTTAAAAGACTGATTATTCAGTATCAGCTCTGATTTTATGACAAGTATAAAAATGGTTAAAAGACTGATTATTTAGTATCAGCTCTAATTTTACGACAAGAATAAAAATGGTTAAAAGGCTGATTATTTAGTATCAGCTCTAATTTTACGACAAGAATAAAAATGGCTAAAAGACTGATTATTTAGTATCAGCTCTAATTTTACGACAAGAATAAAAATGGTTAAGAGACTAATTATCGCAGATTAACCATGACGGGGAAGTCGAGGATTCTTATACGAGCATCGAATCACTTGTTTGACGTCCCGCTCAATAGATGGCGTGAGTGGCCGTGCCGTCGCAGATATATTCAAGGATCTTTCGTGATTTTATCTGTAACATTACGTCCCCCTGCATGTAACCTGTGTTTGTTTTTGGGCTGAACTAAGCAATAGCGAGAAGTTGGCACTCATTTTTGTTCTCTGAAATGGATCAGGAAGAGTATGCGAGCATTATGACTCAGGGGTTCTATTTTAAAAAGTGAAACAGAATTATGGAGGGAAGTTGCAAAATAGGTTGATTGGGATTTTCGTTGACAAAACTCTCTATTCTTTGTTTCTCTGTTTTCATGTTTGGTGTATGAAAATGACAAGCAAAACATGTTTAAATATTCGTTAATTGCAAAGGCATCGTATTTGTTCCTTGCATTTGTCGTAATATCTTTAATCAAACTATCATTACAAATCAAATTTTTAGCTTGCAATCGTAAGAGCTTACATAATTTTCAAAAGAGGTCTGATTAAAACTTGAAGAAAACACTTGCAGAAAATATCGATACCAAAGCTTCTTAGCCAATTGCATGATTATATTATATACAACTACATTCTTAAAATTTACTTGCATGGGAAACACATTATTTGGGTCTATAATTAAAGCAAAACTCATAACAAAACAAAAAAGGTATAAGTTTTGTCGCCTCACGTCAGGTTGAATGGGAAATTCTTCCGAGCGAAATAGTGAATTGTGCTCACACAGTGTACTCTTGTTTTGTTACTTATCGATTCTAGATTGACCGTTTCCCTTAACTTACACTTATCTTAGTTAAGCCATTTTCTACCTACTGTATTGGTTTTGGAACAACAGTAATAAACGCAGCATGTTGAATATATGATTTCAATGTATTAGTTTAAAATACTTTATGTTAATATATTATTTTTTTATATATTTGCATTTGTGTCAAACGTGTATTCACTTGACGTTAAATGACAATACACGAATGTTATATATTCTTTAGGTATTTACCATACCCGTTCGTTACAAAGAATAAAATGAATTTTTTTTCCGTTAAAGCGTACGAAGTAAGTGTTAGAACATACTTATATGCCTCGAACACATTGTTTAATGCAAGATCGCAAAATGAAAAGAGAAAAACAATTGTTCTTAGTCATGCAAAAAAAAAATAGATTACACAGCGATTTAGTTTTGTAAACACAACGCTTGAATTAAAAAAAAAGCTGAGACCCTCAGCGAAGGATTAAAACACATATTAATTCCACCACACAATGGCAAGAATGAAGACTTCCTATTAGTTGCGTCGTCGGCTCAATAGATGGAGCCACTAGTCGGGCGAGATATCTTGCGTCACTTTTATTTCAACGAGCTCGGTCTTAAAAGGATTTTGATAATTGTACAAGACTGAATGAGCTCAATGGGATTTTGATGCAAATTACGTGATTGCTAATAACTTTATAATACAGAATTCATTTACGAGTATATGTAAAGACATTTAGAAATCGTGGTTTTGTGTTTAATCTGGAAAGTCCTCGGAAGAATTCCAGGAAATATACATCAAAGGATGCCGCCGGTTATGAAACAGTGATAGTGCAGATTAAGGGGAAACCTAAAACATTTAAAATGTTTTAAAGGTTTTTCCGTATTAATGATTTATTGAAATAAAAAAAATTGTTTTTATGTAGAAAAAACGCATATGTCAAGAGGGATAAACTCTGATAAACTGTTCTTTTTTAATTATTTTAAATATTTCATGAGAGAGAGAGAGAGAGAGAGAGAGAGAGAGAGAGAGAGAGAGAGAGAGAGAGAGTTATTTTCATTTTCGTTTGTTTCCACAAGATATTCAGCGATATTTTTGATACTTTCTTCTCTTCTCATAGAAATCTTTCGTACATTCACGCATCATCGAAAATGTACCTTTCTCTATTTTGGTCACTTCAAGAAAACGTTACTCAAGAGGAGCTACGTATTAAATCATTTTGCCCACTCGTTCACTGACAATTCCCTCTCCTGTATGCATTTTAATAGCGGGCCAACTGCTCGTCTTCCAAGCTGCTCAAGAATTTCTTGGTAATTCCACGGAATTTACGTTCGTCTTCATTCAGGGTACAGAAATGTGTCCATGGCGAATTTGAGTTCAAGTGAGCACAATTAAATGGTAGTTTAGGCAAGCATTTAAGACGCCTTTGTTTGTGAAATGTTCAAGTTTGATTGTAGAAAATTCAGTGCTTCTTAGACGAGATATTTTCCACGAAGGCATTTAGAGCAGATGTTCTTGAGTGACGTTTGAATGATAAGTTTTAGCGAGTGATTTTATTTCCCGTATTATGATGCCGAGTCCTAAGAGAATTGGTTTTAAGTGTAAGCTCAGATATTCATAAATTTCATTTATGCAAATCGAACACGTTATAAGAATACACTCTAAACGTTCCAAAGCAAGTAGGAAGGAGATATTGAAGCAGAAAAATTTCTTGAAAGTGCTTTGATTAAAAAGTGAATTATTCACGAAGGTGGGCGTAGGCGTTTGCATTAATGAACCTAAATATGTCGCAATTTACATAATGAATATTCTTTGAGTTGTGGGTAAAAGTATTAATTTTTACTTGAAAGAATTCACTTAAAAGATAACAATTAATAGACCATTTCATCAGAGGCGTCAAAACTAGACAATGCAAAAATTGTCTATAATCAAGATTTTACAGTGTTCATTAATGATCAGATATAGGAAGAGATTCCTAATGGATGCTTGGTATGTCATCGTTGATGTATTCATTCATACATGTCAATTGAATGGGACTGCACACACTTTTATACACACATACTGGCACGCACACATACACACAAACACACACACATTATATATATATATATATATATATATATATATATATATATATATATAAAACACACACACACACACACACACACACACATATATATATATATATATATATATATATATATATATATCTGTGTCTGTATACTTGTAAAACTGTCTTCAAATATAGAACTTTCCTCCTGTTGCTTCTGAAATAAAGGCAAAACCATATATATATATATATATATATATATATATATATATATATATATATATATATATATATATATATATATATATATATATATATATATATATATATATATATATGAGAGCATCGCGTCTCTCCTATATTTCAGTCCCATCGAAAGCAGTGTGGCAATGCTTGTTGTTTTTAATCTATTTACAGATCCGTTACTTTTTGCTGATTGCCGTTTTGCCATACATCGCGAGAGGGAAATTGCATTGTCCCTGGCTCTGGCGTAATTGCAAGCCATTATTGCCATTTCAATTTTACATAATCCCGAAACGCGCAAAATGGTACGAGTCATATCGTTTACCTGCAGCCGAAATTAAGAATGTTGTTTTGTCAAGGCTTTTCCCCTCCCTCTTATTTCGTGCTGTTTTGTTTATGCGTTCTCTACGTGAAAGAAAAAAAGTTTTTAATCTTTATTAGTGGGTTTTACTTTTCACTTCTATTAAAGTCGGATCATCCTTTTTTTTTTTAAACAGCGCGTTCTTATATTTTCGCCTCGAAATTGCATGACACAGGGATTACCTTTTACCTCTGAATCCGTGTGTGTAGTTTTATACCTTCATGTTTGTGCATATTCTAGATAATATTTTTCTTGGTTTGTGGGCCTTAAACTCTTTGCTTTTAAATGATTTTGCTTGTGATTGTTGATGTTGGAAACTTACATATATATCGTAAAGTTTCATATGAAATTCTGTGGTAATTATGTATTATGATTTAATCCGTGATATTTCTGAGTAGGGAATGTTTATTTTTATTTGCTCATTTATACTTTCCCATCGTATCTTAATTAATACCCTTTTGCTTGCAGTTCACCATGTAAATATGTTTTTTGTTTTAATCGTTTGATCTTCCATTTATTTTCTTATGAGGGATTTTACTGTTTTCTATTTGTCTTTCATAGACCTCCATTCACAGTAATTTCTCATTTATAGATTCTTTTCACGAAGCTACACTTACGTCGCCGTTGTGTAATAAAAGTTTTAAACTTTTCGTATATATGTATATATATATATATATATATATATATATATATATATATATATATATATATATACTCTTTCCTTGATAAATAATTATACCATATTTTGGATGTTCCCTTTTTCCATTCATTAAAATTAAAGCTTCACTCATGAAGTGGCAAGTGACAATCATCTGGCAAATATTAACATTACACTGAAAGCATTTAATTAAATTTGCATTTTCTAATTAGATTCAGATAAAATTCATTGATACGCCTATTTTTATGAATTTTATTATTTTTTTTTCCAAACAACAGCATTACTCATAGTGGCTTTTCTAAAGGAGATAATTGATAACACGCTTTCTGAATTAGAATTTTTAAAATGTAAATCATGTTGAGTTGTTAGAATGAAGTATATAATTTATAAGCGCCCATTCAAGATTTGTTTTAAAAATTGTACTAGTATTGAAAAAGTTAGCATTCATCATAATGGTAATCCATATTATTCACAGAGATTGTAAAGAAAAAGAATCATGATTCCTTATAATAATTTGGATGACATATTCTAAAGTATCAAGCAAACTTTGATATTCATAAGGAAGAGTAAATCAGAAATAAAAATAAAGGAATTTATCAAATTATGCCCCTCTTGGTATTTTCGTGTCAAGAGAAAATGGGAAAAAAAGTGAAAAGGTTTTATCCGATTTGACAGTCGGGCACTGAAGCGACATGACTACAGATGTCAAAGAACTGGTGGATTAAGGCGTCAACTTACCAGGCAGGAAGAGAAGAAAGTAAGTTCCTAAAAACATCATGTCGCTGGGATTTATTGCCATACGATTTCCCCCTTTAATTATGCATCCGTATTTTCCTTTGTCTTATTTCAGAGAGCCTCGAAATAGCTTTCAGCTAATGGTATTGCTATCATGGCGAGTCTACTGTTGATAACATAGAGATAGCACAACCGTTTCCTTGTCATGGTAACAATCCTTAGTGTTTGCCTTGGCAGGGCATAACTTTCTCATCGCCTGCGGACGATTGTCACATTCGTATTTTAATTACACTTCGACCTCGTAAAAAAGGCAAAAATAAAAGCGTCATACAATCGCGAATGCAACGAACATAAAACGCTCTAATCACCGGCTGCGTCTGGCATGTGCCAAGTGGATCAGCTAGCGCCGACACCTCTTACCGCCTCACTGTCCGAAGACAAACTGACTCCCAGCCTCTCCAGCAACCTAAGTTTAACCGAGGGCCCGTGACCAAAATGTTATCGCGCGGTTCAAAGTTCGTCGACTTTTCCATATCATTTCGTCCTTTCACATCGTCAGAGGAACTTCCTTTTTTTTTCCCCCTTGGAATTTCCTAGAATTTTTAACTCGCGACCGTAAAATGAAAGATGGATAAGGTTTATAAGGGCAGCGCTATTTTAGGAAGGATTGGGTTTA
This sequence comes from Macrobrachium rosenbergii, assembly GCF_040412425.1. Taxonomy (NCBI): domain Eukaryota; kingdom Metazoa; phylum Arthropoda; class Malacostraca; order Decapoda; family Palaemonidae; genus Macrobrachium; species Macrobrachium rosenbergii. The sequence continues at coordinate 17,641,585 of NC_089780.1, forward strand.
AAACTGCGAGCGAGAGATTTATGCCCTTTTGGAAGTGGTTGCAACGTGCAATGCAATTGTCAAGGATGTAGGGCATATGCATTTTTTTTTACATTTTCAGCGCTCTGAGATGGAGGAACGAGATAGGTTACCGTTGCTTAAAATAAATATATTTAACAATTAAAGAACAGAATTGATGGATACATAGAAAAATATCACCAGTCCTCAAGAAATTGTAATAGAGGAACTGAGTGATAATTACTTAAGACTCTAAAAATCTCGCAATCGGAAATTAGTAGCATGTCACTTAGGTAACAAAATATTTAATAGATATTTACAATCAAGAAATATTTGAGATATAAAAGAATATATTTCAAGCAAGCAATAATCCGCAGGGTGAAGTGCCGTCAATGCGCCTTACATGGTGGACTGTAGGCATTACTAAAGATTGTTTTCAACGTCCCTTCGGCCCTTAGCTGCATCCACTTTTTAGCCTTTTACTTTACCTCCGTTCCCTTCCACCTTACTGTCCACCCACTCCATCTCCCTAATTTCACTGCCTTTAGCACTGAATGCCCATAAGTGCCCGAGTGCTGGGCTTTGTAGCTTAATGTTTATAGATAAATCAACCAATCAGTTCACGTAGTAATGCAGTAAATATTGTTTAGATTTTAGAAATAAAAAGTACAATGAAGAAATGTGAAGCAGTATACAGGGATGTCTAAAGTCTCCATAAATATATAGTCAATGAAAATGCGAGTTTCTGGAGAGAGAGAGAGAGAGAGAGAGAGAGAGAGAGAGAGAGAGAGAGAGAGAGAGAGAGAGAGAGAGAGAGAGAGAGATAAATCAATCAATATGGCAATTAAATATTATTTAAATTTTTGAAAAAAAAAGTGCATTTCAAGAAACGTAAAGGAAGATACAGGGATGTGTAACAAGGCATGCAAGAAAATCTCGACATACATAAAGAGAGTCAATGAAAATGCAAGTTTCTGGGAAGAGAGAGAGAGAGAGAGAGAGAGAGAGAGAGAGAGAGAGAGAGAGAGAGAGAGAGAGATGAACTTCGGAAAATTCTTTCTCGAACCCTCGTCGCCGTCGTCGTTGTCGGTCGCAGCTGAAAAGCGAAGGACAACGGATAAGTAAGGCGATAATTGTAAACCAAGAGGACATAAACAAGAAGCACAGAGGCAAAACGGGGGCATGAGGCAAAAACCACATGAAGAATCGGCGCCTGAAGGCATCGTTAGCCTGATGGAGAATGTTTTGCTAAACCGAGCTAGTTAACCCCGAAGAGTAATGACCAGGCCCCACGGCCCGGGGCGGTAGACGCTTGCAAAGGGCTCTCGGGAGGGTCTGGGGAGGGTCTGGGAAGCGGGTGGGGGGAGGGGGAGGAGGAGGTCGGGCTAATTTATAAGATCCCCCGGAACGGAATTAGCGATTTCCGAATTATTTTGACTTCGGCTGGGAAAGATGTTTGTTTTTTTTCGCCATTTTTTTTTAATTGGCGCTAGAGTTGCAGCGTATGGGATTGTTACTCTCTCTCTCTCTCTCTCTCTCTCTCTCTCTCTCTCTCTCTCTCTCTCTCTCTCTCGTTGATTTTTTCTCTTTAAGGCAATTCATTGCAAGGGAAATTGGCATAGCTTGATTTTTTGACTAATAGTACGTTTTTCTCTCTGGGGCAATGCATTATATTTTTTTTTTTATGTTACAGATAAAGGTAAGGAAATTCTCCATAGTTCGTAATGGAACGAGTATTTTATTCTCTAAACTCTGCCTAGCTAAAAAGGAGTTTGTATACAGAAGAAAACATTAACTAAGGGTCAAATCCCAAAAAAACAAATATATACACTAGCCCGGAAAAAATAGAGCCTTTAAAATAACATAAGAGAATAAATGACTATAAAATAAATTAACACAATTTTACTGTTATCAAAAGGTTTTATAGAACTGACATCATATTAAATGAAAATACATCAGAATGAGGTATCAGAAAATGAATTTACCAGCTGTCATGCTGTCAGTGACGTTTGCAGAACAGACGACAGATCAGATCAAAGTCAGATATTGAGAAGAAAAATCACTCATTACCCTTTCGCGGATGACATTTGAAAAAAGGTATAAAATCAGACGAGAATAAATAACGAATACCAATTTTATCAGTTGCTGGGATACAAGTGACGATTGGTCTGAGAAATTTTGGACGTTTATCAGCTACGATTGCAAAGCAGAGAAAAGATCAGATGATGATGAGAAATACTGAGAAATAAATTAAACTGTTACTCTTATGTCAGCGACGTTTGCAAAACGAACGAGGCACAAGATGGCAGGAAAATAATAATAATGAAAAAAATGTTTTAGGTATTGCTGTAAAGAAGGAAAACACTTAGAAAAAGAAGAAAATATTGAGAAATAGAGGTACCCATTGTCCTGCCATCAATGACGGGTTTCAGGCGGAGGAAACCTCACATGAGATGGAAAGGTTAAAAAATAAATCTAGTCGTTATCTTGCTTTCGAAAGTGTTCCCAGTGTGGATAACCATTTTTTAAAATCTTACAATATGTGGAACTAAATTTATGTACATTTATTATTCCGTAACACAATTCATAGATTTTCTTACATCGAGGTGCTTAATTGTCCCACTGAAAAATCTTGAACGCACCAGTTTTCATGCTAAATTGCATTTTTGCCCAAGAAATTCACCAATTTCTTCTCCTTTAATCACAAGTCAGATTGCATGTACTGCAGTCTTCCTCCGCCGTTACAAGGACATTTATCGGAACTTCTCGGACTTCAACGAAATCGGTAATGAGCGGAGAAACACACGCGAATTATAGGAATGTTCAAACATCGCCATGCTCCATTGTTATTAGTGATTGGTTGTGACAGGAGGCACGTGCGCAAGCCGTACCTTGAAATCAGGCATTAGAACTTTTTTTTCTTTTTTCTTTTACAATTCTACGTAGGATAAGCTGCAGTGATTATTCGTATAGATTTTTGATATCTCTCTCTGATGCACTTATACTCTACTCTTGAATACCATGTATGTATTCATATTTTCCAAGGTTAACTTTTAATTATTCGTACATATTTTTGACACATCACTGATGCACTTACATTCTACTATAGAATAGGCAGTTTGGATTCATATTTTTAATTGCTAACTTATGTTCATGTAGCACCCAGCCCTGCTGTGTCCAATCTTTGCCTGACCTTTGCGGGATGTAAGGTCTACATAAAATTCGTGCAAAAAATGAAAAACTAAATGTACAGTACACTTTGCTGTAAAAAAAAAACAAAGATTGAGAAACTGCATTGTCAGTGATACATATATTATGTCAATTTACACCGACTTTGCATTGCCGTAATGTCTAACGCTATTAGAATCCCGCATGCATGTACCAAAAGTTAGTTATCTATTTTTATTAACTTTCAATAAGCTTAAATAAACTATTGTTTTGTGTGTGTGAATTATACGTCTCGTTTTTTTCATATAATTATGTAATGTGAAACCGTAAGTTTATAAACATTTTGATGAAATAGGGCTTCCCATATGAATGAAAACCAGATAATTTCATATTTTCATGAAACGGCGCAAGGCTTAATTGACTATCGGCGCAAGATTTAATATGAAAAAAGAGAGAGAGAAAAAACTCAGTGTTCACTTGTCAGAAACTTCCCCCCCTCCCCATAATCTCTCGCGATGACAATTTTAATGGCGTTTTGACAGCCCGGTACTTCAACGTGATGACATTTTGTTTATGTAATGTGGTCATGATAAGTTTTAGGAAATAAGTTAGTTCCTGACATATCCATAACTGTGTAAACTGGAACGATTTAATATGCTCCTGATCGACAGTTTTACTGTATATATATATATATATATATATATATATATATATATATATATATATATATATATATATATATATATATATATATATATACAAATTACAATTACGCATACATTCTAGCTTACATATGAAAAGTTATTTATCATTTATGCGTTAATAAACTTTTCCTTTCAGGATTACTAAATACATAAATGAATGCAGTATGTCCGTGAGAAATTTTTTAGTATTTTAACACAATTAAAATGATAAACTTTAATAATTAGTAAAGTCACTAAAATGATAAACTTTAATAATTAGTAAAGTCACTTCAGTTGAGCTACAAAAAATCAAGTATGATTTTAGCTCTATATATGAGGAAGAGATACATTAAAGAAATTTTTAAAAATGAGATCATTTCTTATATTTATTCAGAATATGAACTCTATCCGTATGGAACAAGCCTACCACAGTAGGCCAATGACTTGAAATTCAAGCTTCCAGAGAATATGGTGTTCATTTGAAAGAAGTAACAGAAGGTAATAGGAAATATGGAAAGAAGAGGTCAGTTATTAGAAAAAAAACTAAATGAACAAAGTAATAAATTAGAAGATACAAATGTAAATACATTATTAAAATACAAGGAGAATTTTTTTAGAAGTCGACATATAGACTCATATTTTGTAGGGAAATTTTATATCACCATTCTGTCTTTTCCACAAAAAAAAAAAACTAGCAATACATCTCATTTCGTATTGTAAGTGAGTCGTTTTTCATTCCCCAAAGAAAATGGCGACTGTTTCTTTTTATCGTTTGGAATAATGTCAGGATTTATTCCGTTTATTCCGAGTCAGAATAATTCACCCCAAAACATATTTTTTCCTGAGCGAAGAGTGGCGTCCTTATAATTTTTTTTAGGCCCTTTACTGTTTGTAATTTTCCTGAATTTTTATCCGAATCAAGTTAAAGTATGTGTGCATGTGCGTGTGTATGTGCGTGCATTACAGACAATAATATTTGGCGAAATTATGTAAAATACTCACAGTTATACTTTAAAGAACACTGGAAAATAACTTTTGCTTTTAAACAGCTTTAAATCGTTTCTTTAATACCATTTTTTCAAAATATAATACTGTCAGGGGTCTTTTATTTTTACAATATGTTTATAATAGCGATAATGATATTCTAATAAACTTATTATTAATAAATTCACAAGGTCTTATTATTAATAAATTCACAAGGTCTTACAGGATTGGTGCTCTTAATTAATTGACGGGTATGTTTATAGCATATTTCATTTAAGTAACGCAACTACAGACAAGCAAATTACCCTTACGAATGCCTGTTAGCTGTTATGATGGTGCTGTTTACACAGATATTAGTCATCGACCCAGTTACGACTATGGGGCGAAAACTGAAATGAAGCTCTGGCACGAGTTATCGAGTTAGACTAGTAGCGGATCGCGGGGGGGGGGGCACCTGGGCACGTGGCCCCCCAGTGAAAACAATGACAAAATAATAATGCTGAAGATTTAGATAATAACACAAATGAAAAAAAAAAATAAAAATGGGAAAAGAACAAAAAATCTTATAGTAATAATAAAAATTGAGAGAGAGAGAGAGAGAGAGAGAGAGAGAGAGAGAGAGAGAGAGAGAGAGAGAGAGAGAGAGAGAGAGAGAGAGAGAATATACAATATATATATATATATATATATATATATAAAATATGAAAATTGGTGCCCCCACCCATGAAATTTTTCTGGATCCGCTAGTGAGTTAGACACATTCCTCATTAAACAGCTGTTTTCAGTCCTGTTGTGGTTTTGACATACACGAATGGTTGTTAGCTGGACAAGATTTTAGGGTGAGTGGGTGCAGTGAGTTTTTGGACCAGTTTCATGAGATATATCCATGTTAACCGGGGCAAGGAATTTCAACATGCTGCTTAGATGGCTAAAGTGGAGCTTAGCAAGTGCAGAGAATGTTAATGGTCGTTGGAACTGACAACTCATAAATATAATTTTGCATAAAGACACAGACATACATACACAAAGACATATACGTACATACATACATACACACATATATGTATGTATATATATATATATGTGTGTGTGTGTGTGTGTGTGTGTGTGTGTGTGTGTGTGTGTGTGTGTGTATTGCCATATCCCATGAGAGTAAGTGACGGGGGACAATGTTTCTGCATTCATTTTTTCCGCGCTGAATAAAAGATGCACTGATTTTACGAAATAAATTCACCCCAAACGCTTCAGAGCTACAGTTTCTATTTTTAATTCTTATATGCGTCAAATATTACAATATTCCAAAAGAAAATCATGAAAGGAAAACATGTTATGAACATATCTTTTCCATTTACCGTTCGTCTTGCAATAAAATTATTTTCTACAATTTTATTCTCTCTGATCTAGAATTACATTAAGTAGCATAACGGAATTACGCGCATTTTCGTGACCTGATCGCGTTCCTTTTCCAAAAGAAACAAAGAGGTGAAAATGAAAGGCACTCAGCTTCAAGTATGTTCAACAAACATATATCCCCCGATCACCTACATGCGTAGTAAAGGCATGCAAAGGATATACTGAATATATCACACTTTGCCACACTCTCATGGCCTCCAATTATCTGAAAATTAGCGTGATTTGGCTTTCAAATATTGCTCTTACCCTAACGTACGATAAGTTGCACGTGTGCAGTTATGAAATTAATATGTAAAACATCTCACTTTGGTGTTTACATAGTGGTAGCCAGTGATAGCATAGGACCTTAGTAAGAATGAGTCCCTTATGCAAAAGACAAAAGGGTCGGTAACAACACGGCCTTGTCTGCCCTGTGCTTGAAGAAAATTAGGAAAAGGGGTTGATGGTGCTGTCGATAAGCAAAGAAAGATCGGAAAGTGTTTTATCTTGACTGCTGGGGCTGGGAAGAAAATTGTAAAGCTGGGAAGATAATGGTGAAGCTGGGAAGAAAATGGGAAAGCTGGGAAGAAAATGGTAAAGCTGGGAAGAAAATGGTAAAGCTGGGAAGAAAATGGTGAAGCTGGGAAGAAAATTGTAAAGCTGGGAAGAAATGGGAAAGTTAGGAAGAGAATTTTAAAGCTGGGAAGAAAATTGTAAAGCTGGGAAGAAAATTGAAAAGCTGGGAAGAAAATGGGAAAGCTGGGAAGAAAATTGTAAAGCTGGGAAGAAAATGGTGAAGCTGGGAAATTATAAAGCTGGGAAGAAAATTGAAAAGCTGGGGAGAAAATGGGAAAGCTGGGAAGAGAATTGTAAAGCTGGGAAGAAAATTGTAATGCTGGGAAGAAAATTGTAATGCTGGGAAGAAAATTGGAAAGAGTAACAAAGATGCAGTCGTATTCCGTAACAGGTGTCAAAAAAAAAAAAAAAAAAAAAAAAAAACCGTGGATGCTGCTACACTTTTACATTTTAACGCTGATAAACACCTAGACATGTGCAAGACCTGTAACATCTTAGAGAATGTGCGAACCGGGGAAATAAATAAATGGTACAAATAACCCCCCGTCCACCTTTTTTCCCATTTTTTAAGGGAATGTTGTTATATGGAAGATAGACAAATTCTTTCACTAGCTTTAGGCCTCCTTGTGAATCATTGCCACATGTGCTGCTTCTAAGGAGGACTTCAGGAACATAAGTAGTAGTGGTCAAATAATGATCATTATTTCAGCGCTTAATTACGTAAGGTCAGTAAATTTACTCAGAAAGCCTGCTCTGCTTTTTAACATACTCTGTAAAATGGTTACATTCTTTAGCATGAACTGAAGTAAATACATTTCAAATAACTCGTTGGAGAAACAATCAGAAAAAGGCTCAGAATTAGCCCTTTATTGCTAAACCCGACATATTATGAAGTAAGCTCGCAATTCCATGACAAAAACGCCCCTGATGCATGTCTACCATTTAGCAGGGGGCCAAAATGTGCTTCCGACACGCAATCGGAAAATGCTGTGCTCGATATGTGCTTAGAAAGCGTTGTTGATGGTCGCTCATCACGCTATTAACTCTTAAACTTTTCCCAGTGCTAAACCTGTTAAATGAATTACAGTGTTTGCGCGCAGGCGAGAACCATAACTCGCCTCTCGCATAAAGGAGAGAGCGAGTTATGAAGTGTGATTAACTCCGTCTCCATTGGAGTGCTAAGTCAAGTGTCTCGATTCAAATCTGATCCAGTACGTTATTTCTTTTCGGTAAAAGGTCAGATGTGTTTAATTTTCGCAAATTTCTTCATGAGTTTATGCAAACTAGGTAATGTAGTTGTTAATGATGTTCATTTATTTCAGAAACTGAATAATGATTTCTTTGCATTTGTACATATTTTAGAAATCAGCAGAACTTTGAAGTGGCGTTACCTGACTTGAGTGGCAGGTTTTAATTGCAAAAACTAAAGGGTTTAATCCACTGATCTTTTATTAACTACACATCACTCCTATAGTTTTAATACTTTATTTTTAAAATAGTCAAAGAAATAAAGCGATAGACAGAGCAGTTAAGATGTAGCAAAAGCCGCCGCCCCCATACTCATAGGGTTCAGGTCGACTGAACTGAATATAAAATTTTCATATGAAAAAAAAAGAAAATGGAATTAAAGGGATACTTACATTTCTATGGTCGCTTGTTTAGAACAGCATGAAGTAGAACTTAGTAAAAAGATAAAAATGAGAATTATTTTGTTAAATTTAGATTAGCATGCTCCTAATAACCGGGATATTCATCCGCTTACCTTAGAATATAACTTATTTGAACCAAGGTTGAATATTAACAACGGAACTTATCGCAAACCACCGTTCAGAGTTAAAGAGGAGAAAAAAAATTAACGCGAGTTATTTACATGTATTTTCCTTATTAACTACAACACACGTCTTGAAAATGACAGACATGAATATGCATATATACATACATACATACACACATACATATATATACATACATATATATATAGACACGTGCACATACATACATACATACATACATACATACATACATACATACACAATCACAGATACTAAGCCAAAAATATCATATAACAACATATTCAGACCTACGGTGTTGCACGGGGAATAAAAAATAAGACGAAAAATTGCAACATTGCTAATGCCAGCAGCACAGCAGGAATCCCTGACACCGTAATAAGTTCACGTCGGAGGTTTTCAGTTGAGCTTCGCCTGTGGCCACAAGGCTTCTTGGATTCTGGGAACGATACAGCTGGTGCTATTTGAGACCTCCTACAAAGGATCCTTAGAGTCCCGTTACCAAGAAGAAACGGGAAAAATACCTGTCCGGCCGAGTAAGAATTAGGTCTCATAATTTTCAGTTTTATAACAAATGCTGTGCGTAAATTTCGATAATACCGTGATTTAGTTAAATATAGTATAATTGAATTTGTCAGTTGACTTTAGAATTGATGGCTGCAGTATTGAAAATTTATAAATGAGAATTAGGTCTCATAATTTTCACAGTTTTAAAACAAATGCTGTGCGTAAATTTCGATAATACCGTGATTCAGTTAGATATAGTATAATTGAATTTGTCAGTTGACTTTAGAATTGATGGCTGCAGTATTGAAAATTTATAAATGGGAATTAGGTCTCATAATTTTCACAGTTTTAAAACAAATGCTGTGCGTAAATTTCGATAATACCGTGATTTAGTTAGATATAGTATAATTGAATTTGTCAGTCGACTTTAGAATTGATGGTTGCAGTATTGAAAATTTGTACATAAGAATTAGGTTTCATAATTTCCACAGCTTTAAAAATTGCTATGCATAAATTTCAATAAAGTATAACGGAATTTGTTAGCTAACTTTAGAATTGATGGCTTCAATATTAAAGAGATGTACACGCTTACTAGAAAATGTACATCTGTTTATACAAGACTGAGCAAAACCCACAAATCACGAGACTGGAATTTATTGAGCTTTCGAAGGACTCATCTCCCTTACCTCTCAGAGGGAGGAAGGGAGGTGGTCCCTTCGAAAGCTTAGTAATTTTCATGATATATTTATTTATTTCTCTTAATAATTTAAGACGTGGAATCCCCTCGTATATTATATCTATCTATCTATATATGTGTGTGTAAATATATATATATATACATATATATATATGTATATATATGTATATATATATATATATATATATATATATATATATATGTATATATATGTATATATATATATATATATATATATATATATATATATATATATATATATATATATATATATGCATCAGCCTAAGACGTTCGTTAGTGAGTCGCCGCTTTAACCTTTCGTTCATTGGGTTAAATCCTTCCACGGTAGATAAAAGCGTATGTTTATATTCCTGTAATGATCAGCACATCCATACAAAAGTATGAAGCAGTGTATTTCGTTCTGTCATTCTTTACATATATCTTCTCACAGCGTAGGAATGATTCTCACTCACTGAGAGAACATTCCACTGACCCTGTAACACAAAGAGCTGTAAAATCCCTGCATATGTAAATAAATAGTCATAGCTAGAATGCATTTAACTAACTGCATTCCACGTAACAGAAATGATATATCTGTTTTCATCATGCGATATTACACTTTCGCAATTATATTACAGTTCGCGAATATAAATCCTTGTTTACAGTTACATATCACGACATTTCGCACACCGTTATTGAAGATGACGTTATACAGGGAACATAATTGTGCACTTGAAAGCAATTTAGGTATTTGGCCTTCATGTGCAGGTAGTATGCTGCTTGAAATAATATAAACTTGACTAATATATCAGTAAGTTATCAGTAGTTCTGTTTCTAGGTATTTTGCTCCTTATATCCAGGTAGTATACTGATTAAAGTAATATAAATTTGACCAACGTATCAGTAACATATTAGCAGTTCTGTTATGTGATTACCTTCGGAAAGAGTCTTCGTAAAAATAAATTAAAAAGAAAGTTAATTTTTAGCAGGAATCGTTTTCCATCCAGACATAAAAAAAAGTTTAATTCATTAAAATTCAAAGGGAAAGAGCTTTATCGTTTTACTCGATAAATTTAGATAAATTTATTCGATAAGTTTATATTCTTTAAAAGAATAAGTACAAAAGTATTCTATTTTATATTTCCGAATGCTCCCCCCCCCAAAAAAAAAAATCAGAATAGGATATTTAACTGCAAAGATATTTACCTGCCGAGTTACATAACCTACTCCATTTTACATTTCCGAATGCAAAAAAAAAAATTTAAAAAAATCAGAATAGGATATTTCGCTGCCAAGATATTTTACCTACCTAGGTACATGACCTGCTCCATTTGCGCTCATTTGAGACCTACTGTAGCGATACGCTATGTACTTATTGTTTATTATATATATATATATATATATATATATATATATATATATATATATATATATATATATATATATATATGTATATATATGCTTCATATATATAACTAGGGGCACACAATCCAAAAGGAAATGAGAATATGGATTATCTTTCTTTTTTTTGCTCCCAGATATTGGAACAAATAGAATTCAATTATTTAGAAAGATAGAAGCGTATATATATATATATATATATATATATATATATATATATATATATATATATATATATATATATATATATATATATATATATATACACAGTGTATGCTTCTATCCTTCTAAACATTGACTCCCATTTTTCCAAGATTAGACGCAAAAAAAAAAAAAAAAAAAAAAAAAAGAAATCCTGCTCTTCTTGCGTTTTGGATTGCGTGCCTCTGGTGACTAAATAAGAATTCCCATTTTTATTAACTAGTTTTCTTAAAAGTCAGATCGGTTTACCTCTATACCCCTCTCGACGCGAATGTCCGACAACAGCATAATTGAAAAATTCATATTGCATTAGCCATTGTTGTGCCATCTGCAAATTCCCATAGAAAATACGTTCAGCCATCTACTGATTACAAATAATGTAACCGAAGGTTTTGACATTTTTGTGACAAATTATTGTTAAGGAACAATAGGACTCAAGCACAATTATTCATTTTGTCGTATAATTATCCTGCTGAATGGCCGCCAGCGTGTTTGACAATTCCTGTTTGCATTGGATGTCAGACTTGTCCTGGTTGTTAATATTAATAGTCACGGCCTTTGTGGAAAACAGTCAATGTAATATGGACTATTTATTTACCTGAGTGTTCTGGCAGGTATTCAGTTGCTGTCATTACCATTAGATTATATATATATATATATATATATATATATATATATATATATATATATATATATATATATATATATATATATATACATGTATATATATATTTATACATATATACACATATATACATGTCAATATATAAAAAATCTGACTCACGTCGGGATCGAGCTCAGGTTTGTCAGTTGATAGGCAGAGGCATAGCCAACTGAACCACACGCAAGCCATTGAGTGGTTTAGTTGGCAGCGCCCTTGCCTTTCAATTGAAAGACCCGGGTTCGATCCCGATGTGAGTCAGAAATTCATTTCTGTTTCACACGTGATTGTGTTGATTATTTCTACACACACACACATATATGTATATATATATATATATATATATATATATATATATATATATATATATATATATATATATATATATATATATATATATATATACATTTTTCGGCAAGAAAAAATAGTATTCATGTCACCATTCACGTTGTGATAGTCACCATATGACCGGATATATGACGGTCGTGGCCTACTGTACGTATTTTTCTATGCAAGAATAGAAAGAAAACCATAAAGAACATTCAGCCGTGTGGTTTTAATATGCTGGATGTAATGCTGATTGAGACAAAACCGAAAAAGCAAAATGTTCATGAATGGGAAGGACAAAGGGTGAGCAGTATGTCTGGGATGTCTGAACATGCAATTCCGGGACGTGTTAAACTTTTTTTTTTTTAAGACAGATATGTAACATATGCTATTATTTGCTGGCGTAAGAGTGATTGCATGAGGCAAGGCTGTGTTGTGTTTATGGCTGCTTAATATCTTTATCAGTGGAATGATGTGTGAAGACATAGAATGGAGTGAATTGCTGTGTAAAACTAGATCGTGAATTTAGTATAGATATTTGTAAATGATACAGACTGACTGGCAGTGCTGAAGAGAAACTGCAGTTACAAGTGAGGAGTCTGATTGTGCTTACAAGGCAGAAATTGACGGCAAACGTGAATAAGAGGAAAGCTAGGAACGTAATGGACTCCAAGAAGATTGAGTGCTTAATATCAACATGGGCAGTGCAAGAATAGATTCCTTTAGACATACATAGCTGTTTTGAAGGAAATATTTCATATGGCGGTAGGATTAGATTAGAGAAGTTTTACAGAGTATGTAAAGCTAATAAGTAGCAAGATACTTGCAAAAGGTTAGGAGGAAATTAGAGAAGGTTTACGGAGTATGTAAAGCTAATTAGTAGCAGGATACTTGCCAAAGGTTAGGGGGAAATTATTATTTCGTCTGTAGACACCAAGCTTTGAATATATAAAGGAATCTTCTATCCATTTCTGTATGGAAGGGAAGTGTGGTTGCTGAATGCAAATTTTAGAAAGACGGTAGATTCTGTAGAAATCAATTATTCAAGTATCACATGTACCTTAATAAGAAAAGAAATAAGTAATGTTAAGATACACAGGACTGGTGAAAGTATTAGCACATGTGGAAGGAGAGTTCAAAGTAATTTTAAAAACTGGATGACGATAGTGTGACGCAAAGAATAGAGTGTGTAGGAAGTTTAACGTGCTATTGTTTAGCCTTCTGAGTAGGTGTAATTTTATGGCAGTATATTACAGAGAGATGGTCCTCCAACTTTCAGCTGTTTACGTTTGGATATGGCCGTAGACACTGCCTGTTCGGAGAAACGGCTTAATATTAACAAAATGTAAATCACATTCATTGAATTTGTCTTTGAAATGAAAGGAGAACTCACCTTATTTAAATTCCAGAACAGGACCATAGCTGTGACCCGACAAGAAAAGAATTTTGGAAAAAAATCAGTTAATTCTTTTAAAGAAACATAATAATGATTAAATCAGTAACACTAAGTCTTTAAACGTGCATTAAATCAATCGAACATCAGTTTTGACAAGTCTGTAACGATAATGAATAAAAATACTGAAGACTGACATATTCCTGAAAGTGTAATATCTTATTCACAATTTCATTTCAAAATATTGACACGAGACACGAAATCGTGAATCACGATACCTCATTCTCTCGCATTTGAGAAACATTTTTTAATATCTTATAACCTTCATTAATATCTTATTGCCTTTCTTGCAAACGAGACATGATTGAATTTTAATTAGAATTCTGTATGATTATGCATAATGTAAAATTGTCTAGGATTTTTTATTAAATGTAAAGGTCAAGGTGAGGAAGACATGTTACATTGTCCTGTTATCAAAAATAATTAAACACTGAGACATACACACACACACACACACACACACACACACACACACACACACACACACACACACACACACACACATATATATATATATATATGATTGATTGATTATATATATATATATATATATATATATATATATATATATATATATATATATATATATATATCTGAAATCCTTTATGGAGCAGATGATTGCAAATCTTCCAGGCTTTACTCCGTCGATGCGAAGATATACTGTTCTTAAAATGTTTATCAGATTCATAAGAAAACTGTGTTCATATGACACACCAGTCCATTATTTCCTCCTCGAAACTCCAAAGCACGCATAATGTATAAGTGCTTTCATCCCATCAGCAGAGCGTTTTACTTATTTCTTACGTCAGTCAGCTGATTTCCCTAATGTGTAGTGATCCTTTTTTTCTGCTCTGCATAAAAACCATCACACAAAGGAGAGGGAGTTTTCATTTGTTTCTCTCATTTTTTGTGTAACAGAGGATTCCCCTGGCCTGTTTAGATGGAATTTGGTGTTCAGTTTCCAATTTGATATAGGATATTAGTTAAAGGATATAGGATATTAATTAAAGGTATGCAAGGTGCAAGTCTCATCTCAGTTAAAATGATTGCGTCATCCAGGCGATAATTTGGCATCACTTATCGTTTGACACTGCAAAATAAACTGTTGGGCTTAGCAGCGAATCAAAAGGGATTAAGAATAAAAATACGAATATATGCTCAGATATCTGTACCCCTTTTAAAATTCTTACTTGAATATTACCTCGTTTCGGATGCAACCTCTTTTTCCATTTAATTTCGATGTCTC
Organism: Macrobrachium rosenbergii; assembly: GCF_040412425.1. Lineage (NCBI taxonomy): Eukaryota > Metazoa > Arthropoda > Malacostraca > Decapoda > Palaemonidae > Macrobrachium > Macrobrachium rosenbergii. Next base: position 17,656,668 of record NC_089780.1, read on the forward strand.
GATGATTTTAACCACAGAAAATGGCATTGTTTTCGATAGCTTTTTTTAAAAATATTACACCTGTTCTTGTAAAAACTCTTAATTTATTCGAGCATAAATACATATTCCATGATTTAATTATTCCAGGTAATGGGTGTATAGTTAGAATGCTTGCAGGGTTTTTTTTAAAGAGAACTTTCCATTGTAAAAAGATGTAAAAATACTGAATAAAAATAGAAAAGAAAACATTCAGAATTTGCTGAGATGAATTATTTATAACCGTGGTGTAATGAGGGTTGAAAGAGTGTGCATATATATATATATATATATATATATATATATATATATATATATATATATATATATATATATATATATATATATATATACTGAGATATTGATATATATTTTTTCATATAAAGAGCTCATGAACAATTCCAGACCCTTGTACAAATATTTCACCTGACTCATTTCACCAGTTTCCAAAATTTTATCACATCAGAATTGGTAAGTCAATTCATATCAAATAGTTTTTCACAAAATCCAACTCTTGTTTAACCGGACAATTCGAAACCAGACACTGATTACATTTTTCATCACAGTAACTATTAATATTAATAACTGGGGACAGTACCAATATTTGGTGTAAACACGGACATCAAACGCGTTGGCAGCCATTCAACGGGGCAATTATAATATAAAAAAAGGGACGCCTATGAAACTGCTGGTTGCGATGGCGTTTTATTTAGTCGAAATTTGCCGTGTAATATCATGCCTTTTTTTTATTCATTATATTAGATTAATAGTCACTGTTAACTAACACGCACCTATTGACTTGCTTAGGCCAACAAGGGCACAGTGGCATTTAAGGGGACCTGCCTCTTTTGAGCTGATGAGTCTGTGGAGTCGATTCAGACAACTTTTACAGATGAGATAAACATCTTAGCTATGTTACTTCTCCTTGCTATATTTACATTCGTTGGTTCATATTCACTAGCTTCCGTTCAGTCGCTGAAGTTTACAATCGCTCACATGTATTACCAACTTTATCATTTGAAAGCGCTCAAACTCTCTTACTGATTTTTACCAGTTATCTTCGCTTTCCAAATCTCCATTCTGTCAACTGAAAACATCAGTCAGTTACCACTTCAAAAACAACTCAGTTATTTATACAGTTTTCTCCACTGCTTCTCACCACTGCCTATCAACTTGCTTCCCATCAACTGTGTACTAATACATAATATAAACATCTCTACCAGAAATTTTCTCTTGCCAGATATACAAACTAATATCGTCTTTGGAAACCTTTTATTCGATGCAGTCAACTCATTTCTATGAATATTTTCCACAAGAAACTTTATATTCTCATGTACTCTGTAACCACAATACCAACCGACCTTGCCATATCTCCCCATGGTACCTTCTGTTGCATTTAAATCCTTTAGCACCAAAACCCTTCCATATATTTAAAAAACAGGGAGGCACTGGTTCATTCTCGACTAACAAATTTTCTTTCATTGCCCTAAATCAGTACTAATAAGTAACAATTGCTCATTGCTATAACTCTTGTCCATATACTGTTCTTGTTCCTTTCCTCATGATCTTGTCGGCACTGCAAGGGTTAACCCTTTCCTAATTTTATTCCTTTCGGCAAGATAATATTCGTCCCTAGGAATGTCTTTATATACATATTCTCTAAACATTTGACACCGTTATACATGTTTTTATATACACATACACAGACACATATGTATATTGTATATATATATATATATATATATATATATATATATATATATATATATATATATATATATATAAATATATATACATCATAATAATCACTTCATTAGTAGCTTAAATCGAGACGATAACAAAAGGTAAAATAGCCCTTTCACAAAAGATAGGAGCCAAACCCACTTTTATCAGGCTGATATGTGTCTCGGAGTCTCATTCAGCCCCTGAATAATGTATAAATCCTGACATTATTGCAAACGATAAAAGGAAACTGTCACTGTTTATCTAAGGAAAGAAAAATGAACCTTGGACAAAAGGAAATGCAATTTAACGCCGAGAATTTTCTGGATAAAAGGCAGACGAAAGCAGTTTTCAGTTATAAAGAATCACTTTACTTTCGCTGATTTTTGCCTAGAGTTTAATGTCCTTTATTTAAGCCTGCATGTGCCTTCTTCAGCCTTTGTCGAGCAAACGTAATAGACAGACACACTCTCAAATGTTTTGCTTTTATGGTTTTCTATAATACGTTTTATCATAACGTAGATCGTGAAAAATAATCCATTCATGTTACTAATTGTTAATACAAACTATTTTTATTTATAATTAAGTTAGTCGCAAACTTTGATTTGTCAGTCAGTTTTAGGACAAAAACACTTATTTTCATATTCTGACGAAATCAGATATCTTGTGGGTATTCCTAAACAATTGGTTTGAACAATTTTAGATTCTAATATCAACAGCAATTTTAAAGTTAAAAATGAAACACGTGCAGTTAGATCAATAGCGTTTTCGGGCTTGTAAGGGGCGAGCAATTTTATTATTTACCTAAGTAGTATCAATGATTTACAAGGATTTTTATCTGATTTCCTAAGTAAGAGACGGTTAGATATATCTGTCTGTGAAAAGACCTCAATAGAGTTATTTAAATTACATGTAAATGATTGCACATCGCAATTCAGTGGAATAGGATATTATGTTAGTCTGTGCATTAATGACGGGACTGAAAATGTACCCGAGGATAAAGTAGGAATTGAAATTATCAGAATATCAGCTTTTCCAGATAAAATGGCGTTGTAATGCCACTTTGATTTATTCTGCTGTGTTAAGTAAGCTGTCAAATTCTGAAAAAAAAAGTTTGATATCATATTGATGACATCATTTCACATGAGCAAACTAATGGACATAAAAAATCATTGAATCATACCTGAAAATATCTTTTTTTTTCCAAAAATGATCTTAACATTTCCAATATTTTCAAACGTACTTCAGATAACAACTTTGAATCCCAAGCCTCGTCTCGAAGAGGATAGCAGTTAAATTCTCTGGAAATAGGAAATAGGATTTCATTGACGTTTACATATCCATGGTATTTTTAATATTCATGTCCTTGACTGGATTACCTGGATTACCAAAAAAAAAAAAAAAAACTTTTGTGTTCACGTTAACCAACAAACTTTAAAAATAAGACGGAAAAAAATATTTACTGTATTCAAGATCAGAAAAGAGGAGAGAACAAAAGACTAGAAATAACCTTGATAATATTATTAAAGTCAGTATTTTTGACAGTGTTATCTTGTAATAGTAAAAGAAAAGAAAGCGTAAATATGATAATGACGATTAAAAGTAAATAGTTAAGTTAAAAAGTAATAAAACCTTTATTTTTCTCGTGAATTTAGAAAGTCATAAAACCTGTAGTTCTCTGGTGAATTTAAAAAGTAATAAAACCTTTATTTTTCTGGTGAATTTCTTCTCGGTAAGGCCACGTAAAAAAAAAAAATTGGT